>NC_143039.1:12285625-12653750 GCF_057628025.1 Oncorhynchus mykiss
CACATAAATGCATAAATGACTAGACAACCATTTAGTACAAGATCGCAGTATGTTTCAGGCAGCACTATGTACTATTTTATGAATAACCTTGTCTTCTCTATATTATTTCACTCACAGAAAACAATTGTATTTCCCGTTCACACCATATTAAGAACTATCAGGGGTCTTACAGTGTCAAGTCAAATTCAAGGACTTTTCAGGCACTAATATTTATTTACTTTAAGCCCCATGTGAAAACCCTGAATTATAGATAAATATAGAAACAACTGAATGTGTCTGAATATTAGTACACATGTAAAGAACTGATAATCATTACATTCAGCTTCAGAACTGTAGAGCAACTGAAATGTTCTCTCTCTGATGAGGCACTACCTGCACTGAAGTCCATTGATGCAGACCTCCTATGGTATCATGGAGGTCCACAAACAAACCTTTAAGGTCCATGTCTGTCTAATTCAGTACTAAGAAAATAAAACAAGAAATACCTATTAACTTCTACCACACCCTCCCCTTCCCCAAAACCCTCCCACACCCCCCAATAAACTATATCAATAATTCCTTTCTGTGTTTGCAAACATTGGGGTCTATATCATGCTGAGACAATCCACCCCCAGGTTATCCAGCTTATCAAAAACCATACCGACAGTAACATCTGTTACCCCCAACAACTGCTGCAATTTACAAGATAACTTTCAACCTGGTATTTCTGCTTTACACAATCCAAGTTGTTGATAACCTTAACAATGAAAGCTATGAAGTACATATTATTCAATATTAAAGTATCCTTTGTCACAGTGCATTTATGGACGCAAGATTTCTGAACAGGCTTCGAAACCATGTCAGGACTAGTCGAAAGACCAGTTCTGACAGTAGGTCCTCTTACTAAGGGATCAGCCATGGAAGCTCCATCAGTCTGACAGTAGGTCCTCTTACTACGGGACCAGCCATGGAAGCTCCATCAGTCTGACAGTAGGTCCTCTTACTACGGGACCAGCCATGGAAGCTCCATCAGTCTGCACTGTAGTTCCACCAGTCTGTCTTACAGCCTCTGCATATGATACATCATGACGGATCCTATATATCTGAGCATCTCTCTGCACCCGGCATCCACCAAATGCTGCTCTGTGTCCTCCACACAATTGCAACACTTAACAGTCACATTGGTCCAATATTCACTGTAATCATGTTCCCCACCACACTTGGCACATCTTTTCACTCAACAACTACATGTCCCATTCTTTGGCATTTAAAAACACTGTGATGATTCACTGTTGCTGCTCCAGTTTCAACTGTTCTGCTATGGAACCCTGACCTGTTCACTGGACGTGCTACCTGTTCCAGACCTGCTGTTTTCAACTCTCTAGAGACAGCAGGAGCGGTAGAGATGCTCTCAATGATTGGCTATGAAAAGCCAACTGACATTTACTCCTGAGGTGCTGACCTGTTGCACCCTCGACAACCACTGTGATTATTATTATTTGACCCTGCTGGTCATCTATGAACATTTGAACATCTTGGCCATGTTCTGTTATAATCTCCACCCAGCACAGCCAGAAGAGGACTGGCCACCAATCATAGCCTGGTTCCTCTCAAGGTTTCTTCCTTGGTTCTGGCCTTTCTTGGGAGTTTTTCCTAGCCACTGTGCTTCTACACTTGCATTGCTTGCTGTTTGGGGTTTGAGGCTGCGTTTCTGTACAGCACGTCGTGACATCAGCTGATGTAAGAAGGGCTTTATAAATACATTTGATTGGTTGAATGAGGAGGCTGGGTCAAAATCTCTGACATTGAAGCTAAGGAATCCTATTCTGTACTTTTCCAGACAAAACCTTCTAACACCTCAACAGCACTGATAAGCTTTCACTTCTTTAACCCTCTTTCCTACTGATCAACCTTTAGGCTTCAACCACTCTGTCTCCCTTCACATGTTCTTTAACAATATCATCTGTCGTTCTGCCCCTGAACAGGCAGTTAACCCACTGTTCCTAGGCCGTCATTGAAAATAAGAATTTGTTCTTAACTGACTTGCCTGGTTAAATAAAGGTAAAATAAAAAATAAATAAAAAATCCATGGACATAGATATTGGGACCTCATAGATTATTACTCCCTTCAATGTAGCATCAGCTCCAGGGTCATGGCTTCTGAGCTTCGTCCCATTATGATTTTCCTTTTGAAGAATCTTCCCTTGCTGAACCTGACCAGCACAAGATATTAACAATCTACCATTTATTTTTTATTTCACCTTTATTTAACCAGGTAGGCTAGTTCAGAACAAGTTCTAATTTACACAGATGCAGCCTAGTTTAACTTCACATCTTTTTATGGCCTTGGTTAATCAGATAGGGCCTCATTTACACCCTGTGGTTTCCTCAAACACCATCCCAACTTTCCACTCGGACACATTATTATTCTAGCTCCCTACCGTGGGCCTCTAGGTACTATGCTACATGCGCCTCTGCTTCCAGTATCAGTATCTCTGTTCTTCCTATGTCTTTCCACTACAGACCATTCAAATACTAGGCCCTCATCCTCCCGCTCCATATCATCAGAACTGCCCCCCACATTGATCGCATTCCAGCACAGCTGTTGCTTCTCAAACTCTCTCTCCATTTCAATTGTTTCAGGGGTGTCTAACTCATTCCATTGAGGGCCGAGTCTCAGCGGGTTTTATTTTTTCCTTTCAATTAAAACATAGACAATCAGTTGAGGTGAGTTCCTCACTAATTATTGACCTTAATTCATTAATCAAGTACAAGGGTGTAGCGAAAACCCGCAGACACTTAGTCCTCGTGTCGCAATTTCACCACGAGCAAACTTCTAGAAAGACAACCAAAACCGCTGAAGCCGCCATTTGACCAGCCTCGTCCAAACCATCCAGATCTCGCGAGCTTACATGAAATATCAAGTGTATGTAAACTTGCGAGTTCAGGATGGTTTAAACGAGGCTATTTACCAGCTCATAAACATAATTTTACACAAAACCAAGAACATGTAAAAACGAACTCAAAGTGGACTTTGACGAAATGATGTACATACACTCAGACAAACCCAAAGTCTAGCTAAGTGACTTGAAAAATCATCGTTTTAAATCACGTTCTTCACTCACTCGGTTTGACAATTAAAACCTTTACCAAACGTGATAATACCTTGACGGATTTGTTACCTAGCATGTTTTATATTCTTTCGACATTAGAAAGTTAAACATGCTATTACATACCTACAATGATACATTTGAAACTGACACAACCACTATCGACATAACAACACAGTTCTGTGGTTTCTACCCGGAACTTCCTGTTCCCAACTACGACATGTTCAACAGCGTCATCTTCTCCTCTGGTGTACTGACGTTTACACAAATATATATATATATATATATATATATATATATGTTGCTATGTTATTCAGGAACGTGTCAAGACCTGACCCTCAGAGCCTACCTTCTGTTGACCCTGTTGACTCAATTCAACAACAGAGCGATACGATCCTTGTTTCAGCAGGATGTTGTATCTATCTATACCTTATGTCATGTCTTATTGGAATGGATTTATTGATAAAATCTGTTAGAACAAAGTTTGGATGTTGCCACACACATACCTACTTGTTAACAAAATTAAGGAAGTTTCCTTTAAAATTATTCATAAATATTATCCTGCCAACCACTGCCAACCACTATATGAAGAAGTTTAAGGAAAACATCAACTCAAATTGCTCCTTTTGTAATGACCACCCAGAAACAGTGTTGCATCTTTTTTGGCATTGTATGCATGTAAGAAAACTTGTCTTGTGGCAAGACATCAGTAGGTTTATAATTGAACACTTTTATGAAGATTTTACACTATTGTGGAGAGATGTACTGTTTGGATTCTTTACATGCAATGGAAATAAGCTGAAACATTTTGATGTATCTAATTTCATTATTCTTTTGGCCAAATTTCATATACACAAATGTAAATTTACAAACAGAAAACCACATTTTCGTACCCTACAAAAAGGAAATTGAACTGTATTTTAAGACGGTTAAATGCTCTACTAACAAAAAAGCTGTTAGAATTGGTAATATATGCATGTCCCTTAAGGTCCTTATGTAATTGTAATGTGATATTGTACCCCCTAGCTCGATTGTCCATTGTTCGTAATCTATGTATGCTTGTGTTCCCTCATGTGCTTTATGTATTGATTTGTTGTTAATAAAATAATAATAATAATAATAATAAAATAACATTTACACAAATATAACGTGTCTGCCGCCACCTACTGTAAGGTTAATAAACTGTAGAAGAAAATACATTTCCTTTACGGAAAAGGGGAGGGGGAACAACGACGTCAAAACAAAATACAAAAATAGATAAATAACAACATCCCACTCGTTCAGTCACAGTCCTATTCAAATCACATCCCTACACAGTCTCATGGGCCTCGTAGGGAGGAACATCTTCAGTCAGTATTCCCTGCAATCAGTGGTGTAAAGTACTTAAGTACAAATATTTAAGTGCCACATCAGTAGTTTTGGGGGTATCTGTACTTTACTTTTGATATTTTGACAACTTCTACTTTTACTCCACTACATTCCTAAAGAAAATAATGTACTTTCAACTCCATACATTTTCCCTGACACCCAAAAGTTCTCCTTACATTTTGAATGATCAGCAGGACAGAATTTTTTTTTAATTCGCGCATCCCTACTGCATCTGATTTGGCGGACTCACCAAACACAAATACTTTATTTTTAAATTATGGATTTTTGATTATGAGTTTTGATGTCGTTGTTCCCCCTCCCCTTTTCCGCAAAGGAAATTTATTTTCTTCTACAGTTTATTAACCTTACAGTAGGTGGCGGCAGACACGTTATATTTGTGTAAATGTCAGTATACCAGAGAATAAGAATACGATGATGCTGTTGAACATGTCGTAATTGGGAACAGGAAGTTTCGGGTCGAAACGACAGAGCTGTGTTGTTGTGTCGATAGTGGTTGTGTCCGTTTCTAATGTATCATTGTAGGTATGTAATAGCATGTTTAAACTTTCTAATGCCGAGAGAATATATAACATACTAGGTAACAAATCCGTCAAGGTATTATCACGTTTGGTAAAGGTTTTAATTGTATGTGTTATTTTGTGGTCAAACCGAGTGAGTGAAGAACGTGTTAAAAAAATATTTTACAAGTCACATAACTAGACTTTGGCTTGATCTGACTGTATATACAAAATTTCGTCAAAGTCATTTCATAAAGATTCCACTTATTTGAGGTCGTTTTGTGTAAAAGGTCGTTTTGTGTAAAATGTTGTTTATTAGCTGGTAAATAGTCTCGTCCAAACCATCCTGGTCTCGCGAGTTTACATACCCTGTTTCGTTAATGTAAGCTCCGGAGATCAGGGTGGTTCGTACGACGCAAGTCAAAAGGCGGCAACGGTTTCGGTTGTCTTTCAAGGAGTTTGCTCGTGGTGAAATGGTGACATCAGGCTGCGTGATGGAGTGTCAAAATAGAGGGAAGCTAACTGAAGTTATCCTTCACCATTTGGAGAGAGAGGCCAACTGCATGGAATGGCGTCGATTAATGCAAATGAATCGGAGCACGTATCAAACTCATTCCATGGAGGACCAAGGGTCTGCGGGTTTTCGCTCCACCCTTGTACTTGATTAATGAATTAAGGTCACCAATTAGAAATCTCATCTGATTGTATAAGTTTTAATTGAAATGGGGGGGAAGGAACCGAGGAGAGTCGGCCCTCAATGGATTGAGTTTGACACCCCTGAAACAATGGAAATGGAGAGTTTGAGAATGCGATCAATGTGGGGGACAGTTCTGATGATATGGAGTGGGAGGATGAGGATGAATGTGGAGGACAGAGATATTGATACTGGAAGCAGAGGCGCATGTGTAACAGTATAATTTCAAACCGTCCCCTCGCCCATACCCGGGCGCGAACCAGGGACCTTCTGCACACATCAACAGTCACCCTCGAAGCATCGTTACCCAGCGCTCCACAAAAGCCGCGGCCCTTGCAGAGCAAGGTCTCAGTGACGTCACTGATTGAAACGCTATTTAGCGCCCACGCTAACTAAGCTAGCCGTTTCACATCCGTTACACATGTAGTATAGAAACTCCAGAGGCCCACGGTAGGGAGCTAGAATAATAATGTGTTAGTTAGAGTGGAAAGTTGGGAGGTGTTTGAGGAGACCACAGGGCCCCATTTACACCCTGATTAACCAAGGCCATAAAAAGAGGTGTAGTTAAACTGGGACGTAGCCGTGTAAATTAGAACTTGTTCTGAAGGAGCCTACCTGGTTAAATAAAGGTGAAATAAAACATTGAAAGTGGTAGATTGTTAATATCTTGTGCTGGTCAGGTTCAGCAAGGGAAGATTCTTCAAATGGAAAATCATAATGGGACGAAGCTCAGAAGCCATGACCCTGGAGCTGATGCTACATTGAAGGGAGTAATAGTCTCTGAGGTCCCAATATCTATGTCCATGGATGATATTGTTAAAGAACATGTGAAGGGAGACAGAGTGGTTGAATCCTTAAGGTTGATCAGCAGGAAAGAGGGTTAAAGAAGTGAAAGCTTATCAGTGCTGTTGAGGTGTTAGAAGGTTTTGTCTGGAAAAGTACAGAATAGGATTCCTTAGATTCACTGTCAGAGATTTTGACCCAGCCTCATTAATAAACCAATCAACTGTATTTATAAAGCCCTTCATATATCAGCGGATGTCACAAAGTGCTGTACAGAAACCCAGCCTAAAACCCCAAACAGGAAGCAATGCAGGTGTAGAAGCACAATGGCTAGGAAAAACTCCCTAGAAAGGCCAGAACCAAGGAAGAAACGTTGAGAGGAACCAGGCTATGAGGGATGGCCAGTCCTCTTCTGGCTGTGCTGGGTAGAGATTATAACAGAACATTGCCAATATGTTCAAAAGTTCATAGATGACCAGCATTGTCAAATAATAATAATCACAGTGGTTGTCGAGGGTGCGACAGGTCAGCCCCTCAGGAGTAAATTTCAGTTGGCTTTTCATAGCCGATCATTATGAGTATCTCTACCGCTCGTGCTGTCTCTAGAGAGTTGAAAACAGCAGGTCTGGGACAGGTAGCACGTCTGGTGAACAGGTCAGGGTTCCATAGCAGAACAGTTGAAACTGGAGCAGCAACAGTGAATCATCACAGTGTTTTTAAATGCCAAAGAATGGGACATGTAGCTGTTGAGTGAAAAGATGTGCCAAGTGTGTTGGGGAACATGATTACAGTGAATGTTGGAGCATTGTGACGGTGAAGTGTTGCAATTGTGCGAAGGACACAGAGAGCAGCATATGGTGGATGCCAGGTGCAGAGAGATGCTCAGATATAGAATCCGTCATGATGTATCATATGCAGAGGCTGTAAGACAGACTGGTGGAACTACAGTGCAGACTGATGGAGCTTAATACAGTGAAGACAAGGTTATTCATAAAATAGTACATAGTGCTGCCTGAAACATACTGTGATCTTGTACTAAATGGTTGTCTAGTCATTTATACATTTATGTGAATTTAGGAAATCTACTATAGATTAAGTGTATTTATGTTGTGCAATTTAAAATGTGTACTTTGTGTCTAATGTGAATGAATGTTTTGTCAAGGATTATCTACCTGATCTACTGAAATGAGATAATTGAACATTAAAAAATAGAAAATATTTTTACAGAATAAAGTGCCAGAACTGTCAAGAAAATAACTTTTGTGTCCGTTTGTCTTTATTACTACAGACCGACTCAGATTAAGTCTGAGGCCGGCAACATCAACAGTGAGGACAAACCCAGCCTGTCTCTCTCCTTCCACACTGAGTAGAAACCTACAGTCACTGGGTCCTGATTGTGACAGTGGAGCCCAGTTTGCTCTGCAGGATCCAGAGATGGAATCAGTGAAGCTAGAAGACTGCAGTCAAACACTGGAGCTGAATGTCAACATTAAAGATGAAGAAGAGGAGGAGAAGATTAGGACAACTGTTAGTCATGGTAAGAGCTGGTTCTATCTATAAGTTATCTTCATATATTAGACCTCCATAAGTTATGACCAGTCTATTGCTAGGTTGAATTCTGTAATTCTGACATCACACATCCCTGAATAACTCAAGACTTCACAGCGAAGCAAAAACTATTTAAACTTGTAACGCCTGCCTTTGCCCACACATTGTCTCAAGAACGTTGAAAATGTTTAATACCCTCAATCACCAAGTTAGGCATACCTCATTTCAAAATAGGCCATGGCATCATCACTGTCGATATTGAATTATAATTTGTTTGCTGCACAGAATATCAGATCTCAACAACGATTGGAGAAGTGTTAACAATAACCAGTAGACTACCACATCCTGATGATTTATATCTGATGCATATATATTTAATATTTTATAGATAAATTTGTAGGAACATCTCAAGGATGATCAATGGAAACAGGATGCACCTGAGTTAATTTCAAAAGTTTGGGGTCACTTAACACCAGTCTCAACGTCAACAACGAAGAGGCGACTCCGGGATGCTGGCCTTCTAGGCAGAGTTGCAAAGGCCAGTTTTATTGCTTCTTTAGTCAGAACCACAGTTTTTAGCTGTACTAACATACATTTAGAAAGGTTTTCTAATGATGAATTAGCCTTTTAAAATGATCAACTTGGATTAGCTAACACAACATGCCATTGGATCACAGGAGTGATGGTTGCTGATAATGGGCCTCTGTACGCCTATGTAGATATTCCATAAAATATCTGCCGTTTCCAGCTACAATAGTCATTTACAACAATAACAATGTCTTCACTGTATTTCTGATCAATTTGATGTTATTTTAATGGACAATCAATGTGCTTTTCTTTCAAAACAAGGACATTTCTAAGTAACCCCAAACTTTTGAATTTATTCATTTATTTCACCACTAATGGTAGTGTATTTATTTTATTTTTATTTTTTTACCTTTATTTTATGTCTAAACCTGTTTTCGCTTTGTCATTATGGGGTATATAACATAACAATGTGGAAAAAGTCAAGTGGTCTGAATACTTTCCATTTCTCCCATTTTGGTACGTTACAGCCTTATTCTAAAATTGATGACATGTTTTTCCTCGTCAATCTACACACAATATCCCATAATGACATCACAATACCCCATAATGACATCACAATACCCCATAATGACACCACAATACCCCATAATAACAAAGCCAAAACAGGTTTTTAGAAAGTCTTGCAAATGTAAAAAAATGAGATGATCCTTGACATGTTTCTACAACTTGGAGTCCACCTGTGGTAAATTCAATTGATTGGACATGATTTGGACAGGCACACACCTGTCTATGTCAGGTCCCACAGTTGACAGTGATTGTCAAAGTAAAAACCAAGTCATGAGGTGGAAGGATTTGTCCGTAGAGCTCCGAGACAGGATTGTGTCGGCACAGATCTGGGGACCGGTACCGAAACATTTCTGCTGCATTAAATGTCCCCAAGAACACAGAGGCCTCCATCATTCTTCAATGGAAGAAGTTTGGAACCACCAAGACTCTTCCTAGAGCGGGCCACCCGGCCAAACTGAGCAATCGGGGGAGAAGGGCCTTGGTCAGGGAGGTGGCCAAGAACCCGATGGTTCTTCTCTGTCAGAGCTCCAGAGTTCCTCTATGGAGATGAGAGAATCTTCCAGAAGGACAACCATCTCTGCAGGACTCCACTAAATCAGGCCTTTATGGCAGAGTGCCCAGACAGAAGCCACTCATCAGTAAAAGGCACATGACAGTCCGCTTGGAGTTTGTCAAAAGGCATCTAAAGGATTCTGACCATGAGAAACAAGATTCTCTGGTCTGATGAAACCAAGATTGAACTCTTTGGCCTGAATGCCAAGTGTCATGTCTGGAGCAAACCTGGCACCATCCCTACAGTGAAGCATAGTGGTGGCAGCAGCATGCTGTGGGGATATTTTTCAGCGGCAGGGACTGGGTGACTAGTCAGGATCAAGGGATAGATGAACGTAGCAAAGTATAGAGAGATCATTGATGAAAACCTACTTGAGAGCGCTCGGGACCTCAGACTGGGGTGAAGGTTCACCTTCCAACAGGACAACGACACGAAGCACACAGCCAAGACAACGTGGGAGTGGCTTCGGTACAAGTCTCTGAATGTCATTGAGTGGCCAAGCCAGAGCCTGGACTTGAACCCGATCAAACATCTCTGGAGAGACCTGAAAATAGTTTTGCAGAGACGCTCCCCATCCAACCTGGCAGAGCTTGAGAGAATCTGCAGAGAAGAATGGGAGAAACTCCCCAAATACAAGTGTGCCAAGCTTGTAGCTTCATACCCAACAAGACTCAAGGCTGTAATCGTATTGTGTGTAGAGCGATGAGAAAAAAAAACACAACTTAATCAATTTTAGAATAAAGCTGTAATGTAACAAAATGTGGAAAAAGTCAAGTGGTCTGAATACTTTATGAATGCATTGTAGATGTTATTTCATGCTACTGAGACTTGTATGGGTGACAACAGTATTGTCAGCATTTGTTTTATTCACTGGGCTATCTGGAGTGCTCAGAGAGCAGACTAAAGAAGTGGAGTAGACAAACTGCCAGTGTTTTAAAGTTATATGAAATGAGTCTGTATAGTTACTAACCCTGGTGATGTTGAGTGGAGGATGATATAGCTCATCATTTTCACGACTTTTTCCTCTTTTTAGTGTTTGACTCCTACCCAGTATTAGAATAGTTTTATTCCCATTCCCATACAGCCTACTGAAATGAATACATACACTACCGTTGAAAAGTTTAGGGTCACTAGGGATGTTATTTTAATGGACAAAAACCTGAGATAAAAATCCAACCAGGAAGTGGGAAATCTGAATTTGGTCTATATTCAACTCGGCTCCTATTGACGATACAGTGGGATATTGGTAATGTTGCACTTCCTACGGCTTCCACTAGATGTCAACAGTCTTTAGAACTTTGTCTGACGCTTCTACTGTGAAGTGGCACTGAAGGAGAGTGGAAAGAGTCAGAGGTCTGCCAGCAGCCACGAGCTGACCATGCCCGTTCACATGAGAGTATGCACCAGTTCCATTTGCTTTTCTGAAGACAAAGGAATTCTCCGGTTGGAACATTATTGAAGAATTATGTTAAAAACATCCTAAAGATTGATTCAATACATTGTTTGACATGTTTCTACTGACTGTTATGGAACTTTTTGATATTTTGTCTGCTGTTAGTGAATTCGCTTCGTGACTTTGGATTTGTTTACCAAACGCGCTAACAAAAGTAACTATTTGGACATAAATGATGGACATTACCGAACAAAACTAACATTTCTTGTGGGAGTCCTGGGAGTGCATTCCGACGAAGATCAGCAAAGGTAAGTGAAGATTTATAATGCTATTTATTTTGTTGACTGCTTAATATGGCGGTTATATTTGTGTCTTGATGGGCTCTGAGCGCCGACTCAGATTATTGCATGGTTTAATTTTTCCGTAAAGCTTTTTTGAAATCTGACACAGCGGTTGCATTAAGGAGAAGTGCATCTAAAATTTTGCATAACAGTTGTATCTTTTAGTAATGTTTATTATGAGTATTCCTGTAAATTGATGTGGCTCTCGTAAGGCGACAATGTAAACTCAGATTTTTGGATATAAATATGAACTTTACCGAACAAAACATGCATGTATTGTGGAACATGAAGTCCTATGAGTGTCATCTGATGAAGATCATTAAAGGTTAGTGATTAATTTGATCTATATTTCTGCTTTTTGTGAATCCTCTCTTTGGCTGGATTAATGGCTGTGTTATTCTGTGAATAGGCACTCACCTAACATAATCGTTTGGTTTGCTATCGGCGTAAAGCCTTTTTGAAATCGGAGACTGTGGATGGATTTACAACGAGTGTATCTTTAAAATGGTGTAAAATACATGTATGTTTAATTATGGGATTTCTGTTGTTTTTAACTTGGCACCCTGCAGTTTCACTGGCTGTTGAAGAGGTGGGATGCTACCGTATCACGTACCCTAGAGAGGTTAACTGCCTTGTTCAGGGGCAGAACGGCAGATTTTTACCTTGTCAGCTCGAGGATTCGATCTTGCAACCTTTCGGTTGCTCTAACCACTAGGCTACCTGTCACCCGTTATGGCCAGAAGAGGACTGATCACCGCTCTGAGCCTGGTTCCTCTCTAGGTTTCTTCCTAGGTTCCTGCTTTCTAGGGATTTTTTTGTGGCCACTGTGCTTCTACATCTGCATTGCTTGCTCTTTGGGGATTTTAGGCTGGGTTTCTGTTAGGCACTTTATGAAAACTACTGATGTAAAATGGGCTTCATAAAATACATTTGAATGACACGTATATCACACCAACTGACTGGTTCTTTTGATATTCACACAGGATACCACGTTGAGACATTCTCTACACCCAGAGAGCAACAGCAGGAAGATCAGAGAGCTAAGAGGTCTCATCACTGCCCACATTGTGAAGAGATTTTCCCATTTCTATCAAAGCTAAAAATACACCTAAAAATGCACACAGGTGAGAAGCCATACTCCTGCTCAGACTGTGGAAAATGCTTCACAACATCAACTGATCTAAAACTTCATCAGAGAACACACACCGGAGAGAAGCCTTACTCCTGCTCTGACTGTGGGGCGAGTTTCTCTCATCTGGGCACCTTAAAAACACACCAACGTATACACACAGGAGAGAAGCCTTACTCCTGCTCTGACTGTGGAAAATGCTTCACAACATCAACTGATCTAAAAGTTCATCAGAGAACACACACAGGAGAGAAGCCTTACTCCTGCTCTGACTGTGGAAAATGCTTCACAACGTCAACTTATCTAAAAGTTCATCAGAGAACACACACAGGAGAGAAGCCTTATTCCTGCTCTGACTGCGGAAAAAAATTTAAAACATCAAAAGAGCTAAAGGTTCATCAGAGAACACACACAGGAGAGAAGCCTTTCTTCTGCTCTGACTGTGGGGCGAGTTTCTCTCATCTGGGCACCTTAAAAACACACCAACGTATACACACAGGAGAGAAGCCTTACTCCTGCTCTGACTGTGGAACTAGTTTCTCTCAACTTTCCCACTTGAAATCACATGAACGTAAACACACAGGAGAGAAGCCTTACATCTGCTCTGACTGTGGAAAATGCTTCAAAACATCAACTGAGCTAAAAGTTCACCAGCGAACACACACAGGAGAGAAGCCGTACTACTGCTCTGACTGTGGAACTAGTTTCTCTAAATTTTCCCACTTAAAAACACATGAACGTATACATACAGGAGAGAAGCCTTACGTCTGCTCTGACTGTGTGGCGAGTTTCTCTCATCTGGGCACCTTAAAAACACACCAACTTATACACACAGGAGAGAAGCCTTACGTCTGCTCTGACTGTGGAAAATGCTTCACAACATCAACTCATCTAAAAGTTCATCAGAGAACACACACAGGAGAGAAGCCGTATTACTGCTCTGACTGTGGAACTAGTTTCTCTCAACTTTCCCACTTAAAATCACATGAACGTATACACACAGGAGAGAAGCCCTATTACTGCTCTGACTGTGGAAAACGTTTTAAAACATCAACTGAGCTAAAAGTTCATCAGAGAACACACACATGAGAGATGCCTGCTTACGTCTTGTCTGATTATTGGGTGAGTTTCTCTCACCATAGCAACTTAACACACCAATGTATACATACACACAGGGGAGAAGCCTTACTCTGTGGAGAGGTGGGCTTGTAAGTCAAACGTCTAGCCAAAGGCTGCGTGTTTGAATCTCATCAGAGAGGACTTTAGCATTTTAACTAATTAGCAACTTTGCAACTTCTTACTAATTTTTTAGCTATGTCAGCATGTTAGCTAACCTTTTCCCTAAACCCATTTAACTCTACCTTAAACCCCTCACCCCTAACCTAGCAACAACAAATTGGAATTCGTAACATATCATACATATTACAAGTTTGTAACATATTGTATGAATAGCAATGCGTAAAATAACATACAAATCGTATTATACTGAACAACAATCTAAACGCAACAATTTCAAAGATTTACAGTTTGTATAAGGAAATCAGTCAATTGAAATAAATGAGGCCCCAATCTATGGATTTCACATGACTGGGCAGGGGCTCAGGCATAGGCCCACTTGGGAGCCAGGCCCAGCCAATCAGCACGAATTTATCCCCACAAAAGGTCTTTATTACAGACAGAAATACAACTCAGCCCCCTCCCAGACAATCCTGCAGGTGAAGAGGTACTGGGCTGCCGTGGTTACATGTGATCTGCAGTTGTGAGGCCGGTTGGATGTCCTGCCAAATTCTCTAAAAGGACGTTAGAGGTGGCTTATGGTAGAGATATAAATATTGAGTTCTCCGGCACCAGCTCGGGTGGACATTCCTGCATTCATCATGACAATTGCACATCCCCTGAACTTGAGACATCTGTGACATTGTGTTGTGTGGCCTTTTATTGTCCCCCTGCACAAGGTGCACTTGTGTAATGATAATGCTGTTTTATCAGCATATTGATATGCCACACCTGTCAAGTGGATGGATTATTTTGACAAAGGCTGAAATGCTCATGAACAGGGATGTAAACAAAGTTGTGCACAACATTTGAGAGACGTTAGCTGACGTTGATGGATTGATGGATTTTTTTTTATTTCAGCTCATGAAACCAACACTTTATGTTTAGTTTATATTTTAGTTCAGTTTTTCAGGGAAACAAAGGTTCAATAACATACTAAATGGATGTTTTTTTGTATAATAGAATACGTTTTGCTCTGAGACCAGGTTGTCCCTCGGCAGTATTCTGTGGGAAGGAGCTATTTTACAATGTTTTACATTTATTTATTGAACCTTTGTTTAACTAGGCAAGTCAGTTAAGAACAAATTCTTATTTACAATGATGGCCTAGGAACAGTGGGTTAACTGCCTTGTTCAGAGTGTGATGATCACTTTTCACCATTAGTTTGGTGGGGATTGTTATTCAACTTAATTTAATGATACACAGCTTATGAAATGAATACATGTGCTTATTAATTGTCTTTAAAACTAGATTAGTTATTTTAGTTACTGATCATGAATGTGTTTGGATAACTGCATTGAAGCAAACTTTATTGATCTGCCAATGAAAAATAAAGTTACATGAATATGTACTGGTCAACCTCTTCTTCTCTTTAGTATTCAGTTCTTCATATTAGATCTGACAGTATGAATGGTTCTTATGGGCTGAGTGCCTGGAGTGTTTTTGTATGACTACAGTCAGGAGTTCTCTCTGACCCTGTGACCCTTGTATTCAGTTCTTCATATTAGATATGACAGTATGACAGTAGGACAGAGAAGTGCGTAGATTGGGCTGAGAGGTTGCTTGACCTCCTGTAGCAGTGGGACGGCCATGAGACCAGAGGTAGCAGAACTAAGTGCTCGGGTTGGGATCCAGGGTTTGAGCCTGAAGGTAGAGATGGGGCAGTTCTTCTTGCTGCACCGTAAGTAAACACCATTGTCTTGTAGTGGATGTGAGATTCGACTGGAAGCCAGTGGAATGTACGGAGGAGCAGGGTGACATGGGGGATCTTGGGAAGGTTAAACACCCAGACGGACTGCAGTGTTCTAGATAAGTTCAGAGGAGACCCATCATTCAGGGCAGGTGAGCCACCTGTTTTGAGCCCAGCAGTTTTAGCGATAAAACAGTGTGAAATAAATTATTTGTTTGCAAACAATGTAAAAAAAAACATATAATTGAGTTATTAACAAAGCTGCATACAAACATGGACTCTTTTTTGTTTTCTTGAGTAAGGCCGTGATTGGCTCAGTGTTCTGTCTTTCATGGGGACAATACGTCACTGCCAGGTCTACTTGAAAATTCAAGCCCCTTCGGTGCTGCGATAGAGTTACATTAGAAGATCCCATCCAAGAAGTCTCACGCTCATTGTCCACAGATAAAATGACATCAAATCATGTGATATCTACAGTCGCTTTGATTGGACTGATCATGTCAACATCATTCTTTCAAAATCTGAGCTAGCAGTCATCATCATGAATCAAGTTGACAATCTACTGGCAAATCCTTTTTAATCTTTGTGATATCAAGAGAAATATGAGAAATTATAGATAAAATGTATTGGTTTTCATCAGCCATTGGACACAAACATTACACAACAAATTGCAAATTCAACAATGAGTGGTTTGGTAGGAGTCAGTGGCTAACTGCAAGCATTGCAAAGCAATCATTAGCCTACAATTCATTGGAGTGTCTCTGTGGTCTCAAGTCTTAAGACTAAGGGGCTCTTTTCCTAGTTTAAAAATGTAAACATTCAACATTGGCCGTGCTGTCGATGAAGCTTGATTTGTGCCGCGCTCAAAACAACATAACTCAGTACTTCAAAATCTGACTTGAGTGAGTTCAATACAACTGGGAACTCAGAGAGAAACAAGCTACGACTGAGAAAATAAGTTTTGAACTTTCATCCAAATCCCAATTGTAAATTGGGAACTCGGGCCTCTTTCTTCAGCTATGACCTGAAGATCACTGACGCCATCATTTTTTCCCCTGAGTTCCCAGTTGTCTTGAAAGCACCATAAATCCAGAGAATGACAGACTTTGATGACAAAATATATCCAGGTAACTGATGTGAAATGGCTAGCTAGTTAGCGATGGTGCTCGCTAAATAGCGTTTTAATCGGTGACGTCACTTGCTCTGAGACCTTGAAGTACTGGTTCCCCGTGGCTTTTGTGGAGCGATGGGTGCTTCGTGGGTGACTGTTGTTGATGTGTGCAGAGGGTCCCTGGTTCGCACCCGGGTAGGGGCGAGGGGACTGATCAAATTCTGAAAGAGCTGCAAAACCTGGACCCGTACAAATCAGCTGGGCTTGACAATCTGGACCCTCTATTTCTGAAACTATCCGCCGCCATTGTCGCAACCCCTATTACCAGCCTGTTCAACCTCTCTTTCATATCGTCTGAGATCCCCAAGGATTGGAAAGCTGCCGCAGTCATCCCCCTCTTCAAAGGGGGAGACACCCTGGACCCAAACTGTTACAGACCTATATCCATCCTGCCCTGCCTATCTAAGGTCTTCGAAAGCCAAGTCAACAAACAGGTCACTGACCATCTCGAATCCCACCGTACCTTCTCCGCTGTGCAATCTGGTTTCCGAGCCGGTCACGGGTGCACCTCAGCCACGCTCAAGGTACTAAACGATATCAAAACCGCCATCGATAAAAGACAGTACTGTGCAGCCGTCTTCATCGACCTTGCCAAGGCTTTCGACTCTGTCAATCACCATATTCTTATCAGCAGACTCAGTAGCCTCGGTTTTTCGGATGACTGCCTTGCCTGGTTCACCAATTACATTGCAGACAGAGTTCAGTGTGTCAAATCGGAGGGCATGCTGTCCGGTCCTCTGGCAGTCTCTATGGGGGTGCCACAGGGTTCAATTCTCGGGCCGACTCTTTTCTCTGTATATATCAATGATGTTGCTCTTGCTGCGGGCGATTCCCTGATCCACCTCTACGCAGACGACACCATTCTATATACTGCCGGCCTTGGACACTGTGACACTGTGCTATCTAACCTCCAAACGAGCTTCAATGCCATACAACACTACTTCCGTGGCCTCCAACTGCTCTTAAACGCTAGTAAAACCAAATGCATGCTTTTCAACCGTTCGCTGCCTGCACCCGCACGCCTGACCAGCATCACCACCCTGGATGGTTCCGACCTTGAATATGTGGACATCTATAAGTACCTAGGTGTCTGGCTAGACTGTAAACTCTCCTTCCAGACTCATATCAAACATCTCCAATCGAAAATCAAATCAAGAGTCGGCTTTCTATTCCGCAACAAAGCCTCCTTCACTCACGCCGCCAAACTTACCCTAGTAAAACTGACTATCCTACCGATCCTCGACTTTGGCGATGTCATCTACAAAATTGCTTCCAACACTCTACTCAGCAAACTGGATTCAGTTTATCACAGTGCCATCCGTTTTGTCACTAAAGCACCTTATACCACCCACCACTGCGACTTGTACGCTCTAGTCGGCTGGCCCTCGCTACATATTCGTCGCCAGACCAACTGGCTCCAGGTCATCTACAAGTCCATGCTAGGTAAAGCTCCGCCTTATTTCAGTTCACTGGTCACGATGGCAACACCCATCCGTAGCACGCGCTCCAGCAGGTGTATCTCACTGATCATCCCTAAAGCCAACACCTCATTTGGCCGCCTTTCGTTCCAGTACTCTGCTGCCTGTGACTGGAACGAATTGCAAAAATCGCTGAAGTTGGAGACTTTTATCTCCCTCACCAACTTCAAACATCTGCTATCTGAGCAGCTAACCGATCGCTGCGGTTGTACATAGTCTATTGGTAAATAGCCCACCCATTTTCACCTACCTCATCCCCATACTGTTTTTATTTATTTACTTTTCTGCTCTTTTGCACACCAATATCTCTACCTGTACATGATCATCTGATCATTTATCACTCCAGTGTTAATCTGCAAAATTGTAATTATTCGCCTACCTCCTCATGCCTTTTGCACACAATGTATATAGACTCTTTTTTAAATTTTTTCTACTGTGTTATTGACTTGTTAATTGTTTACTCCATGTGTAACTCTGTGTTGTCTGTTCACACTGCTATGCTTTATCTTGGCCAGGTCGCAGTTGCAAATGAGAACTTGTTCTCAACTAGCCTACCTGGTTAAATAAAGGTGAAATAAAAATAAAATAAAATGATCAAAGTTATCAAATCAAATGTATTTATATAGCCCTTCGTACATCAGCTGATATCTCAAAGTGCTGTACAGAAACCCAGCCTAAAACCCCAAACAGCAAGCAATGCAGGTGTAGAAGCACGGTGGCTAGGAAAAACTCCCTAGAAAGGCCAAAACCTAGGAAGAAATCTAGAGAGGAACCAGGCTATGTGGGGTGGCCAGTCCTCTTCTGGCTGTGCCGGGTGGAGATTATAACAGAACATGGCCAAGATGTTCAAATGTTCATAAATGACCAGCATGGTCGTATAATAATAAGGCAGAACAGTTGAAACTGGAGCAGCAGCACGGTCAGATGGACTGGGGACAGCAAGGAGTCATCATGTCAGGTAGTCCTGGGACATGGTCCTAGGGCTCAGGTCCTCCGAGAGAGAGAAAAAAAGAGAGAATTAGAGAGAGCATATGTGGGGTGGCCAGTCCTCTTCTGGCTGTGCCGGGTGGAGATTATAACAGAACATGGCCAAGATGTTCAAATGTTCATAAATGATCAGCATGTTTGAATAATAAGAAGGCAGAACAGTTGAAACTGGAGCAGCAGCACGGCCAGGTGGACTGGGGACAGCAAGGAGTCATCATGTCAGGTAATCCTGGGGCATAGTCCTAGGGCTCAGGTCCTCCGAGAGAGAGAAGGGGAGAATTAGAGAACGCACACTTAGATTCACACAGGACACCGAATAGGACAGGAGAAGTACTCCAGATATAACAAACTGACCCTAGCCCCCCGACACATAAACTACTGCAGCATAAATACTGGAGGCTGAGACAGGAGGGGTCAGGAGACACTGTGGACCCATCCGAGGACACCCCCGGACAGGGCCAAACAGGAAGGATATAACCCCGCCCACTTTGCCAAAGCACAGCCCCCACACCAGTTATACGGTTACACCCACGAAGGACTGCCGCCCCACCTTCCTGTTCAAGTGATCACAACACAACAAGGTGAGTCCAAAAATGTCTTGTATGCTGCTGCATAAATGATGTAACATGCCAGGGAGATGTGTATACTGTAGCCTAGAAAGTAATAATAAGTAATAATAAGTCTGTAGTCTGTAGTGTAGTAACATGTTAGTAGCCCATGTGCCTCACCCTAATAATTTGGTCTATTTTCACCTCTTAATTTTTCCCACTGTTCTGACTTGGTGGTAGAGAAATGTAATCATTGAATATTGTAAGGGTTTTCATTGTCTGCTTATATGCCCCTTTATTTATCCTACGGTTCTGACTTGGCGTACAGGGAGAACACTGTAAAAACAGCCCATTTTCTGAATTCTGTCGTACATTTCAAAGTGCTGAACAAAGTTATATTGACTACGTCCGTTATAGCTCGCTCATTAATGTCTTAATCGAAATTACGGATTGCCTCTTATTCGCTTTTCGTCCCCTTATGCCATAGTTTGTACATCTCAATTGTCAGTAGTAACCACATTTCTGTAGTTAGAGGACCTACTTGCAGAACTGGTCTTTCTACTAGTCCTGACATGGTTTCGAGGCCTGTTCAGAAATCTTGCAACCATAAATGCACTGTGACAAAGGATGCTTTAATAGTGAATAAAATGTACTTCATAGCTTTCATTGTTAAGGTTATCAACAACTTGGATTGTGTAAAGCAGAAATACCAGGTTTAAAGTTATCTTGTAAACTGCAGCAGAGTTGTTGGGGGTAACAGATGTTACTGTCGGTATGGTTTTTGATAAGCTGGATAACCTGGGGGTGGATTGTCTCAGAAGAATATAAACCCCAATGTTTGCAAACACAGAAAGGGATCTATTGATATAGTTTAGTAGTAGTGCCTCATCAGAGAGGGAACATTTCAGTTGCTCTACAGTTCTGAAGCTGAATGTAATGATTATCAGTTCTTTACATGTGTACTAATATTCAGACACATTCAGTTGTTTCTATATTTATCTATAATTCAGGGTTTTCACACGGGGCTTCAAGTAAATAAATATTAGTGCCTGAAAAAAGTACTTGAAAGTCCTTGAATTTGACTTGCCACTGTACGACCCCTGATAATTCTTAATATGGTGTGAACGGGAAATACAATTTGTTTTCTGTGAGTGAAATAATACAGTGAAGACAAGGTTATTCATAAAATAGTACATAGTGCTGCCTGAAACATACTGCAATTTTGTACTAAATAATTTTTTTGTCATTTATGCATTTGTGAATTTAGGTCATCTACTATAGATTAAGTGCTCTTATGTTGTTCAATTTAAAATGTGTGCTTTGTGTCTAATGTGAATGAATGTTTTGTCAAGGATTATCTACCTGATCTACTGAAATGAGATGATTGATTAAGAAAAAAGTGGTTTGCTGATGTCAACGTTTTGAAGAAAGTGCTCCGTGGGTGGTGGGGTTGTGGTATGGGCAGGTTTAAAGCTACGGATAACAAACACGATTGATTTTTATCGAGACGGGATTCTGAGGCACATTGTCATGCCATTCATCCACCGCCATCACCTCATGCTTCAGCATGATAATGCACGGCCCCATGTCGCAAGGATCTGTACACAATTCCTGGAAGCTGAAAATGTCCCAGTTCTTCCATGGCCTGCATACTCACCAGACATGTCACCCATTGAGCATGTTTGGGATGCTCTGGATCGACGCGTACGACAGCGTGTTCCAGTTCCTGCCAATATCCAGCAACTATGCACATCCATTAAAGAGGAGTTGGACAACATTCCACAGGCCACAATCAACAGCCAGATCAACTCTATGCGAAGGAGATGTGTCACGCTGCATGAGGACAATGGTGGTCACACCAGATACCTACTGGTTTTCTGATCCTTGCCCCTACCTTTTTTATTTAAGGTATCTGTGATCAACTGATGCATATCTGTCTGTATTCCCAGTTGTGAAATCCATAGATTAGGGCCTAATTTATTTCAGTTGACTGATTTCCTTACATGAACTGTAACTCAGTAAAATCTTTTAAATTGTTGCATGTTAAGTTTATATTTTATTATGTGCGCTAAACAATATATATATATATTGTTTATTGTTTATTGTATATATATTGTATATATTGTATATATATACAGGAGTCGCTGGTGCGCGATGAGACAAGGAAAATATATAAACTTTAAGGAAAATGTATATATATATATATATATATATATATATATATATACATTTTCCTTAAAGTTTATATATTTTCCTTGTCTCATCGCGCACCAGCGACTCCTGTGGTGGACCGAGCTCAGTGCGCGCTAACCAAGGTTGCCAGGTCCACGGTGTTTCCCCCGACACATTGGTGCGGCTGGCTTCCGGGTTGGATGGCGCTGTGTTAAGAAGCAGTGCGGGTTGGTTGGGTTGTGTATCGGAGGACGCATGACTTTCAACCTTCGTCTCTCCCGAGCCCGTACGGGAGTTGTAGCGATGAGACAAGATAGTAGCTACTCAACAATTGGATACCACGAAATTGGGGATAAATAAATAAAATAAATAAAAAATAAAAAAATAAAACGTTTTATATATTTTTGAAGTACTAATGTTAGTGTCTGCACGACAACAACAAAAAATAATTAAATACATGTAATATTGCCCTTAAAACGTTCAATTGAAATACTGTAGAATTCCATCCATTCTTTCTGGGGAGTGCCAATGGCTTCAAAGCCTCTCATTGGCCAATACATAGAAAATGCAATCGATGGGCCATATACATCAATGGGGATGAAAGTATTTGTGGATAGCAAATGAATAGTGTTATTATTTGACATTTTCAGGATGGGAAAAACTATTTCAGTGGCAACATAAACGACTAAAACCAAATAGAAAGTATGTAGAAAATATATGTAAACAGTCAGGCCCCCATTGTTTTTGTTATAGTGTTTAATCATAAGAACACAGCATTAGTCATGTTAAAATGTAGCATTTTCGGAAATTTGCTTAAAAACTGAAAAATTCCCCTCCCGTTTCATGACTGCGAAATGCGCGTCCCCGACAGCGGAAGTTGCAGACAGAGCCCGTTGGTAAACCGGTAAAAAAAGATAACCGTGGTGGAGCGGAAAAATTGCTTTTACGTGGAATAAAACAGCTATATGTATGTATCTCGAGTTCTTCTTCCCCAATATTCAAAGGTATTTATGTTAGTTTTGGATTACGCCATTTCAACTAGAAAACATTGGTAACAGCTAGCTAGCAAGCTAAATTAGCTAGCTAAGCAACGTTAGCATTTCGTAAGTACCTGATAAACAGGCCAAGATTGTTAGCTAACTGGTTAGCTAATCCTAACAGCGCAGTTATCTTTTCTACCACAAACTGAGTATTAAATATGAACACAAATATAGCCATAATACCAACCTTAATGAAAAGACCAGCCAACTAGCTGGCTGAGCTAACGTTACCAATTAACTAACGTTATTATGTTAATGTTTAACTCACTTCATGCTAACTAACTCGCAAACTTCGCTAGTAACGCTAACTATTACGCTAGTTTGTTTATTGGGGTTTCCACTATTTGAAGCCCTCAAATTGAACAGAACAGACATATAACAATGTCTACATGTTACCAAGCTCTAAAAAAAAAATATTATCTTACTCTTCCATAGATCCCTCTATCTGCCGATCTCTCTTTGTGACTAGAACTGCCTGAACAGCGAGAGTGTGTGTGTTTCGGACCAGGGTGACTGTGTGTGAAGAATACACTCTGTGTTTGCGAGGCCCTGTAGGTAACTCCTCCAGACCCCAGAGTGAGGATTGTGTGTGACAATGGGGGACATCAGTGATCTGGACAGACGGATAGAACAACTTAAGCGTTGTGAACTAATCAAGGAAAATGAAGTCAAAGCACTGTGTGCCAAGGCCAGGTAATTAAACACAAAGGCCATATTACTTTACATTGTTCATACTATCTAAATCTTCATCACTAAGCCTGTCGTTTGTACGTTACTCTCCTCTACCAGAATCTCCCTGTAACACAGAGGGTGGATTCTCCAGTTACAGTGAGTATTTTCAGAATAGAAGACACCTTGATTACTTTGTAGATCTGCCTAGACGGCCATTTATTTGCACTTCCCAATCTGAGCCCTCATGTTACGTGTAGTGTTGGCTGGCTGAATACATTAAGGTGGGAATGTAAACACTAGGCTTTAGAACACCAGTTAACTGTAAAGTCTAGCTCATACTTGGTCTAACGACATGTTTGTAGGCAATTAGAATGCGACCAGTGTCACTGGTCTAAACAACATTTGATTTATACTCCTGTGGAATGTCTGTAGACCAGTCGCAATGACTGTCACTTTCCTTATCGCACAGGCGTGAAAAAAGTTTACTTCTCTGCGACTCGCAGTGTCCGTTGATGTGGTTACCGTACTGTCTGTCACAGCAACTAGACCAAATCCTCCTATGATGATGCAGTTAAAAAAAAAATAATCTCAGAATGACCTACTTTTATTTTGTCACACTATGGCACTAAGCTATTTTCTGTAAGCTCGCCATTACCTTGTAAATAATGATGTTGGTTTATTTTCCTGTAATAATGGATCACAAGTAACTAAAGTTTAGACGTTGTCAGCTATACGCTGGTCATTATTTGAACTGGCTAGACAACGAACCAAAACGTGGTTTAGAAAATAGCTTTTAGTTGCCTGGCTTGCTAGCTTGACATTTACTGAATTCATTTTTAAACGGATGGGTTTTATTGGTGTTAAAATAAAATATGCTATTTAGAGCACTGGGGTGCTGATGTCATGCAGAGGCTGTTTTGTTTATACTTTTTCATAAGTGTATAGTTTGATGTCGGACGACGATAGAATGTTCATGATGTCGCTAAGACAATTGTCTACAGACATGTCGATAGACAGACTGTAAACCTGACTTAATTGTAAATGGCCGTATTGGCATTGTTGCATCATCGGTAGGAGAGTTTTGAAATTCCTGATTTTACTGAGATCATGCATACCTAAATGAGCTATACTTTGCTGGTGTCAAACCATTATGAAAACATGATACATGTTTTGAAAGCTGAGAAACGGCCCTTTCAAATGATATGACGTAAATCAAATGGTAATCAGTCAAGAAAAAACACCTGTGAAAATGTGCCATACACTTTTTCCCCCAAACAACTGCACTTCCTAATGAAGATAAAGAAACACTTAGAGTATATTGAGTCTTCCTTGTTTTGTAAGGATTGATAGTCTGAAATCAAAATAGTAATATTTATTTAAAAGAATGTCTTTTATATTTTTTTATTTAACCTTTATTTAACCAGGCAGGTCAGTTAAGAACAAATTCTTATTTTCAATGACGGTTAAATGCCTGTTCAGGGGCAGAATGGCAGATTAGTACCTTGTCAGCTCGGGGGTTTGAACTTGCAACCATCCGGTTACTAGTCCAAAGCTCTAACCACTAGGCTACCCTGCCACTCCATACCTTTTAACTGCGAATTAGTTACAGCTGTTTTAAACACCGGTGGTATTTTTGTAGAATTTTACGGAATGTTCTGCGATCAGACACTTTCTTATTTGGATACTATAGTAAATGCATATATGCACCAAAACATATTACAAATGTAATTTAGTCATACAGAATAAAGTGCCAGAACTGTCAAGAAAATAACTTTTGTGTCCGTTTGTCTTTATTACTACAGACCGACTCAGATTAAGTCTGAGGCCGGTAACATCAACAGTGAAGACAAACCAATCCTGTCACTCTCCTTCCACACTGAGTAGAAACCTACAGTCACTGGGTCCTGATTGTGACAGTGGAGCCCAGTTTGCACCGTAGGATCCAGAGATGACATCAGTGAAGCTGGAAGACTGCAGTCAAACACTGGAGCTGAATGTAAACATTAAAGATGAAGAAGAGGAGGAGAAGATTAGGACAACTCTTAGTCAAGGTAAGAGCTGGTTCTATCTAGAAGTTATATTCATATATTAGACCTCCATAAGTTATGACCTGCTAGGTTGAATTCTGTAATTCTGACATCACACATCCCTGAACAACTCAAGACTTCACAGCGAAGCAAAACATTTAAAAACTTGTAACGCCTGCCTTCTCCCACACATTGTCTCAAGAACGTTGAAAATGTTTAATACCCTCAATCACCAAGTTAGGCATACCTCATTTCAAAATAGGCCATGGCATCATCACTGTCAATATTGAATTATCATTTGTTTGCTGCACAGAATATCAGATCTCAACAACGATTGGAGAAGTGTTGAACATAACCAGTAGACTACCACATCCTGATGATTTATATCTGATACATATATTTAATATGTCAAGTTGTAGAAACATATCAAGGATGATCAATGGAAACAGGATGCACCTGAGCTCAATTCAAAAGTTTGGGGTCACTTAATACCAGTCTCAACGTCAACAGTGAAGAGGCGACTCCGGGATGCTGGCCTTCTAGGCAGAGTTGCAAAGGCCAGTTTTATTGCTTCTTTAGTCTGAACCACAGTTTTTAGCTGTACTAACATAAATTCAAAAGGGTTTTGTAATGATCAATTAGCCTTTTAAAATGATACACTTGGATTAGCTAACACAACATGCCATTGGATCACAGGAGTGATGGTTGCTGATAATGGGCCTCTGTACGCCTATGTAGATATTCCATAAAATATCTGCCGTTTCCAGCTACAATAGTCATTTACAACAATTGTAATGTCTTCACTGTATTTCTGATCAATTTGATGTTATTTTAATGTTTAATATTTCAAGTTGTAGAAACATCTCAAGGATGATCATTGGAAACAGGAAGCATCTGAACTCAATTTTGAGTCTCTTGTTTTTCTGTTTAAAAAAAAAAAAAAAATTGCTTTGTCATTATGGGGTATTGTGTGTAGATTGCTGAGGATATTTTTTTATTTAGTAAGGCTGTAAAAAAAAACATCCCCAGGAAAAACATGTAATCAATTTTAGAATATGGCTGTAACATAACAAAATGTGGTAAATGACTACTAATATCTACATAGGTGTACAGAGGCCCATTATCAGCAACCATCACTCCTATGATCAAAATGCATGTTGTGTTAGCTAATCCAAGTTTATCATTTAAAAGGCTAATTAATCATTACAAAACCATTTTGTAATGATGTTAGCACAGTTGAAAACTGTGGTGCTGATAAAAGAAGCAATAAAACGGTCCTTTTTTAGACTAGTTGAGTATCTGGGTCATTTGTGGGTTCGATTACAGGCTCAAAATGGCCAGAAACAAAGACCTTTCTTCTGAATGTCGTCAGTCTATTCTTGTTCTGAGAAATGAAGGCTATTCCATCTGAGAAATGAAGGCTATTCCATGCGAGAAATTGCCAAGAAACTGGAGATCTCGTACAAACGCTGTGTACTACCCCCTTCACAGAACAGCGCAAACTGTCTCTAACCAGAATAGAAAGAGGAGTGGGAGGCCCCGGTGCACAACTGGGCAAGAGGACAAGTACATTAGTGTGTCTAGTTTGAGAAACAGACGTCTCACAAGTCCTCAACTGGCAGCTTCATTAAATAGTACCCGCAAAACACCAGTCTCAATGTCAACAGTGAAGAGGCGACTCCGGGAAGCTGGCCTTCTAGACACTATTCTGATTAGAGACTGTTTGCGTTGTTCTGTGAAGAGAGTAGTACACAGCGTTGTACGAGATCTTCAGCCGTTTCCAGCTACAATAGTCATTTACAACATTAATTTCTGATCAATTTGACATTATTTGAATGGACAAAAAATTAGCTATTCTTTCAAAAACAAGGACATTTGTAAGTGACCCCAATCTTTAGAATGTATTTATTTATTTCACCACTAATGGTAGTATATATATATATATTTTTTTTTTCTTAGCGTACTGGTTATTGTCCGGATTTTCAGATGATTGACGTGCCCAAAGTAAACTGCCTGTAATCTTCCCAAAAGCTAGGATATGCATATACTTGATAGCATTGGATAGAAAACACTCTGAAGTTTCTAAAACTGTTAAAATAATGTCTGTGACTATAACTTAACTTAACTGATATGCCAGGTGAAAACCTGAGGAAAATCCATCTGGAATGTTTATTTTTTGAGGTCACAGGTTTTTTCAGTGCTTGCCTATGGGATATACAAATAGATAGGACCCAGATTGCAGTTCCTATGGCTTCCACTAGATGTCAACAATCTTTAAAGGGTTTCAGGCTTGTTTTTTGAAAAATGAACAAGTATTTGTAGTTTTTCCAAGGTTTCCTCCATTTTGAAAAGTAGTCATGTTGCGCGCATCAACGAGAGTGCGCTCTTCGTTATTTATCTTCGCTATTAAACACACTATTCTCCGTCTTAAATATTATTGTTTATTTGGATATTAGTATACCTGAGGATTAATTAGAAACAACGTTTGACTTGTTTAGACTAACTTTACCGGTAACTTTTTGGATTTGTTTGTGTGCATGTTGAACGAGTGACTTACTGAATCAAGCGCGCCATCTAAACTGACATTTTTGGGATATAAGGAAGGACTTTATCGAAACAAAACAACCATTCATTGTGTCGCTGGGACCCTTGGGATTGCAATCAGAAGAAGATCTTCAGAGGTAAGTGATTTATTTAATTGCTGTCTGTGATTTTGTGATGCCTATGGCTGGTTGAAAAAGTATTTTGACGTGGGGAGCTGTCCTCAGATAATCGCATGGTATGCTTTCTCCGTAAAGCCTTTTTCAAATCTGACAACGCAGTTGGATTAACAAGAAGATTTTAAATGATGTAAGACACTTGTATTTTCATGAATGTTTAATATTCCGATTTTTGTATTTTGAATTTCGCGCTCTGCAATTTCACCGGATGTTGTCATTGGTGTCCTGCTAGCGTTTGGACATGCGCCCAAACAGGTTAACTAGGCAAGTCGGTTAAGAATAAATTCTTATTTTCAATGATGGCCTAGGAACATTGGGTTAACTGCCTTATTCAGGGGAAGAACTACAGATTTTTACCTTGTCAGCTCAGGGATTTGATCTTGCAACCTTTCGGTTGCTCTAACCACTAGGCTACCTGTCACCCGGTATGGCCAGAAGAGGACTGGTCACCACTCTGAGCCTGGTTCCTCTCTAGGTTTCTTCCTAGGTTCCTGCTTTATAGAGAGATGTTTGTGGCCACTGTGCATCTACATCTGCATTGCTTGCTCTTTGGGTATTTTAGGTTGGGTTTCTGTTAAGCACTTTGACAACTACTGATGTAAAAAGGGCTTCATAAAATACATTTGATTGACATGTATATCACACCAACTGACTGGTTCTTCTGATGTTGTTCACACAGGAGACCATGTTGAGACATTCTCTACATCCAGAGAGCAACAGCAGGAAGATCAGAGAGCTAAGAGGTCTCATCACTGCCCACATTGTGAAAAGATTTTCCCATTTCTATCAAAGCTAAAAATACACCTAAAAATACACACAGGAGAGAAGCCTTACTCCTGCTCTGACTGTGGAAAATGCTTCAAAACATCAACGGTGCTAAAACTTCATCAGAGAACACACACAGGAGAGAAGCCTTTCTTCTGCCCTGACTGTGGAACTAGTTTCTCTCAAATTTCCCACTTAAAATCACATGAACGTATACATACAGGGGAGAAGCCATACTCCTGCTCTGACTGTGGGAAATGTTTTAAAACATCAAATGACCTAAAAGCTCATCAGAGAACACACACAGGAGAGAAGCCTTTCTTCTGCCCTGACTGTGGAACTAGTTTCTCTCAAATTCCCCACTTAAAATCACATGAACGTATACATACAGGTGAAAAGCCTTATGTCTGCTCTGACTGTGGGGTGAGTTTCTCTCATCTGGGCACCTTAAAAACACACCAACGTATACACACTGGAGAGAAGCCTTACTCCTGCTCTGACTGTGGAAAATGCTTCACAACATCAACTGATCTAAAAGTTCATCAGAGAACACACACAGGAGAGAAGCCTTATTTCTGCTCTGACTGTGGGGCGAGTTTCTCTCATCTGGGCACCTTAAAAACACACCAACTTATACACACTGGAGAGAAGCCTTACTCCTGCTCTGACTGTGGAAAATGCTTCACAACATCAACTGATCTAAAAGTTCATCAGAGAACACACACAGGGGAGAAGCCATACTCCTGCTCTGACTGTGGAAAATGTTTTAAAACATCAAAAGAGCTAAAAGTTCATCAGAGAACACACACAGGAGAGAAGCCTTTCTTCTGCCCTGACTGTGCAAAATGTTTTAAAACATCAACTCAGCTCAAAGTTCACCAGAGAACACACACAGGAGATAAGCCTTACGTCTGCTCTGACTGGAACTAGTTTCTTGCAACTTTCCAACTTAAAATCACATGAACATATATCTATGGATTTCATATTACTGGGCAGGGGCTCAGGGAGGGCATATAGGCCCACTTGGGAGCCAGGCCCAGCCAATCAGCATGAATTTTTCCCCACAAAAGGTATTGATTACAGACAGAAATACTACTCAGCCCCCTCCCAGACAATCCTGCGGGTGAAGAGGTCCTGGGCTGCCGTGGTTACATGTGATCTGCAGTTGTGAGGCCGGTTGGATGTACTGCCAAATTCTCTAAAAGGACGTTAGAGGTGGCTTATGGGAGAGAGATAAATATTGAATTCTCTCCTGCAGTCATCATGACAATTGCACATTCCCTGAACTTGAGACATCAGTGACATTGTGTTGTGTGGTCTTAATTTCCCCCCAGCACAAGGTGCACCTGTGTAATGATAATGCTGTTTTATCAGCATCTTGATATGCCACACCTGTCAGGTGGATGGATTATCTTGACAAAGGCTGAAATGCTCACGAACAGTGATATAAACAAAGTTGTTCACAACATTTGAGAGAAAGTAGCTTTTTCTGTACATGGAACATTGCTGGAGTGTTTTAATTCAGCTCATGAAACCAACACTTTACATGTTTAGTTTATTTACATGTTTATATTTTAGTTCAGTTTACATTGGTAGGCCAATATAATGTAACTTAACATACTAAATGGAGTGGCACGGATGTTTTTGTAATACATAATACGTTTTGCTCAGAGACCAGGTTGTCCTTCGGCAGTATTTTGTGAGAATGAGCTAGTAGACACTAATTTAAAAAATGTGTTGAACCTTTATTTAACTAGGCAAGTCCGTTAAGAACAAATTCTTATTTACAATGATGGCCTAGGAACAGTGGGTTAACTGCCTTGTTCAGAGGCAGAACAACAGATTTTTACCTTGTCAGCTCGGGCATTCGATCAAGCAACCTTTTGGTTACTGACCCAACGCTCTAACCACTAGGCTACCTACCGCCCCTAACATGAATCAGATAGAGATGGTGTGATGATCACTTTTCACCATTAGTTTGGGGGGATTCTTTTACAACTGTATTTAATGATACACAGTTTATGAAATGAATACATGTGTTTATTAATAGTCTTTAAAACTAGATGAGATATTTTAGTTATTGATCATGAATGTGTTTGGATAACTGCATTGAAGCAAACTTTATTGATCTGCCAATGAAAAAAAAAGTTACATGAATATGTACTGGTCAACCTCTTCTTCTCTTTAGTATTCAGTTCTTCATATTAGATCTGACAGTATGAATGGTTCTTATGGTTGTATTCAGTTCTTCATATTAGATCTGACAGTATGAATGGTTCTTATGGGCTGAGTGCCTGGAGTGTTTTTGTATGACTACAGTCAGGAGTTCTCTCTGACGCTGTGATGTCACCAGCACATTAAGTACATTCATCTTAAGATTGCCAGGTGAGACAACCACATATCACTATAAATACATTTCTCTTCCTCAATGAGTTAGTGTCACATTATTATTATTATTATTTCTATTTTGAAAGGGGGGGGGGGCGATACAAGCTACGACTGAGAAAATACGTTTTGAACTTTCATCCAACTCGGAATTGTAAATTGGGAACTCGGGCCTCTTTCTACAGCTACGACCTGAAGATCACTGACTGACATCATCATGATTCCCTTTTTTCTTCTTCAAGTTCCTAGTTGCCTTGAAACCACCACAAATCCAGAGAATGCCATAATTTCATGACAAAGTTTGATGACAAAATATGCACACAAATTACTGCCGCGCCACCTTCCTGTTCGAGTGAGCACAGCATAACAAGGTGAGTCCAATAATGTCTTGTATGCTGCTGCATAAATTATGTAATATGCCAGGGAGATGTGTATTCTGTAGCTAAGAAAGTAATAATAAGTGTATGTTGTGTAGTAAGTTGTCAGTAGCCCATGTGCCTCACCCTAATAATTTGGTCTAGTTTCACATCTTAATTTTGCCTACTGTTCTGACTTGGTGGTTGAAATGAAGCCTATAACCTGTTTTTGATAAATGTAATCATTGAATATTGTAAGAATTTTCATTGTCTGCATATATGCCCCTTTATTTATCCTACGGTTCTGACTTGGCGTTCAGGGAGAACACTGTAAGAACGGCCCATGTTCTGAATTCTGTTGCTGTACATTTCAAGAGTGCTGAACCAATAGTCATATTGATTACGTCCGTCCTAGCTCGCTCATTAATGTCTTAGTCGAAATTACAGATTGCCTCCTATCCACTTGTTTGTTCATATCAATTGTCAGTAGAAACCACATTTGTTTAAGTAAGTCAGCCATGTTATTTTAAAAGTCAGTAAATGAGGCTGAATGAGCTGTTTCGTTGCCAGACAAGGCTCCGCTGAGCCAGGTGTAGTTGTGGTAAATTGTTGAGACTGCTGTTGGTCCTAACAGTTTGTGGTCACTGTTATAGTACAATTAATGTATTGTGAATGCATCAGAGAACACACACAGGAGAGAAGCCTTTCTTCTGCCCTGACTGTGGAACTAGTTTCTCTCAAATTCCCCACTTAAAATCACATGAACGTATACATACAGGTGAAAAGCCTTATGTCTGCTCTGACTGTGGGGTGAGTTTCTCTCATCTGGGCACCTTAAAAACACACCAACGTATACACACTGGAGAGAAGCCTTACTCCTGCTCTGACTGTGGAAAATGCTTCACAACATCAACTGATCTAAAAGTTCATCAGAGAACACACACAGGAGAGAAGCCTTATTTCTGCTCTGACTGTGGGGCGAGTTTCTCTCATCTGGGCACCTTAAAAACACACCAACTTATACACACTGGAGAGAAGCCTTACTCCTGCTCTGACTGTGGAAAATGCTTCACAACATCAACTGATCTAAAAGTTCATCAGAGAACACACACAGGGGAGAAGCCATACTCCTGCTCTGACTGTGGAAAATGTTTTAAAACATCAAAAGAGCTAAAAGTTCATCAGAGAACACACACAGGAGAGAAGCCTTTCTTCTGCCCTGACTGTGCAAAATGTTTTAAAACATCAACTCAGCTCAAAGTTCATCAGAGAACACACACAGGAGATAAGCCTTACGTCTGCTCTGACTGGAACTAGTTTCTTGCAACTTTCCAACTTAAAATCACATGAACATATATCTATGGATTTCATATTACTGGGCAGGGGCTCAGGGAGGGCATATAGGCCCACTTGGGAGCCAGGCCCAGCCAATCAGCATGAATTTTTCCCCACAAAAGGTATTGATTACAGACAGAAATACTACTCAGCCCCCTCCCAGACAATCCTGCGGGTGAAGAGGTCCTGGGCTGCCGTGGTTACATGTGATCTGCAGTTGTGAGGCCGGTTGGATGTACTGCCAAATTCTCTAAAAGGACGTTAGAGGTGGCTTATGGGAGAGAGATAAATATTGAATTCTCTCCTGCAGTCATCATGACAATTGCACATTCCCTGAACTTGAGACATCAGTGACATTGTGTTGTGTGGTCTTAATTTCCCCCCAGCACAAGGTGCACCTGTGTAATGATAATGCTGTTTTATCAGCATCTTGATATGCCACACCTGTCAGGTGGATGGATTATCTTGACAAAGGCTGAAATGCTCACGAACAGTGATATAAACAAAGTTGTTCACAACATTTGAGAGAAAGTAGCTTTTTCTGTACATGGAACATTGCTGGAGTGTTTTAATTCAGCTCATGAAACCAACACTTTACATGTTTAGTTTATTTACATGTTTATATTTTAGTTCAGTTTACATTGGTAGGCCAATATAATGTAACTTAACATACTAAATGGAGTGGCACGGATGTTTTTGTAATACATAATACGTTTTGCTCAGAGACCAGGTTGTCCTTCGGCAGTATTTTGTGAGAATGAGCTAGTAGACACTAATTTAAAAAATGTGTTGAACCTTTATTTAACTAGGCAAGTCCGTTAAGAACAAATTCTTATTTACAATGATGGCCTAGGAACAGTGGGTTAACTGCCTTGTTCAGAGGCAGAACAACAGATTTTTACCTTGTCAGCTCGGGCATTCGATCAAGCAACCTTTTGGTTACTGACCCAACGCTCTAACCACTAGGCTACCTACCGCCCCTAACATGAATCAGATAGAGATGGTGTGATGATCACTTTTCACCATTAGTTTGGGGGGATTCTTTTACAACTGTATTTAATGATACACAGTTTATGAAATGAATACATGTGTTTATTAATAGTCTTTAAAACTAGATGAGATATTTTAGTTATTGATCATGAATGTGTTTGGATAACTGCATTGAAGCAAACTTTATTGATCTGCCAATGAAAAAAAAAGTTACATGAATATGTACTGGTCAACCTCTTCTTCTCTTTAGTATTCAGTTCTTCATATTAGATCTGACAGTATGAATGGTTCTTATGGTTGTATTCAGTTCTTCATATTAGATCTGACAGTATGAATGGTTCTTATGGGCTGAGTGCCTGGAGTGTTTTTGTATGACTACAGTCAGGAGTTCTCTCTGACGCTGTGATGTCACCAGCACATTAAGTACATTCATCTTAAGATTGCCAGGTGAGACAACCACATATCACTATAAATACATTTCTCTTCCTCAATGAGTTAGTGTCACATTATTATTATTATTATTTCTATTTTGAAAGGGGGGGGGGGCGATACAAGCTACGACTGAGAAAATACGTTTTGAACTTTCATCCAACTCGGAATTGTAAATTGGGAACTCGGGCCTCTTTCTACAGCTACGACCTGAAGATCACTGACTGACATCATCATGATTCCCTTTTTTCTTCTTCAAGTTCCTAGTTGCCTTGAAACCACCACAAATCCAGAGAATGCCATAATTTCATGACAAAGTTTGATGACAAAATATGCACACAAATTACTGCCGCGCCACCTTCCTGTTCGAGTGAGCACAGCATAACAAGGTGAGTCCAATAATGTCTTGTATGCTGCTGCATAAATTATGTAATATGCCAGGGAGATGTGTATTCTGTAGCTAAGAAAGTAATGATAAGTGTATGTTGTGTAGTAAGTTGTCAGTAGCCCATGTGCCTCACCCTAATAATTTGGTCTAGTTTCACATCTTAATTTTGCCTACTGTTCTGACTTGGTGGTTGACATGAAGCCTATAACCTGTTTTTGATAAATGTAATCATTGAATATTGTAAGAATTTTCATTGTCTGCATATATGCCCCTTTATTTATCCTACGGTTCTGACTTGGCGTTCAGGGAGAACACTGTAAGAACGGCCCATGTTCTGAATTCTGTTGCTGTACATTTCAAGAGTGCTGAACCAATAGTCATATTGATTACGTCCGTCCTAGCTCGCTCATTAATGTCTTAGTCGAAATTACAGATTGCCTCCTATCCACTTGTTTGTTCATATCAATTGTCAGTAGAAACCACATTTGTTTAAGTAAGTCAGCCATGTTATTTTAAAAGTCAGTAAATGAGGCTGAATGAGCTGTTTCGTTGCCAGACAAGGCTCCGCTGAGCCAGGTGTAGTTGTGGTAAATTGTTGAGACTGCTGTTGGTCCTAACAGTTTGTGGTCACTGTTATAGTACAATTAATGTATTGTGAATGCATCAGAGAACACACACAGGAGAGAAGCCTTTCTTCTGCCCTGACTGTGGAACTAGTTTCTCTCAAATTCCCCACTTAAAATCACATGAACGTATACATACAGGTGAAAAGCCTTATGTCTGCTCTGACTGTGGGGTGAGTTTCTCTCATCTGGGCACCTTAAAAACACACCAACGTATACACACTGGAGAGAAGCCTTACTCCTGCTCTGACTGTGGAAAATGCTTCACAACATCAACTGATCTAAAAGTTCATCAGAGAACACACACAGGAGAGAAGCCTTATTTCTGCTCTGACTGTGGGGCGAGTTTCTCTCATCTGGGCACCTTAAAAACACACCAACTTATACACACTGGAGAGAAGCCTTACTCCTGCTCTGACTGTGGAAAATGCTTCACAACATCAACTGATCTAAAAGTTCATCAGAGAACACACACAGGGGAGAAGCCATACTCCTGCTCTGACTGTGGAAAATGTTTTAAAACATCAAAAGAGCTAAAAGTTCATCAGAGAACACACACAGGAGAGAAGCCTTTCTTCTGCCCTGACTGTGCAAAATGTTTTAAAACATCAACTCAGCTCAAAGTTCATCAGAGAACACACACAGGAGATAAGCCTTACGTCTGCTCTGACTGGAACTAGTTTCTTGCAACTTTCCAACTTAAAATCACATGAACATATATCTATGGATTTCATATTACTGGGCAGGGGCTCAGGGAGGGCATATAGGCCCACTTGGGAGCCAGGCCCAGCCAATCAGCATGAATTTTTCCCCACAAAAGGTATTGATTACAGACAGAAATACTACTCAGCCCCCTCCCAGACAATCCTGCGGGTGAAGAGGTCCTGGGCTGCCGTGGTTACATGTGATCTGCAGTTGTGAGGCCGGTTGGATGTACTGCCAAATTCTCTAAAAGGACGTTAGAGGTGGCTTATGGGAGAGAGATAAATATTGAATTCTCTCCTGCAGTCATCATGACAATTGCACATTCCCTGAACTTGAGACATCAGTGACATTGTGTTGTGTGGTCTTAATTTCCCCCCAGCACAAGGTGCACCTGTGTAATGATAATGCTGTTTTATCAGCATCTTGATATGCCACACCTGTCAGGTGGATGGATTATCTTGACAAAGGCTGAAATGCTCACGAACAGTGATATAAACAAAGTTGTTCACAACATTTGAGAGAAAGTAGCTTTTTCTGTACATGGAACATTGCTGGAGTGTTTTAATTCAGCTCATGAAACCAACACTTTACATGTTTAGTTTATTTACATGTTTATATTTTAGTTCAGTTTACATTGGTAGGCCAATATAATGTAACTTAACATACTAAATGGAGTGGCACGGATGTTTTTGTAATACATAATACGTTTTGCTCAGAGACCAGGTTGTCCTTCGGCAGTATTTTGTGAGAATGAGCTAGTAGACACTAATTTAAAAAATGTGTTGAACCTTTATTTAACTAGGCAAGTCCGTTAAGAACAAATTCTTATTTACAATGATGGCCTAGGAACAGTGGGTTAACTGCCTTGTTCAGAGGCAGAACAACAGATTTTTACCTTGTCAGCTCGGGCATTCGATCAAGCAACCTTTTGGTTACTGACCCAACGCTCTAACCACTAGGCTACCTACCGCCCCTAACATGAATCAGATAGAGATGGTGTGATGATCACTTTTCACCATTAGTTTGGGGGGATTCTTTTACAACTGTATTTAATGATACACAGTTTATGAAATGAATACATGTGTTTATTAATAGTCTTTAAAACTAGATGAGATATTTTAGTTATTGATCATGAATGTGTTTGGATAACTGCATTGAAGCAAACTTTATTGATCTGCCAATGAAAAAAAAAGTTACATGAATATGTACTGGTCAACCTCTTCTTCTCTTTAGTATTCAGTTCTTCATATTAGATCTGACAGTATGAATGGTTCTTATGGTTGTATTCAGTTCTTCATATTAGATCTGACAGTATGAATGGTTCTTATGGTTGTATTCAGTTCTTCATATTAGATCTGACAGTATGAATGGTTCTTATGGGCTGAGTGCCTGGAGTGTTTTTGTATGACTACAGTCAGGAGTTCTCTCTGACGCTGTGATGTCACCAGCACATTAAGTACATTCATCTTAAGATTGCCAGGTGAGACAACCACATATCACTATAAATACATTTCTCTTCCTCAATGAGTTAGTGTCACATTATTATTATTATTATTTCTATTTTGAAAGGGGGGGGGGGCGATACAAGCTACGACTGAGAAAATACGTTTTGAACTTTCATCCAACTCGGAATTGTAAATTGGGAACTCGGGCCTCTTTCTACAGCTACGACCTGAAGATCACTGACTGACATCATCATGATTCCCTTTTTTCTTCTTCAAGTTCCTAGTTGCCTTGAAACCACCACAAATCCAGAGAATGCCATAATTTCATGACAAAGTTTGATGACAAAATATGCACACAAATTACTGCCGCGCCACCTTCCTGTTCGAGTGAGCACAGCATAACAAGGTGAGTCCAATAATGTCTTGTATGCTGCTGCATAAATTATGTAATATGCCAGGGAGATGTGTATTCTGTAGCTAAGAAAGTAATAATAAGTGTATGTTGTGTAGTAAGTTGTCAGTAGCCCATGTGCCTCACCCTAATAATTTGGTCTAGTTTCACATCTTAATTTTGCCTACTGTTCTGACTTGGTGGTTGAAATGAAGCCTATAACCTGTTTTTGATAAATGTAATCATTGAATATTGTAAGAATTTTCATTGTCTGCATATATGCCCCTTTATTTATCCTACGGTTCTGACTTGGCGTTCAGGGAGAACACTGTAAGAACGGCCCATGTTCTGAATTCTGTTGCTGTACATTTCAAGAGTGCTGAACCAATAGTCATATTGATTACGTCCGTCCTAGCTCGCTCATTAATGTCTTAGTCGAAATTACAGATTGCCTCCTATCCACTTGTTTGTTCATATCAATTGTCAGTAGAAACCACATTTGTTTAAGTAAGTCAGCCATGTTATTTTAAAAGTCAGTAAATGAGGCTGAATGAGCTGTTTCGTTGCCAGACAAGGCTCCGCTGAGCCAGGTGTAGTTGTGGTAAATTGTTGAGACTGCTGTTGGTCCTAACAGTTTGTGGTCACTGTTATAGTGCAATTAATGTATTGTGAATGCATCAGAGAACACACACAGGAGAGAAGCCTTTCTTCTGCCCTGACTGTGGAACTAGTTTCTCTCAAATTCCCCACTTAAAATCACATGAACGTATACATACAGGTGAAAAGCCTTATGTCTGCTCTGACTGTGGGGTGAGTTTCTCTCATCTGGGCACCTTAAAAACACACCAACGTATACACACTGGAGAGAAGCCTTACTCCTGCTCTGACTGTGGAAAATGCTTCACAACATCAACTAATCTAAAAGTTCATCAGAGAACACACACAGGAGAGAAGCCTTATTTCTGCTCTGACTGTGGGGCGAGTTTCTCTCATCTGGGCACCTTAAAAACACACCAACTTATACACACTGGAGAGAAGCCTTACTCCTGCTCTGACTGTGGAAAATGCTTCACAACATCAACTGATCTAAAAGTTCATCAGAGAACACACACAGGGGAGAAGCCATACTCCTGCTCTGACTGTGGAAAATGTTTTAAAACATCAAAAGAGCTAAAAGTTCATCAGAGAACACACACAGGAGAGAAGCCTTTCTTCTGCCCTGACTGTGCAAAATGTTTTAAAACATCAACTCAGCTCAAAGTTCATCAGAGAACACACACAGGAGATAAGCCTTACGTCTGCTCTGACTGGAACTAGTTTCTTGCAACTTTCCAACTTAAAATCACATGAACATATATCTATGGATTTCATATTACTGGGCAGGGGCTCAGGGAGGGCATATAGGCCCACTTGGGAGCCAGGCCCAGCCAATCAGCATGAATTTTTCCCCACAAAAGGTATTGATTACAGACAGAAATACTACTCAGCCCCCTCCCAGACAATCCTGCGGGTGAAGAGGTCCTGGGCTGCCGTGGTTACATGTGATCTGCAGTTGTGAGGCCGGTTGGATGTACTGCCAAATTCTCTAAAAGGACGTTAGAGGTGGCTTATGGGAGAGAGATAAATATTGAATTCTCTCCTGCAGTCATCATGACAATTGCACATTCCCTGAACTTGAGACATCAGTGACATTGTGTTGTGTGGTCTTAATTTCCCCCCAGCACAAGGTGCACCTGTGTAATGATAATGCTGTTTTATCAGCATCTTGATATGCCACACCTGTCAGGTGGATGGATTATCTTGACAAAGGCTGAAATGCTCACGAACAGTGATATAAACAAAGTTGTTCACAACATTTGAGAGAAAGTAGCTTTTTCTGTACATGGAACATTGCTGGAGTGTTTTAATTCAGCTCATGAAACCAACACTTTACATGTTTAGTTTATTTACATGTTTATATTTTAGTTCAGTTTACATTGGTAGGCCAATATAATGTAACTTAACATACTAAATGGAGTGGCACGGATGTTTTTGTAATACATAATACGTTTTGCTCAGAGACCAGGTTGTCCTTCGGCAGTATTTTGTGAGAATGAGCTAGTAGACACTAATTTAAAAAATGTGTTGAACCTTTATTTAACTAGGCAAGTCCGTTAAGAACAAATTCTTATTTACAATGATGGCCTAGGAACAGTGGGTTAACTGCCTTGTTCAGAGGCAGAACAACAGATTTTTACCTTGTCAGCTCGGGCATTCGATCAAGCAACCTTTTGGTTACTGACCCAACGCTCTAACCACTAGGCTACCTACCGCCCCTAACATGAATCAGATAGAGATGGTGTGATGATCACTTTTCACCATTAGTTTGGGGGGATTCTTTTACAACTGTATTTAATGATACACAGTTTATGAAATGAATACATGTGTTTATTAATAGTCTTTAAAACTAGATGAGATATTTTAGTTATTGATCATGAATGTGTTTGGATAACTGCATTGAAGCAAACTTTATTGATCTGCCAATGAAAAAAAAAGTTACATGAATATGTACTGGTCAACCTCTTCTTCTCTTTAGTATTCAGTTCTTCATATTAGATCTGACAGTATGAATGGTTCTTATGGTTGTATTCAGTTCTTCATATTAGATCTGACAGTATGAATGGTTCTTATGGGCTGAGTGCCTGGAGTGTTTTTGTATGACTACAGTCAGGAGTTCTCTCTGACGCTGTGATGTCACCAGCACATTAAGTACATTCATCTTAAGATTGCCAGGTGAGACAACCACATATCACTATAAATACATTTCTCTTCCTCAATGAGTTAGTGTCACATTATTATTATTATTATTTCTATTTTGAAAGGGGGGGGGGGCGATACAAGCTACGACTGAGAAAATACGTTTTGAACTTTCATCCAACTCGGAATTGTAAATTGGGAACTCGGGCCTCTTTCTACAGCTACGACCTGAAGATCACTGACTGACATCATCATGATTCCCTTTTTTCTTCTTCAAGTTCCTAGTTGCCTTGAAACCACCACAAATCCAGAGAATGCCATAATTTCATGACAAAGTTTGATGACAAAATATGCACACAAATTACTGCCGCGCCACCTTCCTGTTCGAGTGAGCACAGCATAACAAGGTGAGTCCAATAATGTCTTGTATGCTGCTGCATAAATTATGTAATATGCCAGGGAGATGTGTATTCTGTAGCTAAGAAAGTAATAATAAGTGTATGTTGTGTAGTAAGTTGTCAGTAGCCCATGTGCCTCACCCTAATAATTTGGTCTAGTTTCACATCTTAATTTTGCCTACTGTTCTGACTTGGTGGTTGACATGAAGCCTATAACCTGTTTTTGATAAATGTAATCATTGAATATTGTAAGAATTTTCATTGTCTGCATATATGCCCCTTTATTTATCCTACGGTTCTGACTTGGCGTTCAGGGAGAACACTGTAAGAACGGCCCATGTTCTGAATTCTGTTGCTGTACATTTCAAGAGTGCTGAACCAATAGTCATATTGATTACGTCCGTCCTAGCTCGCTCATTAATGTCTTAGTCGAAATTACAGATTGCCTCCTATCCACTTGTTTGTTCATATCAATTGTCAGTAGAAACCACATTTGTTTAAGTAAGTCAGCCATGTTATTTTAAAAGTCAGTAAATGAGGCTGAATGAGCTGTTTCGTTGCCAGACAAGGCTCCGCTGAGCCAGGTGTAGTTGTGGTAAATTGTTGAGACTGCTGTTGGTCCTAACAGTTTGTGGTCACTGTTATAGTGCAATTAATGTATTGTGAATGTAAGTGGCTTAGCTGGCATGCATCCCTATTATTATTTTTAACTAGTTAAGAACAAATTCTTATTTATTTAGGCCTACCCCAGCCAATCCCGACCGATGCTGGGCCAATTGTGAGCTTCCCTATGGGACTCCCAATCGTGGCCGGATGTGATTCAGCTTGGATTCGAACCAGGGACTATAGTGATGTCTCTTGCACTGAGATGAGGTGCCTTAGACCGCTGCGCCACTCGGGAGCCCTTAAAAGGTTTGCGTCCAAAGTGGGGCAGGAGTTTAACGGCACAAGCAGGGAGCCCAGCCAACAGAGAATTGAGAAATATTTTGGTACTCTTCTCCAGATTTGTTCCTCACTACAAACCTGTCTCAAAGCTCGACAGACAATTTCTTTGACCTCGTTGCTTGGTTTTTGCTCTGACATGCACTGTCAACTGTGGGACCTTATATCGACAGGTGTGATCCTTTTCCAATCATGTCCAATCATTTGAATTTACCACAGGTTGACTACAATCCAGTTGTAGAAACATCTCAAGGATGATCAATGGAAACAGGATGCACTTGAGCTGAATTTTGAGTCTCAGAGGAAAGGGTCTGAATATTTATGCAAATACGGTATTCATTTTTATAAATTTTTGGGAAATTTATAAAAAACTTTTTTCGCTTTGTCATTATGTGTATATTGATGAGGGGTAAAACATGCATTTAATCAATTTTTGTATAAGCCTGAAACGTAACAATATGTGGAAAAAGTCGAGGGGTCTTGTATAATGCCCTGTATATGCTTTAAACTACAATTTAAGGATCTGAAGTGGTAAACACAAAGGCATAATGGGAAATGCATGTCCAATGGTTATCTCTGTATGAGTCACATTAAAACACTATGTAGGGCAGTGGTTATCTGTATTAGTATTACCAACATAAAAACACCTAGGTAGAGCAGTGGTTATCTCTATTAGTATTATCCACCTTAAGTCACCTAGGTAGATTAGTGGTTATCTCGGTATTAGTATTATCCACAGTAAGTCACCTAGGTAGATTAGTGGTTATCTCGGTATTAGTATTATCTCTGTATTACCCTAGGTAGAGCAGAGAAGACAGAGCATGTGACTTTGCAACACAGGTGTTTCATCTCCACACTGGGGTGATTTTAACAGTGCAACGCCACACAGGCCTCATGCCTCTCAGGTAGGAGGGTACCAGAAATAAATGAATAAAAAACACAAAACTAATGAAGGAGCACACAGGGCCATAGCACTTCAGGAGCACACAGTCACCAACAATATGTCCCTGGCGACAATACTTTCAACTGGCTCAGATCGCTGTTACAGTACAGCACCACCAAATTCCATTTATTAAGTAACCTTCTGTCTTATGGAACCATAATGCAACATATCACACTATTTTGAGAGTCCCGGATTTATATTTACTATGTTACATCTAGTCTATGAGACGAGGCTGCACCTTTAAAACCTCTAGTGACTCCCCATCCCGCATGAGGGAGCGTAATCATCGACTGCCACTAATTAGCATAACGCAATAGCATTTTGTCCAGCTAGCAGCAGGTAACTTGGTCACGGAAATCAGAAAAGCAATCAAATTAAATCGTTTACCTTTGAGCTTCGGATGTTTTTACTCACGAGACTCCCAGTTAGATAGCCAATGTTCCTTTTTTCCAAAAATATTATTTTTGTAGGCGAAATAGCTCCGTTTGTTCTTCTGTAGGCAAAATTAGCTCCATAATATCGACAGAAACATGGCAAACGTTGTTTATAATCAATCCTCAAGGTGTTTTTAAAATATCTATTTGATAATATATCCACCGGGACAATTGGTTTTTCAGTTGGATCGATTGGAATAATGGCTACCTCTGTATTTTACTCGAGAATCACTCTGGGAGCATCAGGTGAGCACTTGCGCAATGTAGCCGCTTACAGGTATTCTTCAACATAAATGCGTAAAACTACGTCACAATGCTGTAGACACCTTGGTGAATACGGAGAAAAGTAATCTGGTTGATAGCCCATTCACTGCTCAATAGGGACGCATTGGAAAGCAGAGCTTTCAAAACATGAGGCACTTCTGGATTGGATTTTTCTCAGGCTTTCGCCTGCAATATCAGTTCTGTTATACTCACAGACAATATTTTTACAGTTTTGGAAACTTTACAGTGTGTTCTATCCTAAACGGTCAATTATATGCATATTCTAGCATCTTGTCCTGACGACAAAATAGGAACGTTTTTTTTCCAAAAATGAAAATACTGCCCCCTAGTCACAAAAGGCACCTTTAACCTACATTATAAACACGCAGATCAAGAGGTGTTTTCCCTTCAGCATCTGTATGTGGCATAAACTCACCCACCTCACAGCATGAATCTAAAATGGTTGGCTGTGAGTGATGGGGAAAAAATCTGACTCCAAGGCAATTACTTGAATAATTCAAATATGTTTTATTTACAAACTTGATAACTAAATTGTCTTTTATTTTTTATTTTTTTATTATTATTATTATTTATTTTTTTTGACTTCGCTATGGGGGTCAGGGGGAATTGGTCCGTGCTTCAGCTGAACTGCAGTACCGAAAATGCCATCTGAGCACAGTGGAAAGCATGCTTATAGACTGGAAGCCTGGCCCCTTGATCCGAGAAGTGTGTAATGGCAGACCGCAATTAGGGGCGTTCTCTCATATCGGGTGTTTCATGATATCTAGTTGACACCAATTGATGCTCCCCATTGGTCCATTACTGTTTCTTTTGCGTTGGGACAACACTTGTTGAAAATTGTAGCTAAGCCTAACCCTTTTCCTAACCTTAATCTCAGTCTCCTAACCGCCACGTTAGTTATCCAAACATGCATAGTAAACAAATCCCTAACCCTTTTCCTAACCTTAACCTCAGTCTCCTAACCTGCCATGCTAATTCACCTAACTGCCACTTTAATATTCCTATCCTGTTATGTATGCTATGTGCCTAGTTAAATAAATACTTTAAAAAAATGTTTACAAATAGTCTCCATCAGTTTCATAACACCGGAACTGACTAATGGCATGTATCCATTTTTATTATATCAGGGAACATCCACATCAAGAAACTACAGTAGTTCTCCTACTGGGAGGCGCGGAAACAGTTTAAAGAGCGATTGGTGCTGAGGACGCTATGGCAGTGGATGCCCCGCAGCCTGTTGAGATTCATAATGTCGTTTACCAGTTGAAGGATACCGATAGTAAATATGAATTGTTCGTGCGGCTGAAAGGTTTTTGGGAGTTCAGGAATTAACATTGGAAGCATTGCTGGCAGTGGTGGAAAAAGTACCCAATTGTCATACTTGAGTTAAAGTAAAGATACTTGAGTCCTTTCCTATCAAGGTAAAAGTGAAAGCCACCCAGTAAAATACTACTTGAGTAAAAGTCTAAAAGTATTTAGTTTAACATATACATAAGTATCAAAAGTAAATGTAATTGCTAAAATATACTTAAGTATCAAAAGTAAAAGTATAAATAATTTCAAATTCCTTATATATTAAGCAAACGATTTTCTTGTAGTTTACATTTACGGATTGTCAGGGGCACACTCCAACACAAAGGGTGCATTTCTAAATTCGCTCTGGCAATTTACTCTGACTTCAGAGCACTCTAACCTCAATCCTAACTCACACAAGCATCCAGATAAAATTAAATATATTTAATGAAACAAAACCCGAAGATGTTAACGTCATTCAGCTACTGTAGCTGCCTACCTAACATCAACAGACGTCATTCAGTAGCGCAACAATTAAAAACAGACACCAAAAGGAAAGTTCCTGGCGATCATAGCGATCTGACTCCCCCCTTCTGTCTGTACTTGGAATATTCCTGTTCGGGCTTTGGCCACTGACCCTCATGCTGGTTGTTGTTCTGCGTTGTGTACTGTTAGAGTTGCGTTAATTCGAATCTGGTATCAGGATAAATATGACACTGAGTCACCGATGGTATGCTATTTATTTTTTATTAGCTAAGCAATAAGTGGTAAATGCAATTTACGTATATACGGGCTCTCTGTCCCACCTCGCAGGGCAAACAGAGAACTAACTTGTTCTTGACAAAGATATTATTAATATACTCTGAGAGAAATAGTTCCTGCTTCCGAGCCGGCCTGTCAGAGTAGAGACTGGGCGTGGTTTAGACTCACCCAGCCTATCGTTGATTGTTGTCGTACGAGTTGGTACCAGCCCCCGGGCGCTCCAGTTGATAGATGTAACTGTTGCTGTGTCGAGTATCTATGCGCTCATTCCCTAGATACCGTTATCACACATCTGGTTTCTGTTATTGTTAAGTTTGAGTTCTATCAAAAGTTCTATCAAAAAACAGTCTGTGGTTTGCTACACTATGTTCTGTATGTGTCCGTTTTTATGTTATTCTGTATTTTTCCATCATGAGAAAGGCCCATGGCCCTGAAACTGTTAACAATGTTTCAAGTCAGCTATGTTGCATAACACATACATACATCCACACAAGCCAACAGCAGATAATATTCAATCACATATATGGTAACGGTCTATAGTGCATAACACAGAATCCTCATAGTACTATTCTAATAATTTGAAGTTTGATGGAATAAACATTAACATTTTAATTAAATTGTTGCCTGTAGCACATTTAAAGTCACCAATGCTCTGGATAACATGAACACAGCCTAACCAGCTCTGCTAAGGCGAGTGAAATGGTCAGAAATCGCTCATTTGTCCTGGAAGTAGCTAGCAAGCTAGCCAATGTTAACCAGTTAGCTTGGATGCTTGACTGCAGTTGTGAGGTCAGAACGCTTGAATCAACCCTCCTCCTCCGCCAGAGCGTCCAGTGTGGCTCTGAACGCTCCGAGAGCGATACGAACTGACAGTCTGACAACGCTCTGAATTTACGAACGCCCAAGCGCACTCTGGCACTCCAGATTGAATTTAAGATCACATCCATAATTTACTAACAAAGTATTTGTGTTTAGTGAGTCCAACAGATCAGATGCAGTAGTATAACTTTAGACCGTACCCTCGCCCATACCCGGGCGCGAACCAGGGACTCTCTGCAAACATCAACAGTCACCCACGAAGCATCGTTAACAATCGTTCCAAAAAAGCCGCGGCCCTTGCAGAGCAAGGGGAAACACTACTTCAAGGTCTCAGAGCAAGTGACGTCACCGATTGAAACGCTATTTAGCGCGCACCACTAGCTATTTCACATCGGTTACATAGGGATGCGCGAATTGAATTTTTTTCCTGTCCTGCTAATCATAAAAAAATGTAAGGAGTACTTTTGGGTGTCAGGGAAATGTTTGGAGTAGAAAGTACATTATTTTCTTTAGGAATGTAGTGGAGTAAAAGTAGAAGTTGTCAAAAATATCAAAAGTAAAGTATAGATACTCCCAAAACCTCCTTATGCAGTACTTAAAATATTTGTACTTAAGTACTTTACATCACTAATTGCAGGGAATACTGACTGAAGATGTTCCTCCCTACGAGGCCCATGAGACTGTGTAGGGATGTGATTTGAATAGGACTGTGACTGAAGGAGTGGGATGTTGTTATTGATCTATTTTTGTATTTTGCTTTGAAGTCGTTGTTTCCGCAATTGACATGTATTTATTTTAACAGTTTACTATCCGTACAGTAGGTGGCGGCAGACACATTATATTTGTGTAAGTACACCAGAGAAAAAGTTGACCTTGTCGCATTTGGGAACAGGAAGTTCCGGGAAGAAAACAACAGAACTGTGTTGTTATGTCGATAGTGGTTGTGTCCGTTTCAAATGTATTATTGTAGGTATGTAAATAGCACGTTTAAAGTTTCTAATGTCGAAAGAATACATAATATGCTAGGTAACAAATCCGTCAAGGTATTATCACGTTTGTTAAAGGTTTTAATTGTATGTGTTATTTTGGGGTCAAACCGAGTGAGTGAAGAACGTGATTTAAAACGATTTTTCAAGTCACTAAGCTAGACTTTGGGTTTATCTGAGTGTATGTACATCATTTCGTCAAAGTCCACTTTGAGTTCGTTTTTACATGTTCTTGGTTTTGTGTAAAATGATGCTTATGAGCTGGTAAATAGCCTCGTCCGAACCATCCTGATCTCGCGAGTTTGCATACACTTTTTCGTTCATGTAAGCTCGCGAGATCTGGATGGTTCGGGACAAGGCTCGTCAAATGGCGTTCTTCAACGGTTTTGGTCGTCTTTCTTGAAGTTTGCTCGTGGTGAAATGGCGACAAGAGGGTGTGTGAAGAAGTGTCAAAATAAAGGGAAACTAGCTGAAGTTATCCTTCACCATTTGGAGAGAGAGGCCAACTGCATGGAATGGCGTCGATTAATGCGGATGAATCGGAGCACGTATCAAACTCATTACATGGATGACCAAGTGTCTGGGTGTTTTCGCTCCACCCTTGTACTTGATTAATGCATTAAGGTCACTAATTAGTGAGGAACTCACCTCAACTGATTGTCTATGTTTTAATTGAAAGAAAAAAAAAAACGCGGAGACTCGGCCCTCAGTGGAATGAGTTTGACACCCCTGAAACAATGGAAATGGAGAGAGAGTTTGAGAAGCAACAGCTGTGCTGGAATGTGATCAATGTGGGGGACAGTTCTGATGATATGGAGCGGGAGGATGAGGGCCTAGTATGTGAGTGGTCTGTAGTGGGAAGACATAGGAAGAACAGAGATAATGATACTGGAAGCAGAGGCGCATGTAGTATAGTAACTAGAGGCCCAAGGTAGGGAGTTAGAGTAATAATGTGTCCGAGTGGAACGTTGGGATGGTGTTTGAGGAGACCACAGGGCCTCGTTTACACCCTGATTAACCAAGGCCATAAAAAGAGTTGAAGTTAAAACTAGGCTGCATCCGTGTAAATGAGAACTTGTTCTGAACTAGTCTACCTGGTTAAATAAAGGTGAAATAAAAAATAAATGGTAGATTGTTAATATCTTGTGCTGGTCAGGTTCAGCAAGGGAAGATTCTTCAAAAGGAAAATCAAAATGGGACGAAGCTCAGAAGTCATGACCCTGGAGCTGATGCTACATTGAAGGGAGTAATAATCTCTGAGGTCCCAATATCTATGTCCATGGATGATATTGTTAAAGACCATGTGAAGGGAGACAGTGGTTGAAGCCTAAAGGTTGATCAGTAGGAAAGAGGGTTAAAGAAGTCACATCAGTGCTGTACAGAAACCCAGCCTAAAACAACAAACAGCAAGCAATGCAGGTGTAGAAGCACAGTGGCTAGGAAAAACTCCCATGAAAGGCCAGAATCTAGGAAGAATCCTTGAGAGGAACCAGGCTATGAGGGGTGGCCAGTCCTCTTCTGGCTGTGCTGGGTGGAGATTATAACAGAACATGGCCAAGATGTTCATAAATGACCAGCAGGGTCAAATAATAATAATCACAGTGGATGTCGAGGGTGCAACAGGTCAGCACCTCAGGAGTAAATGTCAGTTGGCTTTTCATTGCCGATCATTGAGAGTATCTCTACCGCTCCTGCTGTCTCTAGAGAGTTGAAAACAGCAGGTCTGGGACAGGTAGCACATCCGGTGAACAGGTCAGGGTTCCATAGCAGAACAGTTGAAACTGGAGCAGCAACAGTGAATCATCAGTGTTTTTAAATGCCAAAGAATGGGACATGTAGCTGTTGAGTGAAAAGATGTGCCAAGTGTGGTGGGGAACATGATTACAGTGAATGTTGGAGCAATGTGACAGTTAAGTGTTGCAATTGTGTGGAGGACACAGAGCAGCATTTGGTGGATGCCAGGTGCAGAGAGATGCTCAGAGATATAGAATCTGTCTTGATGTATCATATGCAGAGGCTGTAAGACAGACTGGTGGAACTACAATGCAGACTGATGGAGCTTCCATGGCTGGTCCTGTAGTAAGAGGACCTACTGTCAGACTGATGGAGCTTCCATGGTTGGTCCCGTAGTAAGAGGACCTACTGTCAGACTGATGGAGCTTCCATGGCTGGTCCTGTAGTAAGAGGACCTACTGTCAGACTGATGGAGCTTCCATGGCTGGTCCTGTAGTAAGAGGACCTACTGTCAGACTGATGGAGCTTCCATGGCTGGTCCTGTAGTAAGAGGACCTACTGTCAGACTGATGGAGCTTCCATGGCTGGTCCTGTAGTAAGAGGACCTACTGTCAGACTGATGGAGCTTCCATGGCTGGTCCTGTAGTAAGAGGACCTACTGTCAGACTGATGGAGTTTCCATGGCTGGTCCCGTAGTAAGAGGACCTACTGTCAGACTGATGGAGCTTCCATGGCTGGTCCTGTAGTAAGAGGACCTACTGTCAGACTGATGGAGCTTCCATGGCTGGTCCTGTAGTAAGAGGACCTGCTGTCAGACTGATGGAGCTTCCATGGCTGGTGCCGTAGTAAGAGGACCTACTGTCAGACTGATGGAGCTTCCATGACTGGTCCCGTAGTAAGAGGACCTACTGTCAGACTGATGGAGCTTCCATGGCTGGTCCCGTAGTAAGAGGACCTACTGTCAGACTGATGGAGCTTCCATGGCTGGTCCTGTAGTAAGAGGACCTACTGTCAGACTGATGGAGCTTCCATGGCTGGTCCTGTAGTAAGAGGACCTACTGTCAGACTGATGGAGCTTCCATGGCTGGTCCTGTAGTAAGAGGACCTACTGTCAGACTGATGGAGCTTCCATGGCTGGTCCTGTAGTAAGAGGACCTACTGTCAGACTGATGGAGCTTCCATGGTTGGTCCTGTAGTGAGAGGACCTACTGTCAGAACTGGTCTTTCTACTATTCCTGACATGGTTTCGAGGCCTGTTCAGAAATCTTGCAACCACAAATGCATTGTGACAAAGGATACTTTAATATTGAATAATATGTACTTCATAGCTTTCATTGGTGAGGTTATCAACATCTTGCATTGTGTAAAACAGAAATACCAGGTTTAAAGTTATCTTGTAAATTGCAGCAGTTGTTGGGGGTAACAGATGTTACTGTCGGTATGGATTTCAATAAACTGGATAACCTGGGAGTGGATTGTCTCAGCATGATTTAAACCCCCATGTTTGCAAACACAGAAAGGGATCTATTGATATAGTTTATTGGGGGGTGTGGGAGGGTTTTTGGGGAAGGGGAGGGTGTGGTATAAGTTAATAGGGATTTCTTGTTTTATTTTCTTAGTACAGAATTAGACAGACCTGCACCTTAAATGTTTGTTTGTGGACCTCCATGATACCATAGGAGGTCTGCATCAACAGACTTCAGTGCAGGTAGTGCCTCATCAGAGAGAACATTTCAGTTGCACTACAGTTTTGAAGCTGAATGTAATGATTATCAGTTTTCTACATGTGTACTAATATTCAGACACATTCAGTTGTTTCTATATTTATCTATAATTCAAGGTTTTCACATGGGGCTTAAAGTAAATTAATTTTAGTGCCTGAAAGTCCTTGAATTTGACTTGCCACTGTACGACCCCTGATAATTCTTAATATGGTGTGAATGGGAAATACATTTGGTTTTTGTGAGTGAAATAAAACAGTGAAGACAAGGTTATTCATAAAATAGTACATAGTGCTGCCTGAAACATACTGTGATCTTGTACTAAATGGTTGTTGAGTAATTTATGCATTTATGTGAATTTAGGAAATCTACGATAGATTAAGTGCACTTATGTTGTGCAATTTAAAATGTGTCTAATGTGAATGAATGTTTTGTCAAGGATTATCTACCTGATCGACTGAAATGAGATAATTGAACATGAAAAAAGAGAAAATATATTTACAGAATAAAGTGCCATAACTGTCAAGAAAATAACTTTTGTGTCCGTTTGTCTTTATTACTACAGACCGACTCAGATTAAGTCTGAGGCCGGTAACATCAACAGTGAGGACAATCCCAGCCTGCCACTCTCCTTCCACACTGAGTAGGAACCTACAGTCACTGGGTACTGATAGTGACAGTGGAGCCCAGTTTGCACTGCAGGATCCAGAGATGGCATCAGTGAAGCTGGAAGACTGCAGTCAAACACTGGAGCTGAATGTCAACATTAAAGATGAAGAAGAGGAGGAGAAGATTAGGACAACTGTTAGTCATGGTAAGAGCTGGTTCTATCTATAAATTATCTTCATAAATTAGACCTCCATAAGTTATGACCAGTCTATTGCTAGGTTGAATTCTGTAATTCTGATATCACACATCCCTGAACAACTCAAGACTTCACAGCGAAGCAAAAACTATTTAAACTTGTAACGCCTGCCTTTGCCCACACATTGTCTCAAGAACGTTGAAAATGTTTAATACCCTCAATCACCAAGTTAGGCATACCTCATTTCAAAATAGGCCATGGCATCATCACTGTCAATATTGAATTATAATTATTCACGTTTTACCAGTGAAATGACCAAGCTGCGTCTGCATGCCAATCGTTTGATCTCAATCAATTCCATGGGAATATGCATTTAAATCTTCTTGGATTATTGTTTGGTTAGCAAATTAGAGCAGATGGTGTTAAATTATTTTGACTTCCTGTATTTTGTTTTAATCAAAGCACATTCTGCCTAATGGCGCGATGTTGAGTTTGGGACGATTCAGCAAACCATTCTAAAATCTCCTAAGAAAATAGGTGTTGTTTTTGTTGTAACAGTAATGTTATGCTATAATCTTTGGTGATGTGGGCTGCTAATTAATCATTAGGTGATCGTCCAAGACATTGATCTAACTACTAAACAAACACCATTGTGGCGGCTCATCGCTCTTGCAGCAATACACACCTGCAGTCTGCTGCACCGAACTAGCGATTGATGCTCACCTAGCCTACTCTTTTGTCTCGCTCAACATTTGGTGATGCAGAAACGAGAGAACATGTTGTTTTTATGACAATCTGGGAATATTTGGCCAAGGAAACATTTCTGGTTGGTCTCAAGGAATGTCACACAGGGAGACTTTTTAAAACGGGATTGAGAGAAGTAGCAGCTAATGCTCATGGAGAGCCTAACTATTATTATTAACCTTTATTTAACTAGGCAACGATTGGAGAAGTGTTGAACATAACCAGTGGACTGTCACATCCTGATGATTTATATCTGATACATATATATTTAATATTTTTATATATCAAGTTGTCGAAACATCTCAATGATGATCAATGGAAACAGGATGCACCTGAGCTCAATTCAAAAGTTTGGGGTCACTTAATCTACCCATGGTGTCCGATTTAAAAAGTGATTTACAGCGAAAGCACAACATGTTAGGTCATAGCCAAGTCAAAAAAACACAGCCATTTTTCCGTTACAGTCTGTAGAAACAAGTCAAATGATGTATGCAATCAATCTTTAGGATGTTTTTAACATAAATCATCAATAAGTTTCCTACCAGAGAATTTCATTGTCTGAAGAAAAGCATTGAAACGAGACCTAACTCTGTCGGGAGCAAGTGTCATGAGGCCGAGGCTCTCTGCCAGACCACTTTCTCAAAGAGCTCTCATGAGCCCCTCCTTTTTAGTAGAATCCTCAAACCAGTTTCTAAAGACGGTGACATCTAGTGGAAGCCCTAGGAAGTGCAACCTCATACATATCTCACTGTGAATTCAATAGGCACTGTTTTGAAAATCTATTTCTCACTTCCTGTTTGGATTTCTTCTCAGGTTTTTGCCTGCCATATGAGTTCTGTTATACTCACATACATCATTCAAACAGTTTTAGAAACTTCAGAGTGTTTTCTATCCAATACTAATAATAATATGCATATATTAGCATCTGGGGTATTGAGTTTGGGACAGTTTTCAACTGTGCTAACATAATTGCAAAAGTGTTTTCTAATGATAAACTTGGATTAGCTAACACAACATGCCATTGGATCACAGGAGTGATGGTTGCTGATAATGGGCCTCTGTACGCCTATGTAGATATTCCATAAAATATCTGCCGTTTCCAGCTACAATAGTCATTTACAGCAATAACAATGTCTTCACTGTATTTCTGATCAATTTGATGTTATTTTAATGGACAATCAATGTGCTTTTCTTTCAAAACAAGGACATTTCTAAGTGACCCCAAACTTTTGAACAGTAGTGTATATTTCATATGTTTCATACATAAAGTTGTAGAAACATCTCAAGGATGATCATTGGAAACAGGAAGCATCTGAACTCAATTTTGAGTCTGTCTTGTTCTTCTGTTTTTTGTGTTTTTTTTTAATAAATTTGCAAAAATCTCTAAACCTGTTTTAGCTTTGTCATTATGTCGGTGTGTAGATTGCTGAGGATATTTTTTTATTTAATTTTAGAAGAAGGCTGTTACGTACCAAAATGAGAAAAATGGGAAGGGGTCTGACAGTGCCCTCGGAAAGTATTCAGACCCCTTGACTTTTTCCACATTTTCTTATGTTACAGCCTTATTCTAAAATTGATTACATGTTTTTCCTCGTCAATCTACACACAATATCCCATAATGACATCACAATACCCCATAATGACATCACAATACCCCATAATGACATCACAATACCCCATAATGACATCACAATATCCCATAATGACAAAGCGAAAACAGGTTTTCAGAAATTCTTGCAAATCTAAAAACAAATGAAAAAAAATTGCTTATTTATGTTTTTAAGTTTTCAGACCCTTTGCTATGAGATTGTCCTTGAGATGTTTCTACAACTTGATTGGAGTCCACCTGTGGTAAATTCAATTGATTGGACTTGATTTGGACAGGCACACACCTGTCTATGTCAGGTCCCACATTTGACAGTGGATGTCAGAGTAAAAACCAAGCCATGAGGTCGATGGATTTGTCTGTAGAGCTCCGAGACAGGATTATGTCGGCACAGATCTGGGGACCGGTACCAACACATTTCTGCATTATTTAATGTCCCCAAGAACACAGAGGCCTCAGGGTGAAATATCTTAGTCATTACTTTAAACACACAAATTCTACTATCACCCTTGTGATGTTGAGTGGAGGATGGTATAGCTAATCATTTTCACGACTTTTGCCTCTTATTCGTTTTTGACTCCTACCCAGTTTTAGAATAGTTTGATTCCCCTTCCCATACAGCCTACTGAAATGAATACATACACTACCGTTGAAAAGTTTAGGGTCACTTAGAAATGTCCTTGTTTTTGAAAGAAAAGTATGTTTTTTTTGTCCATTAAAATAACATCAAATTGACCATTAATACAGTGTAGACGTTGTTAATGTTGTAAATGACTTGTAGCTGGAAACTGATGATTTTTTAAAATGGAGTATCTACATAGGTGTACAGAGGCCCATTATCAGCAACTATCACTCCTGTGTTCCAATGGCATGTTGTGTTAGCTAATCCAAGTTTATCATTTTAAAAGGCTAATTGATCATTACAAAACCCTTTTGCAATTATGTTAGCACAGCTGAAAACTGTGGTGCGGATTAAAGAAGCAATAATAACATTCCTTTTTTAGACTAGTTGAGTATCTGGGTCATTTGTCGGTTCGATTACAGGCTCAAAATGGCCAGAAACAAAGACCTTTCTTCTGAAAGTCGTCAGTCTATTCTTGTTCTGAGAAATGAAGGCTATTCCATGTGAGAAATTTCCAAGAAACTGAAGATCTCGTGCAGTTCTGTGTACCACTCCCTTCACAGAACAGTGCAAACTGGCTCTAACCAGAATAGCACAACTGGGCAAGAGGACAAGTATTTTAGAGTGTCTAGTTTGAGAAACAGACGTCTCACAAGTCCTCAACTGGCAGCTTCATTAAATAGTACCCGCAAAACACCAATCTCAATGTCAACAGTGAAGAGGCGACTCCGGGATGCTGGCCTTCTAGACACTATTCTGGTTAGAGACTGTTTGCTCTGTTCTGTGAAGAGAGTAGTACACAGCATTGTATGAGATCTTCAGCCGTTTCCAGCTACAATAGTCATTTACAACATTAACGATGTCTACACTGTATTTCTGATCACTTTGATTGGACAAAAAACGTGCTATTCTTTCAAAAACATGGACATTTGTAACTTTAGAATGTATTCATTTATTTCACCACTAATCGTAGTGTATTTAAAAAAAAAAAATGTTTAACCTTTATTTAACTTTCTTAGCATACTGGTTATTGTCCGGAATTTCCGATGACTGACATGCCCAAAGTAAACTGCCCAGAAGCTAGGATATGCATATACTTGATAGCATTGGATAGAAAACAGTTTCTAAAGCTGTTAAAATAATGTCTGTGGGTATAACAGAACTGATATGCCTTGAGAAAAATCCATCTGGAATATTTCTTTTTTGAGGTCACCGGTTTTTTCAATGCTTGCCTATGGGATTTTCAAATAGATAGGACCCAGATTGCAGTTCCTATGGCTTCCACTAGATGTCAACAGTCTTTAGAAAGGGTTTCATGCTTGTTTTTTGAAAAATGATAATCGCATGGTATGCTTTCTCCGTAAAGCCTTTTTCAAATCTGACAACGCAGTTGGATTAATAAGAAGCTTTTAAATGATGTAAGACACTTCTATTTTCATGAATGTTTAATATTCCGATTTTTGTATTTTGAATTTCGCGCTCTGCAATTTCACCGGATGTTGTCGTAGGTGTCCTGCTAGCGTTTGGACATAGGCAAGTCAGTTAAGAACAAATTCTTATTTTCAATGATGGCCTAGGAACATTGGGTTAACTGCCTTGTTCAGGGGCAGAACGACAGATTTTTACCTTGTCAGCTTGGGGATTCGATCTTGCAGCCTTTCGGTTGCTCTAACCACTCTGCTCTGTCACCCGGTATGGCCAGAAGAGGACTGGTCACCACTCAGCCTGGTTCCTCTCTCGGTTTCTTCCTGCTTTCTAGGGAGTTTTTTTGTGGCCACTGTGCTTCTACATCTGCATTGCTTGCTCTTTGGGGATTTTAGGCTGGGTGTCTGTTAACCTCTCTGGGACCGTTTGGGACGCGAGCGTCCCACCTTTCAACTGCCAGTGAAACTGCAGGGTGCCAAATTTAAAACAACAGAAATCCCATAATTAATATTTAATAAGTATTTTACACCATTTTAAAGATAAAATTCTCGTTAATCCAACCACAGTGTCCGATTTCAAAAACATGTCAAACGATGTTTAGAATCAATCTTTAGGGTGTTTTTAACATAAATCTTCATTAATGTTCCAACCGGACAATTCCTTTGTCTGTACAAATGAAGTGGAACGTAGCTACCTTTCACGTGAGCGCGCCAGACCAAGGCTGTGGCACTCTGCCAGACCACTCACTCATAGAGCCCTTATGAGCCCCTCCTTTAGAGTAGAATCCTCAAAACAGGTTCTAAATACTGTTGACATCTAGTGGAAGCCTTGGGAAGTTAAAAATAACTAACATCACACGGTATCTTCAATAGGAGCTGAGTTGAATAACTACAAACCTCAGATTTCCCACTTCCTGGTAGGATTTTTCTCAGGATTTTGCCTGCCATATGAGTTATTTTATACTCACAGACATCATTCAAACAGTTTTAGAAACTTCAGATTGTTTTCTATCCAAATGTTCTATTTATATGCATATTCTAGGTTTTTCGGCTGAGTAGCAGGCAGCTTAATTTGGGCACGTTTTTCATCCAAGCTACCCAATACTGCCCCCTACCCCAAAGAAGTTAACTTCACTGGGGTAGGGGGCAGCATTTGGAATTTTGGATGAAAAGCGTGCCCAAATTAAACTACCTGCTACTTGGGCCCATAAGCTAGGATATGCATATAATTAGTCGATTTGGATAGAAAACACTGTTAAAACAATGTCTGAGTATAACATAACAGATATGGCAGGCGAAAACCAGAGGAAAATCCAACCAGGAAGTACTATTATTTTGGCTGTTTTTCCATTGAAAGCCTATCCACCATACAAAGACTTAGGACCCAGTGGAAATCTGTCTTCCTCAACATGTGACCAGTCTTTAGGCATTGTTTCAGATCTCTATGGCTTCCTCAACACGTGACCAGTTTTTAGGCATTGTTTCAGGCTTTTACTCTGAAAAATGAGGGAGATACACCGCTTTCAATGAGAGGACAGTGGAAATTTCATCCATATGAGCCAGGCACGTGATCGAGAGCGCGCATTTCTTGTTTACCTTTTTCCATTGACGAAGCTTTTGTCCGGTTGAAATATTATTGATTATTTTTGACAAAAGCAACCTGAAGATTGATTTTAAACATCGTTTGACATGTTTCTACCATCTTTTATTGTACTTTATGACTTTTCGAGAGTGCGCATTGTGCCTTTGGATTTCTGAACTAAACGCACCAACAAAACGGAGGTATTTGGACATAAAGATGAACTTTATCGAACAAAACAAACATTTGTTGTCGAACATGGAGACCTGGGAGTGCCACCAGATGAAGATCATCAAAGGTAAGTGATTAATTTTAATGCTATTTCTGACTTTTGTGAAGCTCTCCTTTGTTGGAAAATGGCTGTATGGGTTTCTGTGTCTAGTCGCTGACCTAACATAATCGCAAAGTGTGCTTTCGCCGTAAAGCCGTTTTGAAATCTGACACAGCGGTTGCATTAAGGAGAAGTTTATCTGTATTCGTATGTTTAACACTTGTATCATTTATCAATGTTTATGATGAGTATTTCTGTTTTTTGATGTGGCTCTCTTTACTTTCATCGGATGTTTGTTTGAGACAATGCATTTCTGAACACAACACACCAATTTCAAATGAGGTTTTTGGACATAAATATGAACTTTATCGAACAAAACACACATTTATTGTGTAACATGAAGTCCTGTGAGTGCCATCTGATGAAGATCATCAAAGGTTAGTGATTAATTGAATCGCTATTTCTGACTTTTATGAGACCTCTCCTTGGCTGGAAAATGTCTGTTTGGTTTTCTGTGACTAGGTGCTGACCTAACATAATCGTTTGGTGTGCTTTCGCCATGAAGCCTATTTGAAATTTAACACTGTGGCTGGATTTACAAGATGTTTATCTTTAAAATGGTGTAAAATACTTGTATGTTTGAGGAATTTTTCATTATGGGATTTGAACCAGACAGGTTAAGCACTTTGTGACAACTACTGATGTAAAAAGGGCTCCATAAAATACATTTGATTAACATGTATATCACACCAACTGACTGTTTCTTCTGATGTTCACACAGGATACCATGTTGAGACATTCTCTACATCCAGAGAGCAACAGCAGGAAGATCAGAGAGCTAAGAGGTCTCATCACTGCCCACATTGTGAAAAGATTTTCCCATTTCTATCAAAGCTAAAAATACACCTAAAAATACACACAGGAGAGAAGCCTTACTCCTGCTCTGACTGTGGAAAATGCTTCAAAACATCAACGGTGCTAAAACTTCATCAGAGAACACATACAGGAGAGAAGCCTTTCTACTGCCCTGACTGTGGAACTCGTTTCTCTCAACTTTCCCACTTAAAATCACATGAACGTCTACATACAGGGGAGAAGCCATACTCCTGCTCTGACTGTGGAAAACGTTTTAAAACATTATATGACCTAAAAGTTCACCAGAGAACACACACAGGAGAGAAGCCTTATGTCTGCTCTGACTGTGGAAAATGCTTCACAACATCAACTCATCTAAAAGTTCATCAGAGAACTCACACAGGAGAGAAGCCTTATTACTGCTCTGACTGTGGAAAATGTTTTAAAACATCAAATGAGCTAAAAGTTCATCAGACAACACACACAGGAGAGAAGCCTTTCTTCTGCCCTGACTGTGGAACTAGTTTCTCTCAAGTTTCCCACTTAAAATCACATGAACGTATACATACAGGGGAGAAGCCATACTCCTGCTCTGACTGTGGAAAATGTTTTAAAACATTATATGAGCTAAAAGTTCATCAGAGAACACACACAGGAGAGAAGCCTTACTCCTGCTCTGACTGTGGAAAATGCTTCACAACATCAACTCATTTAAAAGTTCATCAGAGAACACACACAGGAGAGAAGCCTTATTACTGCTCTGACTGTGGAAAATGTTTTAAAACATCAAATGAGCTAAAAGTTCATCAGGCAACACACACAGGAGAGAAGCCTTATTATTGCTCTGACTGTGGAAAACGTTTTAAAACAACAACTCAGCTAAAGGTTCACCAGAGGACTCACACAGGAGAGAAGCCTTACTCCTGCTCTGACTGTGGGGCGAGTTTCTCTCATCTGGGCACCTTAAAAACACACCAACTTATACACACAGGAGTGAAGCCTTACGTATGCTCTGAATGTGGAAAATGCTTCAAAACATCAACTGAGCTAAAAGTTCATCAGAGAACACACACAGGAGAGAAGCCGTATTTCTGCTCTGACTGTGGAACTAGCTTCTCTAAATTTTCCCACTTAAAAACACATGAACGTATACATACAGGAGAGAAGCCTTTCTTCTGCTCTGACTGTGGGGCGAGTTTCTCTCATCTGGGCACCTTAAAAACACACCAACGTATACACACAGGAGTGAAGCCTTATTCCTGCTCTGACTGTGGAAAATGTTTTAAAACATCAAATGAGCTAAAAGTTCATCAGACAACACACACAGGAGAGAAGCCTTTCTTCTGCCCTGACTGTGGAACTAGTTTCTCTCAACTTTCCCACTTAAAATCACATGAACGTCTACATACAGGGGAGAAGCCATACTCCTGCTCTGACTGTGGAAAATGTTTCAAAACATTATATGAGCTAAAAGTTCACCAGAGAACACACACAGGAGAGAAGCCTTACTCCTGCTCTGACTGTGGAAAATGCTTCACAACATCAACTCATCTAAAAGTTCATCAGAGAACACACACAGGAGAGAAGCCTTATTACTGCTCTGACTGTGGAAAACGTTTTAAAACATCAAATGAGCTAAAAGTTCATCAGACAACACACACAGGAGAGAAGCCGTATTACTGCTCTGACTGTGGAAAAGGTTTTAAAACATCAACTCAGCTAAAAGTTCATCAGAAGACTCACACAGGAGAGAAGCCTTTCTTCTGCTCTGACTGTGGGGTGAGTTTCTCTCATCTGGGCACCTTAAAAACACACCAACTTATACACACTGGTGAGAAGCCTTACATCTGCTCTGACTGTGGGAAATGCTTCAAAACATCAACTGAGCTAAAAGTTCATCAGAAGACTCACACAGGAGAGAAGCCGTATTACTGCTCTGAGTGGGGAACTAGTTTCTCTAAATTTTCCCACTTAAAAACACATGAACGTATACATACAGGAGAGAAGCCTTACGTCTGCTCTGACTGCGGAAAATGCTTCACAACATCAACTCATCTAAAAGTTCATCAGAGAACACACACAGGAGAGAAGCCTTATTACTGCTCTGACTGTGGGAAATGTTTTAAAACATCAAATGAGCTAAAAGTTCACCAGAGGACACACACAGGAGAGAAGCCTTTCTTCTGCCCTGACTGTGTTAAAGGTTTTAAAACATCAACTCAGCTCAAAGTTCATCAGAGGACTCACACAGGAGAGAAGCCTTTCTTCTGCTCTGACTGTGGGGCGAGTTTCTCTCATCTGGGCACCTTAAAAACACACCAACTTATACACACTGGTGAGACTTATACCCACCGCCTTACGTCTGCTCTGACTGTGGAAAATGCTTCAAAACATCAACTGAGCTAAAAGTTAATCAGAGAACACACGCAGGAGAGAAGCCATATTACTGCTCTGACTGTGGAACTAGCTTCTCTAAATTTTCCCACTTAAAAACACGTATACAATGGGGCAAAAAGGCATTTAGTCAGCCACCAATTGTGCAAGTTCTCCCACTTAAAAAGATGAGAGAGGCCTGTAATTTTCATCATAGGTACACTTCAACTATGACAGACAAAATGAGAAAACAAAGTCCAGAAAATCACATTGTAGGATTTTTAATGAATTTATTTGCAAATTATGGTGGAAAATAAGTATTTCTATGTCTATTGTGCACGTTCCCTAAACTTGAGACATCTGTGACATTGTGTGTCCTTTTATTGTCCCCCAGCACAAGGCGCACCTGTGTAATGATATTGCTGTTTTATCAGCTTCTTGATATGCCACACCTGTTAGGTGGATGGATTATCTTGACAAAGGCTGAAATGCTCACTAACAAGGATATAAACAAGGTTGTGCACAACATTTGAGAGAAATTAGCTTTTTGTGCATATGGAACATTGCTGGAATGTTTTTTATTTCAGCTCATGAAACCAACACTTTACATGTTTAGTTTATATTTTAGTTCAGTTTTTATTGGTAGGCCAATGTAATGTAACCTAACATACAAATGGAGTGGAATGGATGTTTTTGTCATATATAATACGTTTTGCTCTGAGACCAGGTTGTCCCTCTGCAGTATTCTGTGTGAAGGAGCTAGTAGACACTTTTTTATTGAACCTTTATTTAACTAGGCAAGTCAGTTAAGAACAAATTCTTATTTACAATGATGGCCTAGGAACAGTGGGTTAACTGCCTTGTTCAGAGGCAGAACAACAGATTTGTTCCTTTTCAGCTCAGGGATTCGATCAAGCAACCTACTGGTTACTGACCCAACGCTCTAACCACTAGGCAACCTTCCGCCCCTAACATGTATCAGATAGAGATGATCACTTTTCACCATTAGTTTGGGGGGATTCTTTTACAACTTTGTTTAATGATACACAGTTTATGAAATTAATCCATGTGTTTATTAATTGTCTTTAAAACTAGATGAGTTATTTTAGTTACTGATCATGAATGTGTTTTGATAATTGAAGCAAACTTTATTGATCTGCCAATGAGAAATAGAGTTACATGAATATGTACTGGTCAACCTCTTCTTCTCTTTAGTATTCAGTTCTTCATATTAGATCTGACAGTATGAATGGTTCTTATGGTTGTATTCAGTTCTTCATATTAGATCTGACAGTATGAATGGTTCTTATGGGCTGAGTGCCTGGAGTGTTTTTGTATGACTACAGTCAGGAGTTCTCTCTGACCCTGTGATGTCACCAGCATATTAAGTACATTCATCTTAAGATAGCCAGGTGAGACAACCACATGTCACAGTAAACACATTTCTCCTCAATTAGTCAGTTTCACATTATTATTATTTGTATTTTGGTGGGGGGATACTCTTTAAAGACGAAGGGTTTCGGACCTTTTGGGGCAGATGGGCAGGGACTCTGCTGTCCTAGCATCAGAGGGAAGCTGGTGCCACCATTGGGGTGCCAGGACAGAGAAGTGCTTTGACTGGGCTGAGAGGGAGCTTGACCTCCTGTAGCAGTGGGACGGCCATGAGACCAGAGGTGGCAGAACTGAGTGCACGGGTTGGGATACAGGGTTTGAGCCTGAAGGTAGAGATGTGGCAGTTCCTCTTGCTGCACCGTAAGTAAACACCATTGTCTTGTAGTGGATGTGAGCTTCGGCTGGACGCCAGTGGAATGTACGGAGGAGCAGGGTGACATGGTGGAACTTGGGAAGGTTAAACACCCAGACGGACTGCAGTGTTCTAGATAAGTTCAATGGCGACCCATCATTCAGGACAGGTGAGCCACCTGTTTTGAGCCCCACAGTTATAGCGATAAAGTGTGAAAAAAATGATCTGTTTGCAACCAATGTAAAAAAAACATTTATAATTGAGTTATTAATAAATCCACAAACAAAAATGGTCTCTTTTGTTTTCTTGAGTAAGGCAGCTCCAAAATGCAGGTGTTTCAGCCTAGCTCATTGCCTTCTGTGGAGGTGGGGCAAGCCAGCAGAAAATACGGAGCGTTGTGCCGTGATTGGCTCAGTGTTCTGTCATTCATGGGGACAATACGTCACTGCCAAGTCTAAGGGTAGAAATTGAAAATTCAAGCTCCTTGGGTGCTGTCATAGAGTTACATTAGAAGTGCCCATCCATGAAGGCTCAAGGTCATTGTCCACAGATAAAGTAACGTTAAATCATGTGATATCTACAGTCGCTTTGATTGGACTGATCATGTCAACATCATACTTTCAAAATCTGAGCTAGCAGTCATCATCATGAATCAAGTTGACAATCTACTGGCAAATCCTTTTTAATCTTTGTCATATGAAGAGAAATAATGAGACATTTTAGATAAAATGTATCGGTGCTCATCGGTCATTGGACATAAACATCACACAACAAATTGCAAATTCAACAATGAGTGGTTTGGAAGGAATCAGTGGCAAACTGCAAGCATTGCAAAGCAATCATTAGCCTGCTATTCAGTGGAGTGGCTGTGTGGTCCCAAGTCTAAGATTAAGGGGTTATTTTCCTAGTTTAAATTGGTAAACATTCAACATTGGCCATGCTGTCAATGAAGCTTGATTTGTGCCGCGCTCAAAACAACATAACTCAGTACTTCAAAATCTTACTTGAGTGAGTTCAATACAACTGGGAACTCAGAGAGAAACAAGCTACGACTGGGAAAATACGTTTTGAACTTTCATCCAACTCGGAATTGTAAATTGGGAACTCGGCCCTCTTTCTACAGTTACGACCTGAAGATCACTGACGTCATCATTTTTTTCCTGAGTTTCCAGTTGTCTTGAAAGCACCATAAATCCAGAGAATGACAGACTTTGCTGACAAAGTTTGATGACAAAATATGCCCACAAATTACTGCCGCGCCACCTTCCTGTTCAAGTGAGCACAGCACAACAAGGTGAGTCCAAAAATGTCTTGTATGCTGGTGCATAAATTATGTAATATGCCAGGGAGATGTGAATACTGTAGCTAAGAAAGTAATACTAAGTCTATGTTGTGTAGTAAGATCTCAGTAGCCTATGTGCCTCACCCTAATAATTTGGTCTATTTTCACCTCTTAATTTTGCCTACTGTTCTGACTTGGTGGTTCACATGTAGCCAATAACCTGTTTTAGAGTCATCATTGAATATTGTAAGGGTTTTCATTATCTGCTTATATGCCCCTTTATTTATCCTACGGTTCTGACTTGGCGTACAGGGAGAACACTGTAAGAACGGCCCATGTTCTGAATTTTGTCGCTTTGCATTTCAAAAGGGCTGCACAAATAGTTATATTGAATATGTCCGTCATAGCTCGCTCATTGATGTCTTAATCGAAATTACGGATTACCTCTTATCCGCTTTTCGTCCCCTTATGCCATAGTTTGAACATCTCAATTGTCAGTAGAAACCACATTTGTTTAAGCAAGTCAGCCATGTTATTTTAAAAGGCAGTAAATGAGGCCTAATGAACTGTTTTGATGACAGACAAGGCTCCGCTGATAGCCAGGTGTAGCAGTGTTAAATTGTTGGGACTATGCTGTTGGGTCCTAACAGTTTGTGGGCACTGTTATAGTGCAATTAATGTATTGTTTAGTGGCTTTTCTGGCATGCATCCCACTTTAATTATTTATTTATTTAACTAGGTAAGTCAGTTAAGAACAAATTCTTATTTACAATTAAGGCCTTCCCCAGCCAAACCCGGAATATGCTGGGCCAATTGTGCGCTTCCTTTTGGGACTCTTAATCATGGCCGGATGTGATTGAGCCTGGTTTCGAACCAGGGACTGTAGTGATACCTCTTGCACTGAGATGCAGTGCCTATGACCGCTGCGCCACTCGGGAGCCCTTCAAATGTTTGTGCCTAACGTGGGGCAGGAGTTTGACGGCACAAGCAGGGATCCCAGCCAACAGAGATGTTTTTCTACTCTTCTCCAGATCTGTGCCTCACCACAAACCTGTCTCGAAGCTCAACAGAGATGTTTTTCTACTCTTCTCCAGATCTGTGCCTCGCCACAAACCTCTCGAAGCTCAACAGAGATGTTTTTCTACTCTTCTCCAGATCTGTGCCTCGCCACAAACCTCTCGAAGCTCAACAGAGATGTTTTTCTACTCTTCTCCAGATCTGTGCCTCGCCACAAACCTCTCGAAGCTCAACAGAGATGTTTTTCTACTCTTCTCCAGATCTGTGCCTCGCCACAAACCTGTCTCGAAGCTCAACAGAGATGTTTTTCTACTCTTCTCCAGATCTGTGCCTCGCCACAAACCTGTCTCGAAGCTCAACAGAGATGTTTTTCTACTCTTCTCCAGATCTGTGCCTCGCCACAAACCTGTCTCGAAGCTCAACAGAGATGTTTTTCTACTCTTCTCCAGATCTGTGCCTCGCCACAAACCTCTCGAAGCTCAACAGAGATGTTTTTCTACTCTTCTCCAGATCTGTGCCTCGCCACAAACCTCTCGAAGCTCAACAGAGATGTTTTTCTACTCTTCTCCAGATCTGTGCCTCGCCACAAACCTCTCGAAGCTCAACAGAGATGTTTTTCTACTCTTCTCCAGATCTGTGCCTTGCCACAAACCTCTCGAAGCTCAACAGAGATGTTTTTCTACTCTTCTCCAGATCTGTGCCTCGCCACAAACCTCTCGAAGCTCAACAGAGATGTTTTTCTACTCTTCTCCAGATCTGTGCCTCGCCACAAACCTCTCGAAGCTCAACAGAGATGTTTTTCTACTCTTCTCCAGATCTGTGCCTCGCCACAAACCTCTCGAAGCTCAACAGAGATGTTTTTCTACTCTTCTCCAGATCTGTGCCTCGCCACAAACCTGTCTCGAAGCTCAACAGAGATGTTTTTCTACTCTTCTCCAGATCTGTGCCTCGCCACAAACCTGTCTCGAAGCTCAACAGAGATGTTTTTCTACTCTTCTCCAGATCTGTGCCTCGCCACAAACCTCTCGAAGCTCAACAGAGATGTTTTTCTACTCTTCTCCAGATCTGTGCCTCGCCACAAACCTGTCTCGAAGCTCAACAGAGATGTTTTTCTACTCTTCTCCAGATCTGTGCCTCGCCACAAACCTGTCTCGAAGCTCAACAGAGATGTTTTTCTACTCTTCTCCAGATCTGTGCCTCGCCACAAACCTGTCTCGAAGCTCAACAGAGATGTTTTTCTACTCTTCTCCAGATCTGTGCCTCGCCACAAACCTGTCTCGAAGCTCAACAGAGATGTTTTTCTACTCTTCTCCAGATCTGTGCCTCGCCACAAACCTGTCTCGAAGCTCAACAGAGATGTTTTTCTACTCTTCTCCAGATCTGTGCCTCGCCACAAACCTCTCGAAACTCAACAGAGATGTTTTTCTACTCTTCTCCAGATCTGTGCCTCGCCACAAACCTCTCGAAGCTCGACAGAGATGTTTTTCTACTCTACTCCAGATCTGTGCCTCGCCACAAACCTCTCGAAGCTCGACAGAGATGTTTTTCTACTCTTCTCCAGATCTGTGCCTCGCCACAAACCTGTCTCGAAGCTCAACAGAGATGTTTTTCTACTCTTCTCCAGATCTGTGCCTCGCCACAAACCTCTCGAAGCTCAACAGAGATGTTTTTCTACTCTTCTCCAGATCTGTGCCTCGCCACAAACCTGTCTCGAAGCTCAACAGAGATGTTTTTCTACTCTTCTCCAGATCTGTGCCTCGCCACAAACCTCTCGAAGCTCGACAGAACATTTCTTAGACCTCATTGCTTGGTTTTTGCTTTGACTTGCATTGTCAACTATTTTGACAGGTGTGTGCTTTTCCAATCATGTCCAATCATTTGAATTTACCACAGGAGGACTCCAATGTAGACACATCTCAAGGATGATCAATGGAAACAGGATGCACTTGAGCTGAATTTTGAGTCTCAGAGCTAATGGTTTGAATATTTATGCAAATGAGGATTCATTTTTATAAATTTGCTAAAATGTATAAAAAACTTTTTTTCGCTATGTCATTATGGGGTATTGTGTGTATATTGATGAGCGGTATAATTTTTTTTTTGTATAAGGCTGTAACGTAACAATATGTGGAAAAAGTCAAGGGGTCTTATATAATGCCCTGTATATGCTTTAAACTACAATTTAAGGATCTGAAGTGGTAAACACAATGGCATAATGGAAAATGCATGTCCAATGGTTATCTCTGTATTAGTATTATCCACATTAAAACACCTAGGTAGATTAGTGGTTATCTCTATTAGTATTATCTCTGTATTAGTATTACCCACATTAAAACACCTAGGTAGAGTCGTGGTTCTCTCTGAATTAGTATCATCTCTGTATTACCCACATTAAAACACATAGGTAGAGCAGAGAGGACAGAGCATGTGGCTTTGTAACACACAGGTGTTTCATCTCCACACTGGGATGATTTTAACAGTGCAACGCCACACAGGCCTCATGCCTCTCAGGTAGGAGGGTACCAGAAATAAATGAATAAAAAACACAAAACTAATGAAGGAGCACACAGGGCCACAGCACTTCAGGAGCACACAGTCACCAACAATATGTCCCTGGCGTCAATACTTTCAACTGGCTCAGCTCGCTGTTACAGTACAGCACCACCAAATTCCATTTATTAAGTAACCGTCTGTCTTATGTTACGTTTTTATGGTTACATATCACACTATTTTGAGAGTCCCATTTTTATTTTTAGTATGTTACATCTCTATGAGACGAGGCTGCACCTTAACCTAAATTATACACAGCAGGTCAAGAGGTGTGTTTTCCCTTCAGCATCTGCATGTGGCATAAGCTCACCCACCTCACATCATGAATCTAAAATGGTTAACCTTGGCTGTGAGTGATGGGGAAAAAATCTGACTAAGGCAATTACTTGAATAATTCAATGGATGTTTTGTTTACAAACTTGATGAGTAATTTGTCTTGTTAAAAAAATATATTGACTTCGCTATGGGGCCGTCAATGGGAATTGGGCCGTGCTGCCGCTGAACTGCAGTACCGAAAATGCCCTCTGAGCACAGTGGAATGCATGCTTGTAGACTGGAAGCCTGGCCCCTTGATCCGAGAAGGGTGTAATTGCAGACCGCAATTTGGGGCGTTCTCTGATATCGGGTGTTTCATCGTATCAAGTTTACACCAATTGATGCTCCCCATTGGTCCTTAACCGTTTCTTTTGCGTTGGGTACAACAGTTGTTGAGAACTGTAGCATTGTAGCTATGCCTAACCTTAACCCTTTTCCTAACCTTAATCTTAGTCTCCTAACCACCGTTAATTATCATAACCTGCCACGTTAGTTATCCAATCCTGCATGGTAAACAAATCCCTAACCCTCACCCTTTTCCTAACCTTAACCTCAGTCTCCTGACCTCCACTTTAATTGTCCTAACCTGACACTTTAATTATCCTAACCTGTTATGTATGCTTTGTGCCTAGTTAAATAAATAAACAAAACATTTAACAAATAGCCTCCATCAGTTTCATAACACCGAAACTGACCAATGGCATGTATCCATTTTTATTATATCAGGGAACATCCACATCAAGAAACCGTACAGTAGTTCTCCTACTGGGAGGCGCCGGAAATAGATTAAAGAGTGATTGGTGCTGAGGAAGCTATGGCAGGGGATGCCCCGCAGCCTGTTGAGATTCATAATGTCGTTTACCAGTTGAAGGATACCGATTGTAGAGATAAATTGTATGTGCGGCTGAAAGGTTTATGGGAGTTCAGGAATTAACATTGGAAGCATTGCAGGCAGTGGTTAAAAAGTACCCAATTGTCATACTTGAGTTAAAGTAAAGATACTTGAGTCAAGGAAAAGGTGAAAGCCACCCAGTAAAATTCTACTTGAGTAAAGGTCTAAAAGTATTTAGTTTAACATATACATAAGTATCAAAAGTAAATGTAATTGCTAAAATATACTTAAGTATCAAAGGTAAAAGTATAAATCATTTCAAATTCATTACATTAGGCAAAATAGACAGCACGATTTCCTTGTAGTTTAAATGTAGGGATGGTCAGGGGCATACATAGCGCGCGTTCCTATGAGTGCCAGAGGACAGAATAAATGATGAAAAACGAACGCCCAACACCCCTTGAATACGGCCGGTGTCAGTAAACACAATATACTTAAGTACTTTACACCACTGATTGCAGGGAATACTGACTGAAGATGTTCCTCGCTACGAGGCCCATGAGACTGTGTAGGGATGTGATTTGAATCGGACTGTGACTGAACGAGTGGGATGTTGTTATTTATCTATTTTTGTATTCTGTTTTGACGTCGTTGTTTCCACAATGGACATGTATTTTCTTCTACAGTTTATTAACCGTACAGTAGGTGGCGGCAGACACGTTATATTGTGTAAATGTCAGGATACGAGAGAAGAAGATGACGCTGTTGCAATGTCGTAGTTGGGAACAGGAAGTTCCGGGTAGAAAACGACAGAACTGTGTTATGTCGATAGTGGTTGTGTCCGTTTCAAATGTATTATTGTAGGTATGTAATAGCACGTTTTAAACTTTCTAATGTCGAAAGAATGTATATTATGTTAGGTAACAAATCCGTCAATGTATTATCACGTTTGGTAAAGGTTTTAATTGTATGTGTTATTTTGGGGTCAAATCGAGTGAGTGAAGGTGATTAAAAACGATTTTTCAAGTCGCATAGGTAGACTTCGGGTTTGTCTGAGTGTATGTATATAATTTAGTTAGTCATTTCATAAAGATTCCATTTATTTAAGTTCGTTTTTACATGTTCTTGGTTTTGTGTAAAATGTTTATGAGCTGGTAAATAGCCTCGTCCGAACCATCCTGATCTCGCGAGTTTACATGCACTGTTTCGTTAATGTAAGCTCGCGAGATCTGGATGGTTCGGACGAGGCTCGTCAAATGGCGGCTTCAACGGTTTTGGTCGTCTTCCTAGGAGTTTGCTCGTGGGGAAATGGCGACATGAGGCTGTGTGATGGAGTGTCAAAATAGAGAGAAGCTAGCTGAAGTTATCCTTCACCATTTGGAGAGAGAGGCCAACTGCATGGAATGGCGTCGATTAATGCGGATGAATCGGAGCACGTATCAAACTCTATCCATGGAGGACCAAGTGTCTGCGGGTTTTCGCTCCACCCTTGTACTTGATTAATGAATTAAGGTCACTAATTAGTGAGGAACTCACCTCAACTGATTGTCTATGTTTTAATTGAAAGGAAAAAAATAAAACCCGCTGAGACTCGGTCCTCAATGGAATGAGTTAGACACCCCTGAAACAATTGAAATGGAGAGAGAGTTTGAGAAGCAACAGCTGTGCTGGAATGCGATCAATGTGGGGGACAGTTCTGATGATATGGAGCCGGAGGATGAGGGCCTAGTATTTGAATGGTCTGTAGTGGAAAGACATAGGAAGAACAGAGATAATGATACTGGAAGCAGTGGCGCATGTAGTATAGAAACTCCAGAGGTCCAAGGTAGGGAGCTAGAGTAATAATGTGTCACAGTGGAAAGTTGGGATGATGTTTGAGGAGACCACAGGGCCTCATTTACACCCTATCTGATTAACCAAGGCCTTAAAGAGACGGGAAGTTCAGCTGGGCAGGATCCGTGTCCATGGTAGATTGTTAATATCTTGTGCTAGGTCAGGTCTCTGCAAAGGAAGATTTTTCAAATGGAAAATCATAATGGGACGAAGCTCAGGAAGATAGAGTGGTTGAAGCCTAAAGGTTGATCAGTAGGAAAGAGGGTTAAAGAAGTGAAAGCTTATCAGTGCTGTTGAGGTGTTAGGTTTTGTCTGGAAAAGTACAGAATAGGATTCCTTAGCTTCAATGTCAGTGATTTTGACCCAGCCTCATCAATCAACCAATCAAATGTATTTATAAAGCCCTTCTTACATCAGCTGATGTCACAAAGTGCTGTACAGAAACCCAGCCTAAAACCCCAAACAGCAAGCAATGCAGGTGTAGAAGCACAGTGGCTAGGAAAAACTCCCAAGAAAGGCCAGAACCTAGGAAGAAACCTAGAGAGGAACCAGGCTATGAGGGGTGGCCAGTCCTCTTCTGGCTGTACCAGGTAGAGAGGAACCAGGCTATGAGGGGTGGCCAGTCCTCTTCTGGCTGTGCCGGGTGGAGATTATAACAGAACATGGCCAAGATGTTCCAATGTTCATAGATGACCAGCAGGGTCAAATAATAATAATCACAGTGGATGTCGAGGGTGCAACAGGTCAGCACCTCAGGAGTAAATGTCGTTTGGCTTTTAATAGCCAATCATTGAGAGTATCTCTACCGCTCCTGCTGTCTCTAGAGAGTTGGAAACAGCAGATCTGGGACAGGTAGCACGTCCGGTGAACAGGTCAGGGTTCCATGACAGCAGGCAGAACAGTTGAAACTGGATCAGCAACAGTGAATCATCACAGTGTTTTTAAATGCCAAAGAATGGGACATGTAGCTGTTGAGTGGAAAGATGTGCCAAGTGTGGTGGGGAACATGATTACAGTGAATGTTGGAGCAATGTGACAGTTAAGTGTTGCAATTGTGTGGAGGACAAAGAGCAGCATTTGGTGGATGCCAGGTGCAGAGAGATGCTCAGAGTAATAGAATCTGTCTTGATGTATCATATGCAGAGGCTGTAAGACAGACTGGTGGAACTACAGTGCAGACTGATGGAGCTTCCATGGTTGGTCCTGTAGTAAGAGGACCTACTGTCAGACTGATGGAGCTTCCATGGCTGGTCCTGTAGTAAGAGGACCTACTGTCAGACTGATGGAGCTTCCATGGTTGGTCCTGTAGTAAGAGGACCTACTGTCAGACTGATGGAGCTTCCATGGCTGGTCCTGTAGTAAGAGGACCTACTGTCAGACTGATGGAGCTTCCATGGTTGGTCCTGTAGTAAGAGGACCTACTGTCAGACTGATGGAGCTTCCATGGTTGGTCCTGTAGTAAGAGGACCTACTGTCAGACTGATGGAGCTTCCATGGTTGGTCCTGTAGTAAGAGGACCTACTGTCAGACTGATGGAGCTTCCATGGTTGGTCCCGTAGTAAGAGGACCTACTGTCAGACTGATGGAGCTTCCATGGCTGGTCCTGTAGTAAGAGGACCTGCTGTCAGACTGATGGAGCTTCCATGGCTGGTCCTGTAGTAAGAGGACCTACTGTCAGACTGATGGAGCTTCCATGGCTGGTCCCGTAGTAAGAGGACCTACTGTTAGAACTGGTCTTTCTACTAGTCCTGACATGGTTTCGAGGCCTGTTCAGAAATCTTGTGCCCATGAATGCACTGTGACAAAGGATACTTTAATAGTGAATCATTTGTACTTCATAGTTTTCATTTGTAAGGTTATCAACAACTTGGATTGTGCAAAGCAGAAATACCAGGTTGAAAGTTATCTTGTAAACTGCAGCAGAGTTGTTGGGGGTAACAGATGTTACTGTCGGTATGGTTTTTGATAAGCTGGATAACCTCGGGGTGGATTGTCTCAGCATGATATAAACCCCAATGTTTGCAAACGCAGAAAGGGATCTATTGATATAGTTTATTGGGGGGTGTGGGAGGGTTTTTTGGGGGAAGGGGAGGGTGTGGTAGGAGTTAATAGGGATTTCTTGTTTTATTTTCTTAGTACAGAATTAGACAGACATGGACCTTAAAGGTTTGTTTGTGGACCTCCATGATACCATAGGAGGTCTGCATCAACGGACTTCAGTGCAGGTAGTGCCTCATCAGAGAGAGAACATTTCAGTTGCTCTACAGTTCTGAAGCTGAATGTAATGGTTATCAGTTCTAATATTCAGACACGGATAATTCTTACTATGGTGTGAACGGGAAATAAAATAGGTTTTTGTGAGTGAAGTAATACAGGGAAGACAAGGTTATTCATAAAAATAGTACATCGTGCTGCCTAAATCATACTGCAACCTTGTCCTAAATTGTTTTATGCATTTTTGTGAATTTAAGAAATCTAATGTAGATTAAGTGCACTTATGTTGTGCAATTTAAAATGTGTACTTCGTGTCTAATGTGAATTAATGTTTTGTCAAGGATTAGCTAGCTACCTGATCTACTGAAATGAGATAATTGAACAAGAAAAAAAGAGAATATATTTTTACAGAATAAAGTGCCAGAACTGTCAACACTAACTTTTGTGTCCTTTTGTCTACATAACTACAGGCCGACTCAGATTAAGAGGCCGTTAACATCAACAGTGAGGACAAACCCAGCCTGCTTCTCTCCTTCCACACTGAGTCCAAACCTACAGTCACTGGGTCCTGATTGTGACAGAGGAGCCCAGTTTGCACTGCAGGATCCAGAGATGGCATCAGTGAAGCTGGAAGACTGCAGTCAAACACTGGAGCTGAATGTCATCATTAAAGATGAAGAAGAGGAGGAGGAGATTGGTACATCTGTTAGTCATGGTAACAGCAGGTTCTATCTACAGTGCATCCGGAAAGTTTTCAGACCCCTTGACTTTTTCCACATTTTGTTCTGTTACTTCCTTATTCTGAAATTGATGAGAACTACAATTTAAATCCATCTACACACACATTACCACATGTCAAATGTCAGGTTTTTTAAATGTTTGCAAATGTAATGTTGAAGCCCCTTTGGCAGCGATTACAGCCTCTTCTTGGGTATGAAGCTTGGCACACCTGTATTTGGGGAGTTTCTCCCATCCATTCTCTGTCAGGTTGGATGGGGAGTGTCACTGCACAGCTATTTTCAGGTCTCTCCAGAGATGTTCGATTGGGTTCAAGTCCGGACCTCTGGCTGGGCCACTCAAGGACATTCAGAGACATCCCAAAGCCACTCCTGCATTGTCTTGGCTGTGTGCTTAGTGTTGTTGTCCTGTTGGAAGGTGGAACTTCACCTCAGTCTGAGGTCCTGAGCGCTCTGGAGCAGGTGTTTATCAAGTATCTCAATGTTCTTTGCTCCAATCATCTTTCCCTTTATCCTGACTCGTCTCCCAGTCCCTGTCACCACCATGCTTTACCGTAGGGATGGTATTGGCCAGGTGATGAGCGGTGCCTGGTTTCCTCCAGATGTGATGCTTGGCATTCAGGCCAAAGAGTTCAAACTTTATTTAATCAGACCAGAGAATCTTCTTTCTTGTGATCTTCGTCTTTTTGGTGCCTTTTTGCAAATTCCAAACGGGCTGTCATGTGTCTTTTACTGAGGAGTGGCTTCCGTCTGGCCACTCTACCATAAATCCCTGATTGTTGTACCTTTTGACGGTTCTTCCACCTCCAGAGAAGAACTCAGGAGCTCTGTCAGAGTGATTATCAGGTTCCTTGGTCACCTCCCTGACCAAGACCCTTCTCTCCCGATTGCTAAGTTTGGCTGGGCGGCCAGCTCTAGGAAGAGTCTTGGCATTTCAAAACTAATTATATTTAAGAATGTTGGAAGCCAGTGTGTTCTTGGGGACCTTCAATGCTGCAGACATTTTTTTGGTACACTTCCCCCAGATCTGTACCTCAACACAATCCTGTCTTGGAGATCTACGGACAATTCCTTTGACCTCATGGCTTGGTTTTTGCTCTGACATGCACTGTCAACTGTGGGACCTTGTGTGTGCCTTTCCAAATTATGTCCAATCAATTTAATTTACCACAGGTGGATTCCAATCAAGTTGTAGAAACATCTCAAGGATGCTCAATGGAAACAGGATGCACCTGAGCTCAACTTCGAGTCTCATAGCAAAGTGTCTGAATACTTATGTAAATATGGTATTTCTGTTTTTTTATTTTGAATACTTTTGCAAACATTTTCTAAAAACCTGTTTTTGCATTGTCATTATGGGGTTTTGTGTGTAGATTGTTGAGGGAAAAATATTTAATTGATTTTAGAATAAGGCTGTAACGTGACAAAATGTGGAAAAATTGAAGGAGTCTGAATACTTTCTGAATGCACTGCTACGTTATTTTCATAAGTTCCTCTATAAATTGTGACCCAGCCTGTTGCTTGGTTGAATTTTGTAATTCGGACATCACACATCTTAAGCGATCTTGAGTTCTTAGAGAGTAGACTAAAGAGGGGAAATAGTCAAAATGCCAATTTTTAAAAAAGTTCTATGAAATGAGTCTGTGTAGTTACTAACCCTTGTGATAGTGAGTGGAGGATGATATGAAATGAGTCTGTGTAGTTACTAACCCTTGTGATAGTGAGTGGAGGATGATATGAAATTAGTCTGTGTAGTTACTAACCCTTGTGGTAGTGAGTGGAGGATGATATGAAATTAGTCTGTGTAGTTACTAACCCTTGTGATAGTGAGTGGAGGATGATATGAAATTAGTCTGTAGTTACTAACCCTTGTGATAGTGAGTGGAGGATGATATGAAATGAGTCTGTGTAGTTACTAACCCTTGTGATAGTGAGTGGAGGATGATATGAAATGAGTCTGTGTAGTTACTAACCCTTGTGATAGTGAGTGGAGGATGATATGAAATGAGTCTGTGTAGTTACTAACCCTTGTGATAGTGAGTGGATGATTTGAAATTAGTCTGTGCAGTTACTAACCCTTGTGATAGTGAGTGGAGGATGATATGAAATTAGTCTGTGTAGTTACTAACCCTTGTGATAGTGAGTGGAGGATTATATGGCTCATAATTTTCACTCCTTTTGCCCCTTCTTGACTTCCACTGTTACCAGGGTTGGGGTCAATACCAGATACTTCAGAAAATAGACTGAAATTCCAATTCTCTGCAATGCTTTTAAATTAGGAAAATTTGGAATTGGAATTTGATTTGTGAATTTACTGGAATTTAAATGACCCCAATTGACCCCAACCCTGACTTACCCACTTTTAGAATTGTTTTATTCCCCTGTATTGTTCAGCCTACTGATATGAATACATATGTCACCCGGTACAGACAGAAGAGGACTGGCCACACCTGATATGTGACTAGTTTCAGAAAACTAGGTGTATGTCACACGTCACTACTTCACAGTAGAGCTATTTGAACGCAAACTTTGTTTTAAAATCAAAATGTGTTTTTTGTCAGAAATGTCTTCTGGAACATGTGAACTTTCATGTGCCTTAATAACAAACTTGTACGTCATCTGTAAATACAAATAGAGTAAAACAATTCTGAGCCTAGTTGGTTTAGCCACAGAAAAAGCCAGCAACCTTCCAGCTAGCCATCATTGGCTGAGATAATGAGTGGGCTGGACATGCCTAGAGATTAGTTCAGATTGGTCTGCCATATAGCGCTTCTCTCTATTTGAGCTGGTCAGTAGGTTTAGGTAATCCTGTCTAATGCGGCTTTAAATAATATATATATATCGTAGTGTAACTCCCCACTTTCTGGAGGACCGAGTTTTGAAATCAGTGGAATTAGAGTATGATATGTAAGGAAAACACCTGTCTCTGGATTACATCTTCAAACTAAGGGTAACGATGACATCAGTGAGAGAGGGAGAAGCGTCCATCCATGTATACGGACGGGTAAGATAGTCTAGCTAGCTACATTTTCAAATATTACACGTTTCTAATTTTGTCAAAGTCGTTTTAATTTCAAGTTAAAGTGTTAGTGCACTGTTAGCTAGCTGGCTAACGTTAGCTTGGGTGCTTGACTACTGCTGTTAGGTCAGCTAGCTAACGTTATGATCAGTGTAGTGATATTATTCATATCTCAGAGAAATTTGCGTTGCTAGTTATAGCCTAATGTTAGCTGGCTAATATTGAACCTGGTTTGTTAGCTACCAGCAGATTCATGCAGGTTACTAACGGCAAGAGTTGTGACTGTGGTTCATTGTTTAGCTAGCTAGCTACATGTCTTAACAAAAGACTCCACTTTGCAAGTAACCATTTCAGTAGAATGTTTATGTCACTGCAACAACTATTGATAGACGTAGCTGGTACATTCGCTCTGGCTATCTACTCAGATTTCAGAGCACTCTCGTCTGAGTGTGCAAGAGCACAGAATAAATGATGAATTTACGAACGCTCAACAGCCATTGAATATGGCCTTGTCTGTAAAAGTTGACAAAAAAGCGTGAATTGTTGCCAACAGCACAGGGTGTGAACGATACTGAATGGGTGTAGACAAAGAGGTCTGCAGTAGGTGTACCAAAACATTCAAAGGCCATTTTCTCAAAAGTGAGGTTACAAGTTTGTCAACTTTTAAAACAGAATTACTCTCCTATTGTTCCTCAACTGTAGTGTATGATATACAATTTTCTAGCTCTGAGTCTACTTCTATCCAATGTATAAAAATACAAAAAATGTTGGTACATTAGATCAAGCCGGTCAGTCACATATGAATACATATGTCACCTGGTACAGCCAGAAGAGGACTGGCCACCCCTCAGAGCCTGATTCCTCTCTAGGTTTCTTCCTATGTTCCTGCCTTTCTACTGAGTTTTTCCTTAGCCACTGCACTTCTGCATTGCTTGCTCTTTGGGGTTTTAGGCTGAGTTTCTGTTCAACACTTTGAAAACTGTTAATTTAAAAAAGGCTTCATTAAAAAAATAATAGATCAATATCACACAAACTGACTGGTTGTTCTGATGTTGTTCACACAGGGGACCATGTTGAGACATTCTCTACATCCAGAGAGCAACAGCAGGAAGGTCACAGAGCTAAGAGGTCTCACCACTGCCCACATTGTGAGGAGATTTTCCCAATTCTATCAAAGCTAAAGATACATCTAAAAATACACACAGGAGAGAAGCCTTACTCCTGCTCTGACTGTGGGGGGAGATTCTCCCGATTGGATACCTTAAAATGTCACCACCGAATACATACAGGAGAGAAGCCTTACTCCTGCTTTGACTGTGGTAAATGCTTTAAAACATCAACTGAGCTAAAATCTCATCAGCGAAGACACACAGGAGAGAAGCCTTACTCCTGCTCTGACTGTGGGGAGAGTTTCTCCAGATTGGATACCTTAAAATGTCACCAACAAATGCATACAGGAGTGAAGCCTTACTCCTGCTCTGAATGTGGAAAGAGTTTCTCTCAACAGGGTAACTTAAAAACACACCAACGTATACATAAAGGAGAGAAGCCTTACTCCTGCTCTGACTGTGGGAAAGGCTTTAAAACATCAACTGAGCTAAAATCTCACCAGAGAACTCACACAGGAGAGAAGCCTCACTACTGCTCTGACTGTGGGGCGAGTTTCTCTCAATTGAGCAATTTAAGAAGACACCAACGTATACATAAAGGAGAGAAGCCTTACCATTGCTCTGACTGTGGGACAAGTTTCTCTCAATTGAGCAACTTAAAAACGCACCAACGCATACATAAAGGAGAGAAGTTCTCTCAGACCAGCTAAGATTAAAGTCACTCTATCACTTAATTCTCATTTGATAGAAGAAGTGGTAACAGTGAATTGGATCAAATGAAGAAAGCGTAGAACACTGTAATCTTATTGTTTCTCAATGTGATAGAACTGTACAGAGGAAAAGGATTGTTATAGAATGTTAGCCTCTCTTTACTTTACTGATCAGTGTGCACCTTGTCAGTTTTGGTGTGTTTTGTTAGATTCTACTGTAAACATGTTGAGATTACCTGGATTTTCCCTTAGCGTTGAAAACCCTCTGAGGGATCACTTGTTAAAACAATGCAGTGTGGTGGTTGACTGGGTGATACGGCTTCCTTCTGCAGTTTTCTGTCGGATTGAGTTAGTAGACACAACATGTATCAGATAGAGATGGGGTGATGATCAGTTTTCACCACTAGTTTGGGTATATTATTTTTGCTATTAATCAACTTTGTTTGAAACATCGACACTGAAAAAAAAAAATATATATATATATAAATGCAACATGTTTTTAGTTTTTATTTCACCTTTATTTAACCAGGTAGGCTAGTTGAGAACAAGTTCTCATTTGCAACTGCGACCTGGCAGACCTGGCAACATGTGAAGTGTTGGTCCCATGTTTCAAGACCAGAAATGTTCCTTATGCACAAAAAGGGTATTTCTCTCAAATTCTGTGCTCAAAATTGTTTCCATCCCTGTTAGTTAGCATTTTTTCTTTGCCAATATAATCCATCCATCTGACAGATGTGGCATATCAAGAAGCTGATTAAACAACATGATCATTACGCAGGTGAACCTTGTGCTGGGAACAATACAAGGACAGTCTAAAATGTGCAGTTTTGTCACACAACCCAATGCCACAGATGTCTCATGTTTTAAGGGAATGTGCAATTGGCATGCTGACTGTAGGAATACCCACCAGAGCTGTTGACAGATAATTGAATGTTAATTTCCCTACAATAAGCTGCCTCCAACATTGTTTTAGAGAATTTGGCAGTACCTCCGACCGGCCTCAACCGCAAACCATGTGTATGGTGTTGTGTGGGCGAGCGTTTTGCTGATGTGAATGTTGTGAACAGAGTGCCCCATGGTGGCAGTGAGGTTACGGTATTGTTAGGCATAAACTACGGACAACAAACACAATTTTTGTGCCATTCATCCGCCGCCATCACCTCATGTTTCAGCATGATATAATACAGCTTTGTGAGGCTCATTTGAACTTGTTGAATTTCTGGGATCTTTTATTTCAACTTCATGAAACATTGGACCAACACTTTACTTTGCGTTTATATTTTGTAGATTTGTTATTTTAGTCATTGATAATTAATGTATTTGGATAACTGTAGTGAACTTAATGGGTCTACTAATGAAAAATAAATGTTCTACATTAATTTGTGCTGGTCAGTCTTTGTTTTTTGGGGGGTTTCTATACTGTAAATATACATTTTGAATTTTAAGAAATTAAACAAAATGTATATTTCGATCTCCTAAAAACATGTCACTACACCTCTACACGTCACCATGGGGACAAGCCAATATGCCAGCCACCAGTATTCTCACTAATGCATATGTAATGGTTTAAAAACCTTAAACCTATTAAGTCATCTATGATTTTCATGGAGACTTCAAATGGATCTCCCAGGTATCTAGATGGATCCTACACATCACCATGGAGACTTCAAACGGATCTCCCAGGTATCTAGATGGATCCTACACATCACCATGGAGACTTCAAACGGATCTCCCAGGTATCTAGATGGATCCTACACATCACCATGGAGACTTCAAACGGATCTCCCAGGTATCTAGATGGATCCTACACATCACCATGGAGACTTCAAACGGATCTCCCTGGTATCTAGATGGATCCGACACATCACCATGGAGACTTCAAATGGATCTCCCAGGTATCTAGATGGATCCTACACATCACCATGGAGACTTCAAATGGATCTCCCAGGTATCTAGATGGATCCGACACATCACCATGGAGACTTCAAACGGATCTCCCAGGTATCTAGATGGATCCTACACATCACCATGGAGACTTCAAACAGATCTCCCAGGTATCTAGATGGATCCTACACATCACCATGGAGACTTCAAACGGATCTCCCAGGTATCTAGATGGATCCTACACATCACCATGGAGACTTCAAACGGATCTCCCAGGTATCTAGATGGATCCTACACATCACCATGGAGACTTCAAACGGATCTCCCTGGTATCTAAATGGATCCTACACATCACCATGGAGACTTCAAACGGATCTCCCTGGTATCTAGATGGATCCTACACATCACCATGGAGACTTCAAACGGATCTCCCAGGTATCTAGATGGATCCTACACATCACCATGGAGACTTCAAACGGATCTCCCAGGTATCTAGATGGATCCTACACATCACCATGGAGACTTCAAACGTATCTCCCAGGTATCTAGATGGATCCTACACATCAACATGGAGACTTCAAACGGATCTCCCTGGTATCTAGATGGATCCTACACATCACCATGGAGACTTCAAACGGATCTCCCAGGTATCTAGATGGATCCTACACATCACCATGGAGACTTCAAACGGATCTCCCAGGTATCTAGATGGATCCTACACATCACCATGGAGACTTCAAACGGATCTCCCAGGTATCTAAATGGATCCAAAAAACAGTCAGAAGTAGGCTTGGATTTACTCCACAACCACTTCTCTAGTTTCCCCTTTTATTCCTTCTCTCTCGTCTCCACTCGACACGCCATCAAACAACACATCCCCTCCGCCATCTTCTAGCCTTCCTCAGTCTACCTCCTCTCCGTCTTTCTCCCAATGAATGGCCTGATGTCTCTCTGTCTCTGTGGACGCAAGGCCGAACACGCATCGCACACTGCATGCCTCTTTCCCTCCAGGCAAAAAAAAAGGTTTCAAATTCTCGCTCAAGTTTCTAGCCACAAGGATACCTACTGTTTGTGTGGAAGTATGTGAGTAGGATACCTACTGTTTGTGTGGAAGTATGTGCGTAGGATACCTACTGTTTGTGTGGAAGTATGTGCGTAGGATACCTACTGTTTGTGTGGAAGTATGTGCGTAGGATACCTACTGTTTGTGTGGAAGTATGTGGGTAGGATACCTACTGTTTGTGTGGAAGTATGTGCGATACAATGGATGTCTTTGTATAATGGACTTCAGAACGTTCTCTGAATAAACTGTACTATCTTGTTGCATAAACTGAGTCTTTGACTAATTATTATTAAACCCAAGGTCTTACAGATCTCGGGAATTGGTCCCTTTTTTGGGGTGGAGGGCTAATTGTTACCCCCCACTTTTCTCCCCAATTTCGTGATTACGATCTTGTCTCCCCAGCGGGCTCTGGAGAGGCAAAGGTCGAGTCATGTGTCCTCCGAAACATGATCCGCCAAGCCGCGCTTCTTAACATCCTCTCACCTAACCCGGAAGCCAGCTGCACCAATGTGTCTGAGAAACACAGTTCAACTGACGACCGAAGTCAGCCTGCAGGCGCCCGGCCTGCCACTAGTCGCTAGAGCTCGATGAGGCAAGTAAAGCCCACCCGGCCAAACCCTCCCGTAACCCGCACGACGCTGGGCCAATTGTGCGCCGCACTACGGGACTCCCTGTCACAGCTCGATCGAACCCCAGGCTGTAGTGACGCTGCAACACTACAGTGCCGTAGACCTCTGCGCCACTCAGAAGGCCCTTGTTTGACCCTTTTTTTTGTGCCTTCCTCTGAAACCGCCTGGTGTCGAGTTCCTGGATGGCAGGGACATCGGCACCAGTGATGTACTGGGCCCTACGCACTAAAATTTGAGAGATCTGAGGGCCCATGCCAAAAATGTTCAGCCTCCTCATGGGGAAAAGTCGTTGTCGTGCCCTCTTCACGACTGTTGGTGTGTTTGGCCGATGATAGGTCCTTAGTGACGTGGACATGGAGGAATTTGATGCTCTCGACCCGCTCCACTATGTCCCTGTAAAATGTTCAGCCCTCCGTTTCCTTTGGTCCTCGATAAGCTCCTTATGAACATCATTCTTACGTAGGTGTTCCTTTTATCCAGATGCGAAAGGGCAGTGTTGAGGGCAATAGAGATTCCCCTGTTGGGGCAGTAGACAAGTTGGAGGGGTTCAGGGTTTCTGGGATGATGGTGTGAGCCATGACCAGCGTTTGAAAGCACTTTATGCCTACAGATGTGAGTGCTACGGGGCGATAGTCATTTAGACAGGTTATCTTGGTGTTCTTGGGCACAGGGACTATGGTGGTTTGCTTGAAACATGGAAGTACACAGACTGGGTCAGGAAGAGGTTGAAAATGTCACTGAAGACACTTGCCAGCTGGTCAGCACATGTTCTGAGTACGGTCATAGTAATCCGTCTGGCCCAGTGGCCTCGTGAATGTTAAAACAGGTTAAGGTCTTACTATTTAAAGTCTACGGAGAGCGTGATCATATAGTTGTCCTGAACAGCTGGAGCTTTCACGCATGGTTCAGTGTTGCCTACCTCGAAGGTCGGTTTGGTTTAAAAAATATACAAATTAAACATTAAATGAAATAAATAATGACTGACAACAATAATTGTAGAGCTTTTTAATGGAAATTCCAAAATAGTGAACATTAAATTGCCAAAACATTGAAAATATTCCATTGTGTATGTCAGGTCCACATTCGGTAGACATTAATAGAAAAGTAGTAAATTACTATGAAATAATAAAATAGACAGTAGTGTATATTAAACTGAATAAAAATCTAAACGCAACATATGGGGGCGAAAGGTAGCCTAGTGGTTAGAGCGTTGGACTAGTAACCGAAATGTTGCCAGATCGAATCCCCGAGCTGCCAAGGTAAAAAAATCTGTCGTTATGCCCCTGAACAAGGCAGTTAACCCACTGTTCCTAGGCCGTCATTGAAAATTAGAATTTGTTCTTAACTGACTTGCCTAGTTAAATAAAGGTAAAATAAATCTAAAGTGTTGGTCCCATGTTTCATGAGCTGAAATAAAAGATCCCAGAAATGTTCCATATGCACAAAAAGTTTATTTCTCTCAAATGTTGTACAAAAAAATGTGCTTACAGCCCTGTTAGTGAGCATTTCTCCTTTGCCAAGATAATCAATTTCCCTGACAGGTGTGGCATATCAAGAAGCTGATTAAACAGCATGATCATTACACAGGTGTACTTTGTGCTGGGGACAACAAAAGGCCGTTCTAAAATGTGACGTTTTGTCACACAACCCAATGCTACAGATGTCTCAAGTTTTGAGCGTGCGCGCAATTAGCATGCTGACTGCAGGAATGTCTACCAGAGCTGTTGCTAGAGAATTTAGGGTTAATTTCTCTACCATAAGCAGCCAAATTTGGCAGTGTGTTCAACTGGCCTTACAACCACAGACTAAGTGTATAACCACCCCAATACAGGGCCTCCACATCCGGCTTCTTCAACCAACGGGATCGTCTGAGACCATCCACCCGGACAGCTGATGAAAGTGAGGAATACTTCTGTCTGTACTAAAGCCCTTTTTGTGGGAACAACTCATTCTGATTTTGCTGGGCCTGGCTCCTCAGTGGTTGTTCCCTCCCAGGCCCACCCATGTCTGCACCCCTGCCGAGTCATGTGACATTCATTTGATTTGGCCCTAATGAATTTATTTCCTTATACGAACTGTAACTCAGTAAAATTGTTGCATGTTGCATTTATATTTTTATTCAGTGTACTGTGGTGAAATCAGAATTGGCGAAGTAACGTAGACAAATGAAGATGACTTATCTGCAGAATATGCTTAAACTGTTAACTCTTGTTATTAGAATGTCTCCTTTGGGAGTCTGGTGTTGGCAACTGCTCTTCCTCCCTCATCTGGGCCCCAGTCACCTGAGGTCAGGCTTGTCTATCACATGTCCCTGTTGCTATGCAGAATATCAGAAAGAGAACATGGAAAAGGAGGTCAGAAGGAAACATTGTTTCCATATGTGAATGTGTCTTTACCTATTGCAAACCATGTGAAGGGATGAGTAATGGGAACCAATCACTTGTCTCCACAATGTCTGTGCATCAGTCACACCCTCCTAGCAAGGTGGAAACTAAGTAACAACAAATGTCTGTCCGTCAGTCACACCCTCCTAGCAAGGTGGAAACTAAGTAACAAGTGTCTGTGCGTCAGTCACACCCTCCTAGCAAGGTGGAAACTAAGTAACAAGTGTCTGTGCGTCAGTCACACCCTCCTAGCAAGGTGGAAACTAAGTAACAACAAGTGTCTGTGTGTCAGTCACACCCTCCTAGCAAGGTGGAAACTAAGTAACAACAAATGTCTGTGCGTCAGTCACACCCTCCTAGCAAGGTGGAAACTAAGTAACAACAAATGTCTGTGCGTCAGTCACACCCTCCTAGCAAGGTGGAAACTAAGTAACAACAAATGTCTGTGCGTCAGTCACACCCTCCTAGCAAGGTGGAAACTAAGTAACAACAAATGTCTGTGCATCAGTCACACCCTCCTAGCAAGGTGGAAACTAAGTAACAACAAATGTCTGTGCGTCAGTCACACCCTCCTAGCAAGGTGGAAACTAAGTAACAACAAGTGTCTGTGCGTCAGTCACACCCTCCTAGCAAGGTGGAAACTAAGTAACAAGTGTCTGTGCTTCAGTCACACCCTCCTAGCAAGGTGGAAACTAAGTAAAAAGTGTCTGTGCTTCAGTCACACCCTCCTAGCAAGGTGGAAACTAAGTAACAACAAGTGTCTGTGCTTCAGTCACACCCTCCTAGCAAGGTGGAAATTAAGTAACAAGTGTCTGTGCGTCAGTCACACCCTCCTAGCAAGGTGGAAACTAAGTAACAAGTGTCTGTGCGTCAGTCACACCCTCATAGCAAGGTGGAAACTAAGTAACAACAAGTGTCTGTGCATCAGTCACACCCTCCTAGCAAGGTGGAAACTAAGTAACAAGTGTCTGTGCGTCAGTCACACCCTCCTAGCAAGGTGGAAATTAAGTAACAAGTGTCTGTGCGTCAGTCACACCCTCCTAGCAAGGTGGAAACTAAGTAACAAGTGTCTGTGCTTCAGTCACACCCTCCTAGCAAGGTGGAAACTAAGTAACAACAAGTGTCTGTACGTCAGTCACACCCTCCTAGCAAGGTGGAAACTAAGTAACAACAAGTGTCCTTTTAAGTTCTTAGTACTGAACAAAACAACAAGTTCCTTGTATTTGGGGCCTAAGGTCTGGCACAGGGTGTGTGGGGTTAGTGTCTGGAACCATTGTACATCATCTCGGAGGTTGCACCTATCCTGACCTATCCTGAGATAGTAGATAACCCAGTGGCTCACTCCACTCAGTGAGAACTCACTCTGTCCATTTGTGTTTGATTATTTATAAATTAATAAAGATTTAGTTTAAGTATAACTCTGACCTGTGTAATAAGTTTCTCTCATTTTATAGTATTTAAAATATCTACCACAATACTTAGTTCCTATTTGATTACTTGATAATTTTTTTTATTCCTTAAAGTCCTCTAACGTAACGTAGCAGACGTAAAAGTATCCATCTAGAGATCACACGTACCACATATTGTAGTTCCTGACTTGATTTCACTCGTTAAAGATTTGATTTATCTCTAGAGAAATGGCCGTTGGGCTCAGAGAACGGAACTAAATCGAATTCAAGCATTTGAAACGACGTCAGTCAATTAGTTGTTTTAATAACCCCCCAAAAAATGGAAATGTTGGTTAATCGCTAAATAATACAGTGAAGACAAGGTTATTCAGGAAAATAGTACATAGTGCTGCCTAAAACATACTGCAACCTTGTACTAAATGGTTTTTGAGTCGTTTATTAATTTATGTCAATTTAAGTGCACTTGCATTGTGTAATTTAAAGTGTGCATGTGTCTGTGATTGAATTAATATTTTACCTTCAATGTTTAGCTGCCTGATCTGTTGAAATTAGATAATTGTACAATAAAAAAATATAATATATTTTTAGACTCAAAGAAAGTTCCAGAACTGTCAAGACAATAACTTCTTGTTCCAACTTCCCACTGTGCATGAAAAGTTGCAGTAGACCTGTTTCATGAGGAACTGTTTCAATGAGAAGGTAGATGTTATTTCATGCTACTGAGACTTATATGGTTTGACACCAGTATTGTCAGCAAAAAAGGGGCATGGCTTCACAACGTGTTCAGATTTCAAGAAAATGGGGTAAAATATGCAGCCGAAGTCCAATGAGAGAGAATACAAATTCATTTCTTTAACTAATTATAACAAATGTTAAGAAAATGTTGAGCAATGTAATTAAGTAATGACTTTTCAAATAAGTTACGTTACACGTTAAGTTGGCTGACAATTTGTTAGCTACGCTATCCTTAGGAACTGCATAGCATTACAGCAGTATGTACTGGTATGTTAGCTACGCTATCCTTAGGAACTGCATAGCATTACAGCAGTATGTACTGGTATGTTAGCTACGCTATCCTTAGGAACTGCATCGCATTACAGCAGTATGTACTGGTATGTTAGCTACGCTATCCTTAGGAACTGCATAGCATTACAGCAGTATGTACTGGTATGTTAGCTACGCTATCCTTAGGAACTGCATAGCATTACAGCAGTATGTACTGGTATGTTAGCTACGCTATCCTTAGGAACTGCATAGCATTACAGCAGTATGTACTGGTATGTTAGCTACGCTATCCTTAGGAACTGCATAGCATTACAGCAGTATGTACTGGTATGTTAGCTACGCTATCCTTAGGAACTGCATAGCATTACAGCAGTATGTACTGGTATGTTAGCTACGCTATCCTTAGGAACTGCATAGCATTACAGCAGTATGTACTGGTATGTTAGCTACGCTATCCTTAGGAACTGCATAGCATTACAGCAGTATGTACTGGTATGTTAGCTACGCTATCCTTAGGAACTGCATAGCATTACAGCAGTATGTACTGGTATGTTAGCTACGCTATCCTTAGGAACTGCATAGCATTACAGCAGTATGTACTGGTATGTTAGCTACGCTATCCTTAGGAACTGCATAGCATTACAGCAGTATGTACTGGTATGTTAGCTACGCTATCCTTAGGAACTGCATAGCATTACAGCAGTATGTACTGGTATGTTAGCTACGCTATCCTTAGGAACTGCATAGCATTACAACAGTATGTACTGGTATGTTAGCTACGCTATCCTTAGGAACTGCATAGCATTACAGCAGTATGTACTGGTATGTTAGCTACGCTATCCTTAGGAACTGCATAGCATTACAGCAGTATGTACTGGTATGTTAGCTACGCTATCCTTAGGAACTGCATAGCATTACAACAGTATGTACTGGTATGTTAGCTACGCTATCCTTAGGAACTGCATAGCATTACAGCAGTATGTACTGGTATGTTAGCTAACGTTAGTTGGATACTAATAACGTTACATGGAACTTGCCAGGCAGTATATTAACTATCTGGTATCTAACTAACCAACATTTTATTGACTTGATTATTCACATCACTCTATACTGTAGTCATTGTGCGTTTCAATAGACATTGTTAATTCTGGCTATCTACTCCGATTTCAGAACACTCTTGTGCAGAATGACTGATGAATTTACGAACGCTCAACACCCGTTGAATATAGCCGGCGTCAGTAAACGTCGGCAAAAGAAAGCCTAATAAATTATTGCTAGCGGTCACCAACGCTCTGGATTACATGAAAACAGTCTAACCAGTTCTGCTATGGCAAGTAAAATGGTCAGTGAGGTGTTCTCTCATTTGTGTCTGGAAGTAGCTAGCAAACGTTAGCCAGTTAGCTTGGGTGCTTGACTGCCGTTGAACGCTCGGATCAACCCTCCTCCTCGGCCACAGCGTCCAGTGTGGCTCTGAACGCTCCGAGGGCGATTCGAACTGAAAATCTGACAGCGCTCTGAATTTACGAAAGCCCAAGTGCACTCTGGCACTCCAGATTGAATTTACGAACACACACCCGAAATCTTAAAATGTTTAGCTAGTCATTTGATATGCTAAAAAGCTAGCAAGAGGTTGCATAGCAACAGCATCTGGAAGACAGGTAAAGCTCTCGTACGCTCAACTGAAACGATACCGTTCGTTTACAGTATACTAAAATTAACTCTAGTTTGTAGTATGTAGTATGTTAGTATGGGTATTCGAACACAGCTATAGTCTGCCAGTTGAGGGTGTTACTGCTTCCCTCTCAGCCTGGTCTGACTCTGTGTCTGTTTGGGAGAGTTTCTCTACAGTTTTACTGTTTTTACTTGTTTTTACTCAGGAACCCAGTGTCTCAGTTGCTATGGTGCCCTGAGGACAAACATTCCATCAATACAACCAAAACAAAAATATATATATTTTTTTAGCTACAAGACACCCCCCCCACACACACACACACACACACACCTCTGATTCAGAGGGTTTGGGTTAAATGTGGAAGACACATTTTGGTTAAATGCATTTCCCTTTCCCCACACCAGAGTTCTACAAGACTATTTACATAATGAACTGGACATTTCAACAGTTTGACCCTCAATATAGTCTTGGGCATTTACTGAGCTGTAACAATGGACCATGGAAAAGGTCTGTTGAAATGAATACTGTAGTGGTGTGAGGAAGGTAACACAAGGTTCCATTCCCCAATAGTAACTATTGAGAGAAACCGATGAGTGAATAATAGAGCCTGTAATTGTCAATGTAACACCTGACCACATACCTATAATGTAACATGATGAACCTTAGGTTTTCAGATGTATGAATGGTTTTTGTTTAAAACCTCCACGTGGGGGGATTCATTATGCCGATTCTGTTGGAAAACATTGTCTGTTGGAAAACGTTTTGCATCATAAACCCTTTACTCCAAATTGAAAAAGTTTTGCAATGACAAGGATAGTTTCTATTGGACAAATTCAGGTAGGTCCCTCCCAATTTCGCTCCATTTGCTCTGTTTGCTTTTTAAATGGTAAACGGTTTCCGTTGCAAGGCATAATGAATACACCCCAGTTCTTAGTTATAGTGCCTTTCACCTCTTTGAACCCACCCTTCCAGTGGGATAAAGATTATACATTTTTGTAAGTAGGGCTGAACGGTATACCGTATTTTACGACGTACTGGTATTGTTGCACGGACCCGTTTGAGTTTTTACTTTTCCTATGTTAATGTTTGATTTGTTACATGGGATACGTCCGGTGTAACATCCATTTTTTAAAATCATACTTAGCTTCTTGAATCTTCGCTTCTCTTCTTGCCGCTTTCCACACAGACCTAGCCCCACCTCCTGTCACCCGAGGAGGCATTTGTTGTTCCTGGACCATGAGACACTTATGTTCCGTCTGCAGGGTCAAATCAAATTTTATTTGTCACATACACATGGTTAGCAGATGTTAATGCGAGTGTAGCGAAATGCTTGTGCTTCTAGTTCCAACAATGCAGTAATAACCAACAAGTAATCTAACCTAACAATTCCAAAACTACTACCTTATAGACACAAGTGTAAGGGGATAAAGAATATGTACATAAAGATATATGAATGAGTGATGGTACAGAGCGGCATAGACAAGATACAGTAGATGGTATTGAGTGCAGTATATACATATGAGATGAGTATGTAAACAAAGTGGCATAGTTTAAAGTGGCTAGTGATACATGTATTACATAAAGATGCAGTAGATGATATAGAGTACAGTATATACATATGAGATGAATCATGTAGGGTATGTAAACATATTAGGTAGCATTGTTTAAAGTGGCTAGTGATATATTTTACATCAATTCCCATTATTAAAGTGGCTGGAGTTGAGTCAGTGTGTTGGCAGCAGCCACTCAATGTTAGTGGTGGCTGTTTAACAGTCTGATGGCCTTGAGATAGAAGCTGTTTTTCAGTCTCTCGGTCCCAGCTTTGATGCACCTGTACTGACCTCGCCTTCTGGATGATAGTGGGGTGAACAGGCAGTGGCTCGGGTGGTTGTTGTCCTTGATGATCTTTATGGCCTTCCTGTGACATCGGGTGGTGTAGGTGTCCTGGAGGGCAGGTAGTTTGCCCCCGGTGATGCGTTGTGCAGACCTCACTACCCTCTGGAGAGCCTTACGGTTGTGGGCGGAGCAGTTGCCGTACCAGGCGGTGATACAGCCCAACAGGATGCTCTCGATTGTGCATCTGTAGAAGTTTGTGAGTGCTTTTGGTGACAAGCCGAATTTCTTCAGCCTCCTGAGGTTGAAGAGGCGCTGCTGCGCCTTCTTCATGATGCTGTCTGTGTGGGTGGACCAATTCATTTTGTCTGTGATGTGTACGCTGAGGAACTTAAAACTTACTACCCTCTCCACTACTGTTCCATCGATGTGGATAGGGGGGTGTTCCCTCTGCTGTTTCCTGAAGTCCACAATCATCTCCTTAGTTTTGTTGACGTTGAGTGTGAGGTTATTTTCCTGACACCACACTCCGAGGGCAATGTTGATGACATCAATGCTGTTTTCTCTTTACTTCTTAATATAAACCACTAGCGTTCTAAAATTACACTGCAAGTTGGGCCTAAATATTGTTAGCCGCTAATGCTAATCGCTAGCTAGCAATCTAATAAATGTACTGAGTCAGAGCAAACGTAATTAGCTATGCAGCCTGATAATACCAGTGATGCTGTAGACCTGAATCAGCATGTTGTTTGGGAAACCGTATCTTCAAAACCAAATAGGAATATGTGAAGCAAGAATGTTAGCTAGATGACGTAGCTAATAGAAAACACTGGTTCCTACTCTGTCACAATAACTGCTCCCTGGCATTTTAATTTGTCATTATTATATTTTAACTATAGAATTAGAATAATCGCTAACACTACTTTACACCCAGCGTCATAACACTTTATAACACAGTCACAATATGTCAATAACAGCTAATAGAACTTGTCACTGTTTAGACATATTGCATTATTTTATGTAGATGTCATAACCAGTCATAAGTGTCAAAATCCACAAAACCAGCCACACATGGCAAAACATTCCATTACACCATAGCCTGTGTGTCAACAGTATGTTTGTTATGTATCATTTTTTTAATTGAACATGTTCAATTGTCATTGTAATTGCGCACACATTGTCAGACATGGACCTACCCCAATGCTCTGTTGTTGATGACTGGGATGAATGCAGCAGCACATTTCAGGTGAGAGACATGGACCTACCCCAATGCTCTGTTGTTGATGACTGGGATGAATGCAGCAGCACATTTCAGGTGAGAGACATGGACCTACCCCAATGCTCTGTTGTTGATGACTGGGATGAATGCAGCAGCACATTTCAGGTGAGAGACATGGACCTACCCCAATGCTCTGTTGTTGATGACTGGGATGAATGCAGCAGCACATTTCAGGTGAGAGACATGGCCCTATGTAATTATACAAAAGAGAAGAAGAGTTTGACCAGCAAAAATGTACAAACTTTATTTATTGGTAGATCGATTCAGTTCAATGCATTCATCTAAAACACTTTTCTCATCAATGACAATTTAATAAATATATGAAGTCATTTCTAAGATTGTGTATCGTTAAATAATTGTTTAGTATTAAAAACGGATCATCACACCATCTGATACATGTTGTGTCTACCAGCTCATTCCCACAGAAACTGCAGAGGGAAGCAGTGCCATCCAGTCAACCATCAGACTACATTGTTTTAATAATGGCCACTGATATGGAAAATCTAGTTAATCAATATGAGTTGAACTGTAATTTGTCTAACTGATATCTATATATCAGTTTGAATAAATAACAATTCTGACTGTCTGGACATATTTCCACAGCTTTGTGAAGTCCATACAACTGCTTGCTGATTGGCTATTGGGGCAAGTGTCATTGTTCTGTGGGCCTAACCCACCCAACCAGTGTAAATACAATGGGACGCAGTTGATGGCCCATCAGCAGCCTGTTAAATATGCTAAATTGAGAGCCTATTCGAGGGTTTTGTGCCTGGGGAACCAGTCATGTATGCTGTTAACCAAAACTTTTATCCCAGTATGCCTTGCTCATTTACCACTCACCGGACAGTTTATTAGTTACACCAATTTTGCCTGCAGAACAGCCCGAATTCTTCGGGACATGGATCCACAGGGATGTTGGTCCATGCTGATGTGAAAGCATCAGGCAGTATTTTTTATTTAACCTTTATTTAACCAGGTAGGCCAGTTGAGAACAAGTTCTCATTTACAACTGCGAACTGGCCAAGATAAAGCAAAGCAGTTCGACACATACAACGACACAGAGTTACACATGGAGTAAAACAAACATACAGTCAATAATACAGTAGAAACAAGTCTATATACGATGTGAGCAAATGAGGTGAGAAAGGGAGGTAAAAGGCAAAAAAAGGCCATGGTGGCAAAGTAAATACAATATAGCAAGTAAAACACTGGAATGGTAGATTTGCAGTGGAATAATGTGCAAAGTAGAGAGAAATAATGGGGTGCAAAGGAGCAAAATAAATAAATACAGTAGGGAAAGAGGTAGTTTGGGCTAAATTATACATGGGCTATGTACAGGTGCAGTAATATGTGAGCTGCTCTGACAGCTGGTGCTTAAAGCTAGTGAGGGAGATGTGTTTCCAGTTTCAGAGATTTTTGTAGTTCGTTCCAGTCATTGGCAGCAGAGAACTGGAAGGAGAGGCGGCCAAAGGAAGAATTGGTTTTGTGGGTGACCAGAGAGATATACGGTGGGGAGAACAAGTACTTGATAACCTGCAAAATCGGCAGTGTTTCCTACTTACAAAGCATGTAGAGGTCTGTCATTTTTATCATAGGTACACTTCAACTGTGAGAGACGGAATCTAAAACAAAATCCAGAAAATCACATTGTATGATTTTTTTAAGTCTGTAGCAGGCAGCAACGGTGAGAGATTTGTTTTTAGAGGAGGTGGATTTTTAAAAGTAGAAGTTCAAATTGTTTGGGTACAGACCTGGATAGTTGGACAGAACTCTGCAGACTATCTTTGCAGTAGATTGCAACACCGCCCTCTTTGGCCTTTCTATCTTGTCTGAAAATGTGGTATGTTGTAAAAGGTTGAAAATGTATGTCCTTCATAGATATTATACACATTTTTTACATAAAGTTTTTTTTGATCTATCAGTACATTGGAGCTGAGCCATATTATTTGCTGTAATATTAGATCTGCCTTATCTGGAGGATGACATTGTAGCCAACTCTGTAAGACTTCATTTAAAAAGGAGGATACTTTAAGCAGGGGTCCATTGTCAATCCACCCAAAATGTACGGTTTTATTCTGAAAAAGGCTTCTCTATTGTGTGTATCCGTTGGTGTGATTTTAAGCTGCCCTGTCGAGAGAAACACTTTCCACAGTCAGAGCAGGAGTAAGGCTTCTCGCCTGTATGTATAGGTTGGTGTGATTTTAAGCTGCTCTGTAGAGAGAAATTCTTCCCACAGTCAGAGCAGAAGTAAGGCTTCTGTCCTGTATGTATTAGCTGGTGACAGTTTAAGGTATTCAATCGGGAAAAACTCCTTCCACAGTCAGAGCAGAAGTAAGGCTTCTCTCCTGTGTGTGTTCTCTGATGAACGTTTATTGCAGATGATGTTGTGAAGCACTTCCCACAGTCAGAGCAGGAGTACGGCTTCTCTCCTGTATGTGTACGCTGGTGTGATTTTAAGCTGCTCTGTTGAGAGAAACTCTTTCCACAGTCAGAGCAGAAGTAAGGCTTCTCTCCTGTATGTATACGTTGGTGTGCATTTAAATGGACCAGTTGAGAAAATGTCTTCCCACAGTCAGAGCAGGAATATGGCTTTTCTCCTGTATGTATACGTTTGTGTGTTTTTAAGGTATCCAATCCTGAGAAACTGACCCCACAGTCAGAGCAGGAGTAAGGCTTCTCTCCTTTATGTATACGTTGGTGTGTTTTTAAATTGCTCTGTTGAGAGAAACTTTTTCCACATTCCGAGCAGGAGTAAGGCGTCTTTCCTGTGTGTGTTCTCTGATGAACTGTCAGAGACCTTGATGTTTTGAAGCTTTTTCCACAGTCGGAACAGGAATACAGACTCTCTCCTGTGTGTATTTTTAGGTGCATTTCTAGCTTTGATAGAATTGGGAAAATCTCCTCACAATGTGGGCAGTGGTGAGACCTCTTAGCTCTGTGATCTTCCTGCTGTTGCTCTCTGGATGTAGAGAATGTCTCAACATGGTCTCCTGTGTGAACAACATCAGAAGAACCAGTCAGTTGAAGAGATATACATATGACTTCATATCAGTAGGCTGTACCATACAAAAAATGAATAAAACTAATTCTAAAAGTGGATAAGAGTTGAAGGCAAAAAGGGGTAAAAGGAGTGAAAATTAGGAGCCATATCATCCTCCACTCACTATCACAAGGGTTAGAAACTACAGACTCATTTCATATCATCCTCCACTCACTATCACAAGGGTTAGTAACTACACAGACTCATTTCATATCATCCTCCACTCACTATCACAAGTTAGCAACCACCAGGGTTGGGGTCAATTCCATTTCTATTCAAGTTAATTCAGAATGCAAACCAAATTCCAATTCGAAATGTTTCTCTCAAAGGATTGATGATAACTGTAATTTCAGTGTTCAATTAATTGGAATTGCATTTTTTCTAAATGCTGACAATACTGGTATCAAACCATACAAGACTCAGTGGCATGAAATAACATTACTTTCTTATTTAAACAGTTCATCATGAAACAGTTCTACAGTAACTTTTCATACAAAGTGGAGAAGTTGGAATGAATAACAAGCTTTGTTGTGCAGTCTGGAGTTTCTCAGGGATGTGTGATGTCAGAGTTACAGACTTCAACCTATCAATAGACTGGGTCATAACTTATGGAGGTCTAATTTATGAAGATAACTTATAGATAGAACCTGCTGTTACCATGATTAACAGATGTCCCAATCTTCTCCTCCTCTTCTTCATCTTTAATGTTGACATTCAGCTCCAGTGTTTGACTGCAGTCTTCCAGCTTCACTGATGCCATCTCTGGATCCTGCAGAGCAAACTGGGCTCCACTGTCACTATCAGTACCCAGTGACTGTAGGTTTCTACTCAGTGTGGAAGGAGAGAGGCAGGTTGGGTTTGTCCTCACTGTTGATGTTAACGGCCTCAGACTTAATCTGAGTCAGCCAGTAGTAATAAAGAGAAACGGACACAAAAGTTATTTTCTTGACAGTTCTGGCACTTTCTTTATTCTCTAAATATATATTAAATTGTTCTTGTTCAATTATCGCATTTCAACAGATCAGGTAGCTAAACATTGAAAACAAAACATGAATTCAGATTAGACTCACATACTTTAAATTACACAACGTAAGTGCACTTAACCTATAGATTTCCTAAATTAATATAAATCACTAAAACCATTTAGTACAAGGTTGCAGTATGTTTTAGGCAGCACTATGTACTATTTTCCTGAATAACCTGGTCTTCACTGTATTATTTCAATCAAAAACCAATGGTTAGTGGTGGAAAAAAGAACTAAATTGTTATATTTGAGTAAAAGTACATCAAATTCCTTTTATTAATATGTAACTTTTTAGGCAACCCGACCAAATGCACATAGAAATGCACATAGAAATGTGAGTTATCGATCTGTCAGTCTCATTGAAAGCAAGTCTAAGAAGCGGTAGATCTGTTCTGTGTGTGATATTTCTATGCTTCCCCTTCCTAAGTTTAGTTGTCGTCTTTTACTTTTGTACACCTGAGTAGAGGATAACTACAGCGCATTCGGAAAGTATTCAAACATCCTTGACTTTTTCCACATTGTTACGTTACAACCTCATTCTAAAATGGATGACATTCAAATGTTTTACTCATCAATCTACACACAATACCCAATATTAAAAAAGCAAAAACAGGTTTAGACATTTTTGCAAATGTATTAAAAACAAACTAACATTTTACATAAGTATTCAATCTGACAGAGCGCCAGAGTTCCTCTGTGGCGATGGGAGAAACTCACCAAATACAGGTGTGCCAAGCTTGTAGTGTCATACCCAAGAAGAATCAAGGCTGTAATCGCTGCCAAAGGTGCTTCAACAAAGTACTGAGTAAAGGGTCTGAATACTTATGTAAATGTGGTATTTCAGTTTTTACTTTGTCATTATGGGGTATTGTGATGTCATTATGGGGTATTGTGATGTCATTATGGGGTATTGTGATGTCATTATGGGGTATTGTGATGTCATTATGGGGTATTGTGTGTAGATTTATGAGGGGGAAAAAACTATTTAATCCATTTTAGAATAAGGCTGAAACGTAATAAAATGTGGGAAAAGTGAAGGGGTCTGAACACTTTCCGAATGCACTGTACAATATTTGTGGTCATGGAAACGTTCTCACAGCGGTTTAGATGGTACAATGATTCTCCAATGATTATTTTGTCACAAACTGAAATTATCCGTATTATTCAAATTCATGCAACCAGGAACTGGAAGAGGAATTTCTGCATAATGCATCTTTAAGCAAACCAGACTGTTTTGATGTATTTATGGACGGCCAGGGGCACACTCCAACACTCAGGCATCATTTACAAACGCAATATTTGCGTTTAGTGAGTCTGACAGATCAGAGGCAGCAAGGATGACAACGAGTGAATTGGACCATATTGCTCTCCTGCCTGAGCATTCGAAATGTAACAAGAACTTTTGGGAGTCAGTGAAAATGTATGGGAGTAAAAAGTACATATGTTCTTTAGGAATGTAGAGGAGTAAAAGTTGCCAGGAAATATCAATAGTAAACTAAACTCAGCAAAAAAAAAAAAAGGACTCTGTCTTTCAAAGATAATTCGTAAAAATCCAAATAACTTCACAGATCTTCATTGTAAAGGGTTTAAATACTGTTTCCCATGCTGTTTCCCAATGAACAATAAACAATTAATGAACATGCACCTGTGGAACAGTCATTAAGACACTAACAGCTTACAGATGGTAGGGAATTAAGGTTACAGTTATGAAAACTTAGGACACTAAAGAGGCCTTTCCACTGACTGAAAAACACCAAAGGAAAGATGCCCAAGGTCCCTGCTCATCTGCCTTAGGCATGCTGCAAGGAGGCATGAGGACTGCAGATGTGGCCAAGGCAATAAATTGCAATGTCCATACTGTGAGATGCCTAAGACGGCGCTACAGGAAGACAGAACCGACAGTTGATCGTCCTTGCAGTGGCAGACCACGTGTAACAACACCTGCACAGGATCGGTACATCCCAACATCACACCTGCGGGACAGGTAGAGGATGGCACCAACAACTGCCGAGTTACACCAGGAAAGCACAATCCCTCCATCAGTGCTCAGACTGTCCGCAATAGGCTGAGAGAGGCTGGACTGAGGACTTGTAGGCCTGTTGTAAGGCAGGTCCTCACCAGACATCACCGGCAACAACATTGCCAATGGGCACAAATCCACTGTCGCTGGACCAGACAGGACCGGCAAAAAGTGCTCTTCATTGACGAGTCGCGGTTTTGTCTCACCAGGGGTGATGGTCGGATTCGCGTTTATGGTCGAAAGAATGAGCGTTACACCGAGGCCTGTACTCTGGAGCGGGATCGATTTTGAGGTGGTGGGTCCATCATGGTCTGGGGTGGTGTGTCACAGCATCATCGGACTGAGCTCGTTGTCATTGCAGCCAATCTCAACGCTGTGCGTTACAGGGAAGACATCCTCATCCCTCATCGGAGGGTGAAGGCTAGGGCCATTCCCCCCAGAAATGTTCGGGAACTTGCAGGTGCCTTGGCGGAAGAGTGGGGTATCTCACAGCAAGAACTGGCAAATCTGGTGCAGTCCATGAGGAGGATATGCACTGCAGTACTTAATGCAGCTGGTGGCCACACCAGAGACTGACTGTTACTTTTGATTTTGACCCCCTTTGTTCAGGGACACATTATTACATCTCTGTTCGTCACGTCTGTGGAACTTGTCTCAGCTGTTGAATCTTATGTTCATACAATTATTTACACTTTAAGTTTGCTGAAAATAAATGCAGTTGACAGTGAGTGGACTTTATTTTTTTTTGCTGAGTTTAGTTAAAAGGAGAAGTTTCCTATTTTAGGGGAGACCGGGATGGTTGTAACACAGGATAACTGTGACACTTAATATCGTCAAGCAGGAACAAGCTAAAATCATGTGACTCACTGTGCACATGCTCAGTTTGGTCCTCAACCCTCATGTTGAAAAACAAAATCTGAGTTTGAAGTAAGAAAGACATATTTGGGGCCAAATTTTTGTGACGGCATCACCTGCTTTGTAGTTAGACTAACCAAACGTATTTCAGGTTCATAACCAGTTTGTGTAGATATGGGGCGGCAAGTAGCCTAGTGGTTAGAGCATTGGACTAGTAACCGAAAGGTTGCAAGATCTAATCCCTGAGCTGACAAGGTAAAAATCTTGTTCTGCCCCTGAACAATGCAGTTAACCCACTCTTACGATGACGTCATTGAAAATAAGAATTTGTTCTTAAAACTGACTTGCCTAGTTAAATAAATAAATATAGATTTAATGCAAGTTAGCAATGCTAAAGTTTAAGCATGTAGCTAAAGTTGAAGCTAACTAATGGCTGCAAGCATCAGGGTTAGTTATAACAAGCCTAATGAGGTCTGGGTGCAGTGCTGGGAATACAAATGATGGGCCACCAAGCCTGTACCCCGGGACTACCGTACCACTGTCTAAACTGATGGGCCCACCAAGCCTGTACCCCGGGACTACCGTACCACTGTCTAAACTGATGGGCCCACCAAGCCTGTACCCAGGGACTACCGTACCACTGTCTAAACTGATGGGCCCACCAAGCCTGTACCCCGGGACTACCGTACCACTGTCTAAACTGATGGGCCCACCAAGCCTGTACCCCGGGACTACCGTATCACTGTCTAAACTGATGGGCCCACCAAGCCTGTACCCCGGGACTACCGTACCACTGTCTAAACTGATGGGCCCATCAAGCCTGTACCCCGGGACTACCGTACGTACCACTGTCTAAACTGATGGGCCCACCAAGCCTGTACCCCGGGACTACCGTACCACTGTCTAAACTGATGGGCCCATCAAGCCTGTACCCCGGGACTACCGTACGTACCACTGTCTAAACTGATGGGCCCACCAAGCCTGTACCCCGGGACTACCGTACGTACCACTGTCTAAACTGATGGGCCCATCAAGCCTGTACCCCGGGACTACCGTACGTACCACTGTCTAAACTGATGGGCCCACCAAGCCTATACCCCGGGACTACCGTACCACTGTCTAAACTGATGGGCCCATCAAGCCTGTACCCCGGGACTACCGTACGTACCACTGTCTAAACTGATGGGCCCACCAAGCCTGTACCCCGGGACTACCGTACCACTGTCTAAACTGATGGGCCCACCAAGCCTGTACCCCGGGACTACCGTACCACTGTCTAAACTGATGGGCCCACCAAGCCTGTACCCCGGGACTACCGTACCACTGTCTAAACTGATGGGCCCACCAAGCCTGTACCCCGGGACTACCGTACGTACCACTGTCTAAACTGATGGGCCCATCAAGCCTGTACCCCGGGACTACCGTACCACTGTCTAAACTGATGGGCCCACCAAGCCTGTACCCCGGGACTACCGTACGTACCACTGTCTAAACTGATGGGCCCATCAAGCCTGTACCCCGGGACTACCGTACGTACCACTGTCTAAACTGTGACTCCGAGTTAACATATCCAACATTCACACATTCACACACCCCTGCTCTCTCTCAAATTCACTCACACCACACACATTCAGTTAGATTCAGATGTTAAATTGTCAGATGTTGTTGTTTAGTTGAGAAGGGCCAGTTAAGTGTCAAAATAGGAAACATTCTGATTTGAATTTTGATTATTATTTCTGCTACACAAAATGTTAAACATGTTGTTCTCATGTTCCCAATAAAGGCTTTCGATATCTTGTTGCATGTTATGATTTTAGCATTATGTCAAACTGTTACATGTCACTCCAATGCCTGTTACAACTGACCTGGAAGGTGGGGGAATTTGGAACATCTCACCCCAAGGCCTGTTACAACTGACCCGGGAGGTGGGGGAATTTGGAACATATCACTCCTTGTGTTTGAGACAGTCACACCTTGTCTGTTTGATTTAGAGAGATAAAACCAACACTACTTTGTAACAGACAGATGTTCCTATTCACATTTTGAATGTACGAGCTCAAAATAATCTGAGATGTTGACAAAAAATGCAACCATCCCCTATATCCTCTACACTAAATCACAAATTTTTATGTAAATCCATTTTTTTATAGAAGGGTCCAGACAGTATTTTTGTGATTTCACATACTTTTGAGAACCTTACCACAACAAGCAAATCGCGCCCTCATCCTTGTTTAGCAGTATGGGGGTGGGAAAAAAATGAAGTCTCCAAAACCCCCGAAATACGTCCTTTTAGAAACGGCAAAGCTCCCATGATAGTGATGCGGGTCTTTAGATGTTGTACACATGAAATTGTGTCGTTCCGAGCAACGTTTTAATCAATGTTGTTTTATGACTGGTCGGGGTTTGGGAGAGGAAATCCAATAATTCCTTCAGTTTAAAAAAATAACGTATCTACACTGACTGACCGCCATCTTGCGGGAACACTCAGGTCTCTTCTCGTTGTCATCAAACACCACGTGACTGGGGGGACTACCGTAAACTACATAATAATGTGACAGAGGCAAATAAGAACGCTGTTCTTTATCTCCTAACGTATTGCACAAGTTAACTGCAGGCATTTACTTAAAAAGTAGCTACAAATATTTTACTTCGAAGAAAATAGTTTCAACGGTATTGAAAAACCATCCTATGGCTTTTTCCCAAGTATTCTGGTATATACGGAATTACGCCCAAGCCTAGTAACTACACAGACTAATTTCATAGAACTTCTTCACTGGCAATTTGTCTACTTCACTTCTTTAGTCTACTCTCTGATCACTCCAGATACCCCAGTTGGTTATGGAAAATATATTTCACAGCGGTTTAGATGGTACAATGATTCTCTACACAATGATTGCTTGTTTTGCCACAAACGGAACATTTTGCAACCAGGAAATTGAGGATTTGTTTGCATAGCGCATCTTTAAGCAAACCAGACGGCATGATTTTCCAGTTTTTTTATTTTATTTAATGTATTTTTATTTACGGTTTTCAGGGGCACCTTCCAACACTCAGGCATAATTTACAAATGTAGTATTTGTGTTTAGTGAGCCCGCCAGTTCAGAGGCAGTAGAAATGACAACGTGTTAATTGGGCCACATTGCTGTCCTGCCTGACCATTTGTAATGTAACCAGTGCTTTTGGGTGTCAGGGAAAATGTATAGGAGTAAAAAGTACATATATTCTTTAGGAATGTAGTGGAGTAAAAGTTGCCAGAAAATATCAATAGTAAAGTACGGATACCCAAAAAAACTAGGGGGCACTATTTTCATTTTTGGAAAAATAACGTTCCCAAAGTAAACAAGCTATTTTCTCAGGACAAGATGCTAGAATATGCATTTCCAAAACTGTAAAAATATTGTCTGTGAGTATAACAGAACTGATATTGCAGGCGAAAGCCTGAGAAAAATCCACTCAGGAAGGGACTCTTATTTAGAAACTTCTGCGTTCCTATGCGTCCCTATTGAGCAGTGAATGGGATATCAGCCAGATTCCTTTTTCTATGGCTTCCCTAATGTGTCTAGTGTCACAAGACATAGTTTCAGGCTTTTTATTTTGAAAAATGAGCGTGAACGACAACATTGCGTCAGCGGTCAGCTAGCTGGTGGCTCTCAGAGTGAATTGTGCGTAATAGACTAAGGCGGCCATTGTGCCTCTCGCTCCTACTGGGAAGCCAACTTCCCCGGTTGATATATTATCGAATATATATTTGAAAAACACCTTGAGGATTGATTATAAAAACGTTTGCCATGTTTCTGTCGATATTATGGGTCTAATTTGGAATATTTTTCGGCGTTGTCGTGACCGCAGTTTCCGGTGGATTTCTCAACCAAACGTGAAGAACAAAATGAGGTATTTCGGCTATAAAAATAATCTTTATGGGACAAAATGAACATTTGCTGTCTAACTGGGAGTCTCGTGAGTGAAAACATCCGAAGTTCATCAAAGGTAAACGATTTAATTTGATTGCTTTTCTGATTTTCGTGACCAAGTTGCCTGCTGCTAGCTGGACATAATGCTATGCTAGGCTATCATAAACTTACACAAATGCTTGTCTAGCTTTTGCTGTAAAGCATAATTTCAAAATCTGAGATGACAGGGTGATTTAACAAAAGGCTAAGATGTGTTTCACTATATTTTACTTGTGATTTTCTGAATATTTTCTAGTAGCATTTTTGGTCAGTTGCGTTATGCTAATTAGTGTCAGTTGATGACAATTCTCCCGAATCTGGGAGGGGTAGTTCTAAGTTAAAGGAGAAGTTTCCTGTTTTACAACAACTCAGTCACACCTCGCCTGTTTGATTTAGAGATATAATACCAATACTAATTTGTCGCAGACAGTTGTTCCTATCACATTTTGAATGTAGTAGCTCAAACAATCTCTGATTGGCAGCAGGGTAGCCTAGTGGTTAGAGTGTTGGACTAGTAACCGGAAGGTTGCAAGTTCAAACCCCCGAGCTGACAAGGTACAAATCTGTCGTTCTGCCCCTGAACAGGCAGTTAACCCACTGTTCCTAGGCCGTCATTGAAAATAAGAATTTGTTCTTAACTGACTTGCCTGGTTAAATAAACCATTATAAAAGACATGTGAAACCTTCTCCCATTAAAGGAGAAGTGTCCTATTTCACTATTTTTTTATGTAAATGTAATTTTATAAATGGGTTCAAACACTTTTTGTGATTTTACATGTTTTTGAGAACCAACCAGCGAATCACTTCCTCATCCTTGCTTAGCAGTATGGGCCCCCCCAAAAAACATGTGAAGTTCCAGACACTTGTTGAATCTATGCCATAGCGCATTGAAGCTGTTCTGGTGGCTCGTGGTGGAGCAAAACACTATTAGAATAGAATAAAACTTTATTGTCCAATTTTTCTTTGAAATCACCTTCATTAAAATAATCACATACATCATATTTAAACCAGTCAGTCCATCATGTTGCATACACTATCAACTTAGAGGACATACATTCACTCACAACGACTACTGTTCCAACTGCACTAGATAGATAAGTTAATATACCGATACAATTTACTTTGCATTTAGTAGTCCAACAGCACAAGTGTATTGCTTCTGTCCCTCTCCTCGTCCCTACCTGAGCTCAACCAGGGATCCTCTGCACACACCTACAACTGCCTCCCACGAAGCATTGCTCCACAAAAGCAGTGGCCCTTGCAGAGCAAGGGAAACAACTACTTCAAGGTCTCAGAGCGAGTGACGCCACCAATTGAAACGCTATTAGCGTGCACCCCGCTAACTAGCTAGCCATTTCAAATCGGTTACACAAGGAACGAATTAATTTTTGAACACGTTCTTCTTGGCGATGGGCGTTCTTAACCGTCAGACTGAAGGGAAACCTCTCGAACTGCGGGTGTAGACGGTGGGAGGGGTCGCCAACGACAGCCAGTGCCGCCTTTTTGGTTGCATTGTGGAACAGACTGCTCAAATGTGCCTGTGGTCGACCAATTGCTTTGCTGGCTGTGTTTACTAGTCTGGTCAGTTTGCTTTTGCGCCTCACACTCAGATCACCATACCATACTGTCATATTGAACGTGAGGATGCTCTCTACCAGCTCAGATTACCATACCATACTGTCATATTGAACGTTAGGATGCTCTCTACCAGCTCAGATTACCATACTGTCATATTGAACGTTAGGATGCTCTCTACCAGCTCAGATTACCATACCAGACTGTCATATTGAACGTGAGGATGCTCTCTACCAGCTCAGATTACCATACCAGACTGTCATATTGAACGTTAGGATGCTCTCTACCAGCTCAGATTACCATACCAGACTGTCATATTGAACGTGAGGATGCTCTCTACCAGCTCAGATTACCATACCAGACTGTCATATTGAACGTTAGGATGCTCTCTACCAGCTCAGATTACCAGACTGTCATATTGAATTTGAGGATGCTCTCTACCAGCTCAGATTACCATACCAGACTGTCATATTGAATTTGAGGATGCTCTCTACCAGCTCAGATTACCATACCAGACTGTCATATTGAACGTTAGGATGCTCTCTACCAGCTCAGATTACCATACTGTCATATTGAACGTTAGGATGCTCTCTACCAGCTCAGATTACCATACCATACTGTCATATTGAACGTTAGGATGCTCTCTACCAGCTCAGATTACCATACCAGACTGTCATATTGAACGTTAGGATGCTCTCTACCAGCTCAGATTACCATACCAGACTGTCATATTGAACGTGAGGATGCTCTCTACCAGCTCAGATTACCATACCAGACTGTCATATTGAACGTTAGGATGCTCTCTACCAGCTCAGATTACCATACCAGACTGTCATATTGAACGTTAGGATGCTCTCTACCAGCTCAGATTACCATACCAGACTGTCATATTGAATGTTTGGATGCTCTCTACCAGCTCAGATTACCATACCAGACTGTCATATTGAATGTTTGGATGCTCTCTACCAGCTCAGATTACCATACCAGACTGTCATATTGAATGTTAGGATGCTCTCTACCAGCTCAGATTACCATACCAGACTGTCATATTGAACGTGAGGATGCTCTCTACCAGCTCAGATTACCATACCAGACTGTCATATTGAACGTTAGGATGCTCTCTACCAGCTCAGATTACCATACCAGAATGTCATATTGAACGTTAGGATGCTCTCTACCAGCTCAGATTACCATACCAGACTGTCATATTGAACGTTAGGATGCTCTCTACCACCATATGTTTTGAAAGCGATGATTATTTAGATTTCTCAGCGTTAAAACACAGCGTCGGAATTGTAGTTTACACAGAGCCAAATATGGGCAAATGTAACAGCTGAAAACCCTACTTAAGGAGACCGGGGTAAAGCCAGTTTCAGGTTGGATATTCGAGCTTTCAAACCACTTGCCACAGACTCCAAATAAGTGTCATGAAGTTGGAATAATTGCGCACAACATTGCACAGGTTTTATTTTCACAATTTGGACATTTATTTGCTTTTCAAAGCTAATAAACGTGGAAATGTGAGCTGCATTTTGTATTCCTATAGTTGAATTAGTTAGTCAGCGTAAACAAAGTACAGAATTTTTGTTATATTTGAATTTCAATAGCTCCATGGTCATGTGACCTACTGACTTCAAACAAGTTTCAGAATGTCCACTCAGTGGGCCTACACATTACACATCCTTTTGTTTGTCCATTTTCATCTCACACAATGTTACATTAATTTGCCTGCTCTGCCCCCCTGAAGGACAGTGTCACTCACACACCAATTCACTTGGGCCTTCTCATTGGGGCCTTCCTGACCTCCAGACAGGCCCCCATTGACCTGGTGACCTCTGACTCCTGGCCTCTAGGCCTTCACAAAGAAAAGAGAACTCTCCCTGGGGCTCCAGCCAGCTTCTCCGGGATCAGTCGCGTTAACGCACTGGATGCCTCGTGGTGCCCGTCTCGGCCAGTCAGCGGACATTCTGAAAGTAGTTTGAGGCCAGTAGGTCACATTACCAAGGAGCTATTGAAATGATAAACATTGAAAAATGTATGTAAAATCATGTGAGATGAAAATGGATAAACTTAAGGGTTTGCTATATAGAAGGGTAGTCAGCGGACATTCTGAACCTTGTTTGAGTTCAGGTCAACAGACGCCTCACGTCCTCAACTGGCAGCTTCATTAAATAGTACCCGCAAAACATGAGTCTAAACAGTGAAGAGGCGACTCCGGGATGCTGGCCTTCTAGGCAGAGTTCCTCTGTCCAGTGTCTGTGTTCTTTTGCCCATCTTAATCCTTTATTGGCCAGTCTGAGATATGGCTTTTTCTTTGCAACTCTGCCTAGAAGGCCAGCATACCAGAGTCGCCTCTTCACTGTTGACGTTGAGACTGGTGTTTTGCAGGTACTATTTAATGAAGCTGCCAGTTGAGGACTTGTGAGGCGTCTGTTTCTCAAACTAGACACTAATGTACGTGTCCTCTTGCTCAGTTGTGCACCGGGGCCTCCAACTCATCTTTCTTTTCTGGTTAGAGCCAGTTTGCACTGTTCTGTGAAGGGAGTAGTACGAGATCGTTGTACGAGATCTTCAGTTTCTTGGTAATTTCTCACATGGAATAGCCTTCATTTCTCAGAACAAGAATAGTGACATGTTTCAGAAGAAAGTTATTTTTTTCTAGGCATTTTGAGCCTGTAATCGAACCCACAAATGCTGATGCTCCAGATACTCAACTAGTCTGAAGGACAATTTTATTGCTTCTTTAATCAGAACAACAGTTTTCAGCTGTGTTAACATAATTGCAAAATGGTTTTCTAATGATCAATTTGTCTTTTAAAATTATAAACCTGGAGTAGCTAACAACGTGCCGCTGGAACACAGGAGTGATGGTTGCTGATAATCTTGCTGCTGGTGAGTCTCTGATCCACATCTACGCAGACGACACCATTCTGTATACTTCTGGCCCTTCTTTGGACACTGTTAACAACCCTCCAGGCAAGCTTCAATGCCATACAACTCTCCTTCCGTGGCCTCCAATTGCTCTTAAATACAAGTAAAACTAAATGCATGCTCTTCAACCGATCGCTGCCTGCACCTGCCCGCCTGTCCAACATCACTACTCCGGATGGCTCTGACTTAGAATATGTGGACAACTACAAATACCTAGGTGTCTGGTTAGACTGTAAACTCTCCTTCCAGACCCACATCAAACATCTCCAATCCAGAGTTAAATCTAGAATTGGCTTCCTGTTTCGCAACAAAGCATCCTTCACTCATGCTGCCAAACATACCCTTGTAAAACTGACCATCCTACCAATCCTCGACTTCGGCGATGTCATTTACAAAATAGCCTCCAATACCCTACTCAACAAATTGGATGCAGTCTATCACAGTGCAATCTGTTTTGTCACCAAAGCCCCATATACTACCCACCATTGCGACCTGTACGCTTTCGTTGGCTGGCCCTCGCTTCATACTCGTCGCCAAACCCACTGGCTCCATGTCATCTACAAGACCCTGCTAGGTAAAGTCCCCCCTTATCTCAGCTCACTGGTCACCATAGCATCCACCCACCTGTAGCACGTGCTCCAGCAGGTATATCTCTCTGGTCACCCACAAAACCAATTCTTTCTTTGGCCGCCTGTCCTTCCAGTTCTCTACTGCCAATGACTGGAACGAACTACAAAAATCTCTGAAACTGGAAACACTTATCTCCCTCACTAGATTTAAGCACCAACTGTCAGAGCAGCTCACATATTACTGCACCTGTACATAGCCCACCTATAATTTAGCCCAAACAACTACCTCTTTCCCTACTGTATTTTATTTATTTATTTTGCTCCTTTGCACCCCATTATTTTTATTTCTACTTTGCACATTCTTCCACTGCAAATCTACCATTCCAGTGTTTTACTTGCTATATTGTATTTACTTTGCCACCATGGCCTTTTTTTGCCTTTACCTCCCTTTCTCACCTCATTTGCTCACATCGTATATAGACTTGTTTCTACTGTATTATTGACTGTATGTTTGTTTTACTCCATGTGTAACTCTGTGTCGTTGTATGTGTCGAACTGCTTTGCTTTATCTTGGCCAGGTCGCAATTGTAAATGAGAACTTGTTCTCAACTTGCCTACCTGGTTAAATAAAGGTGAAATAAAAAAAATAATGGGCATCTGTAGGCCTATGAAGACATTCCATAAAAAATCTGTCGTTTCACTTAATTGACTTTAACGTTGTCAAATGAGCACCAATCGGGCTTGATAGCCAATGAGCTGGGCTTTACGGTAGTATGAGGAAACCCTGTATCTGTCGGACAATTTCTGTCGCGTTACGCAGATCTGTGAGTTATGAAAACGGTGTTTTGCAAATGTTGAACTTACAATATGGCTACTAATACTGGAAAAGCTAAATCAAAGTCCAAGTATACAGATTTTGGACGATATTCTTGCAGAAAAAGGTAATAGACAACAGCTAAAGGAGAGGATGATGACGTTACATTAGACTGGTAATAAAAGGTAAGACGTCATCATCCTCTCCTTTAGCTGTTGTTACATTAGACTGGTAATAAAAGGTAATAGACAACAGCTAAAGGAGAGGATGATGACGTTACATTAGACTGGTAATAAAAGGTAATATAGACAACAGCTAAAGGAGAGGATGATGACGTTACATTAGACTGGTAATAAAAGGTAATATAGACAACAGCTAAAGGAGAGGATGATGACGTTACATTAGACTGGTAATAAAAGGTAATAGACAACAGCTAAAGGAGAGGATGATGACGTTACATTAGACTGGTAATAAAAGGTAATATAGACAACAGCTAAAGGAGAGGATGATGACGTTACATTAGACTGGTAATAAAAGGTAATATAGACAACAGCTAAAGGAGAGGATGATGACGTTACATTAGACTGGTAATAAAAGGTAAGACGTCATCATCCTCTCCTTTAGCTGTTGTTACATTAGACTGGTAATAAAAGGTAATAGACAACAGCTAAAGGAGAGGATGATGACGTCTTACCTTTTATTACCAGTCTAATGTAACGTCATCATCCTCTCCTTTAACTGTTGTCTATATTATCTTTTATTACCAGTCTAATGTAACAACAGCTAAAGGAGAGGATGATGACGTTATATTAGACTGGTAAGTGAAATACAAGTCTTTCTATTTATATTATTTTATATTGTAAATCCTAAAGCCACAACATGTGGGGCGGCAGGGTAGCCTAGTGGTTAGGGCGTTGGACTAGTAACCGAAAGGTTACAAATCTGTCGTTCTGCCCCTGAACAGGCAGTTAACCCACTGTTCCTAGGCCGTCATTGAAAATAAGAATTTGTTCTTAACTGACTTGCCTAGTTAAATACAGGTAAAATATATTTTTTTTAAATGTCAAAGTCAACATACAATACACGTTGGGCACCCGACTGGCGCAGTGGTCTAACACACTGCAGTACCTGGTTCGATTCCAGGCTGCATCACATCCGGCCGTGATTGGGAGTCCCATAGGGCGGCGAACAATTGTCCCAGCGTCGTCCGGGTTTGGCGTCATTGTAAATAATTATTTGTACTGACTTGCCTAATTTAAATAAAGGTTAATTTTAAAAGTAAATAAATTGGTACACAACCTTCACCACAGTGTTCTCCACTCAATATAATATATGTTTATAGATGTGTTGTTGTATATTTGATGTATTGCTAAAATAAAGGTTCAATATAATAAGTAATAAACTTGAGTTCTTACAGATTTTGCTTTAGTGATAAAGACTGACTACAAAGAGACCACATTCAAGTCCTCCATCCCCCACTTAGAGTGACTGCTGCTCTCTCTGGCTCCACAACAAACCCCCGCCCGGCCATCAAGAGGTGTGAATACCCAGCCAGCCTACAAGTAGAGGATGGTAAGTGCTTTACAGCAGAAAAAGACTTGGGACCAGCAGCACAATCTTGTGTTTAGGGCGTGTTGTAAGTACAGTCATTGTAAATAATGTGTACATTTTGTTATTTTAATTACATTTTTTAAAACTTTATTTGTGTACATTATGAAACTAGATCAGTGTTGGCTGCTAACTTGGTCATTATCTTAAATATTTCACCTATGTGTTTGGAGAGGGGCTGGGGGTGAGGAAAGACTGTCTGTAATGGTACTCTTATCTTTATATTGTGGAATAGGGTGCCATTTTGGATTCAACCCAAGTTCATTCTGGTAATATTTATGAGGTGTTCCCCATCTCTCCTTGCAGCCATTCGATGAGACGGGCCGTAGAACCAGCGCTATGAAGAGCACCAATCGGGATGCGTCGGTTCTCCACTCTGGAAAATGGGACAGGGTCCGCTCCTGCTGAGGACGTCCTGGATGAAAGAAGGCATGGAGAACAGCCCCCTGAGATACTACAGGTGATAACATTTTACCTCTCATTCTGGAAGGAGGGAGAAAAGGAGGTAGGTAGGGAGGGAGGTAGAGAACACCTCTGTGTTTGGAGACATTGGATCAGCATTCTTGTCTGGTCTCCTGTTAGCACATTTTATGTAGGGAAGCAAATGATCCAAAATGTTTTGACATTCCTGGGAGTGTGTAAACTTGTATTTTTTATGGGCATAGCATTTTTTAACGTTTTCTATAGTTTTATATTCTTGAAAATGTATCAATTTACCAATTCGACCACTTGGAGGCCACTTGGGTACATTTGGGCAAATCGTGAAGGACACCTGGGTGACTTCATAGTACATTTCATGCAACTTGCTTATTAGAGTTCCAGTTATCAGTCTGAAACTTTGCACATACACTGCTGCCCTCTTGTGGACACCATCTAAATTACAACCAGAGTCGTGACTAGATTTGAGACCTTTCTGTTGCATTTCAAAGATGGTGGTACAAAACAATACAAACAGTTGTTTTTTTCTTTTCTGCTACCAGATCTATTATACTCTCCTACATTCAATTCACATTTCCACAAACTTCAAAGTGTTTCCTTTCAAATGGTATCAAGAATATGCATATCCTTGCTTCAGGTCCTGAGCTACAGGCAGATTTTGGTTTGTCATTTTAGGTGAAAATTGGAAAAACGGCTATCCCCTTAATGGACTAAATTAGCTTTTTCTTTCAAAAACAATCATTTCTAAGTGACCCCAAACTTATGTAATGTCTGTATGTATGTCACAAGAGTAAGTACACCCCTCACATTTCTGTAAATATTTGAGTATATCTTTTCATGTGACAACACTGAAGAAATGACACTTTGCTACAATGTAAAGTAGTGAGTGTACAGCTTGTATAACAGTGTAAATTTGCTGTCCCCTCAAAATAACTCAACACACAGCCATTAATGTCTAAACCGCTGGCAACAAAAGTGAGTACACCCCTAAGTGAAATATCCAAAATAACCAGTGATCCGGGTCAACAGCATCAATGTAACCGTATAACTTTGATCCGTCCCCTCGCCCCTACCCAGGCGTGAACCAGGGACCCTCTGCACACATCAACAACAGTCACCCACGAAGCATCGTTACCCATCGCTCCACAAAAGCCGCGGCCCTTGCAGAGCAAGGGGAACCACTACTTCAAGGTCTCAGAGCAAGTGACGTCACCGATTGAAACGCGAACACCGGTAACTAGCTAGCCGTTTCACATCCGTTACACTCGGGGGGCTGAAAGGACAACGACCGTAATACCTGTGCATTCCATGGCGTTGAAGGAGAGACGGTTCTGGTCAAACACAGAGCCAGGAGACAGCAGTCACACACAGCATCAAGTAATGTTACAGAATAAGCAGCCCATTCATTCCAGTAGGCCCCATGAAGTCAGAACAATACAAAAAGCACAACCATTTCATTTCCAAAATGGAATTTTACCACCATGATATGACATTTCTTGTAGTGACTGAGTAAGCCTAAATGTAAAAGTAAGCCTCAAAAGTGCCACCTTTATTATGAGGAGGAAACATTTAGGCAGCCAGGACCATAGGCCAGGACCGCTCTGGCCTAAGCTCTCACTTCAGTCCAGTGCCATGGATGGACATCTTTGAAGTTTGTCCTCTAGTAATTTAGGAGGGCAACTTTATGAAGGCCTCCTCACAATGGCCTTATCCTACAACGCTCAACAGAAGAAAAAAATACATAGGCTATTATTATTGTTCACATTTCTTGCGTTGATGTATTGAAGTCATGCAGTTTGATGTACCACACGGGACAGCTTGGAAAAAGCAACGGTCGGTGGAACTCTGGCGCCATCAAGTGGACAAATTGCTTCAGTTCCGTTGTGGCAGAAACGCTACCAGAGATATTTGATACAAGATCTAATTGTATGTCTATATTATCTCCAAATTGTTTCTCTCCACCCCCACCCGTGATATGTTATTATTCCAATTAAGCTGTTAATATGGTTTTAATTTAACAACGCATTCTCTCATTTCTGATTGGAGGGCGGATGACCACATGACTTTAGAACCTTCAACTGTGTTACTTTGTAACAGTCAAACCTGGTGATCAACTCGCAATCCATGCGGCCATTTATTTAAAGCATCATCTTTTTTTATGGGGGAAAATAGTATACAGAGCTCATTTTGGTGTAAAAATCGTCGAATTTGACGTGTCGGAGAACGGCCACTTTCTCCCGAAACCATTGTGGGTATCGCTTCTCGGCCTTTTGGCTAAGATCAAGTGTAGTATCTGTTCTTATCAGTTTAATATCTGATACGTCCCCTATCTGGGGACCATATATTAAATTGATTTTTGGAATAGGGAGATGGAATAGGGGCTTGCTCCGTCCACTCCACGCATCGACCTGGTATTGCAGTACTTCCAGGAACGGTGCACCCCCTGTCGTTGTAAATATAAATCAAGCATGGTTTCGTTTTAGTCTATATTGTAGTGTCACATTGTCACACACACAGTTCATCTTAGTGCCAGTGGTGGCTAGAAAGTGTTGGTCAAGTCGGTCACCGTTATATTGAGCTGATGTGAATGGTGCGTTAATCTTTAAAAAAACGTTTTCGTCACGTAGATGGGACACAGGGTGTAAACGGTACAGTGAAATGCTTACTTGCAAGCTCTCCTCAACAGCGCAATACACACGATCAAACATATACACTAGCTAAGTACTAAAGTAGTCAAAAACACTTATGATTTGGATATATATATACACAAGAAGACTATACAGTATAAACTATAAAATGTGCTAAAGTCATGTTCTGGTAACATGGACTGCCTCACATACCGGTAACGTTATCTGATGTATTTGTCTGAAGCCAATATTTGATAGGCCTGCTATTTTCACAAGACTCAAATATATGTCGTTAAATGTATACAAGGTTTGGGCCTGTGTTAAAGTAACTATGTATGTTTATCCCATTATTTCTATGATCTCACACTGCACTTTTTCAAGTGACAAAAACTTGATATAGCGTAGCAAGAGTTATTCCTTCGCTTACGGCATTATTACAGATCATATATGCACCATACAGTCACTGGCTTTACGGCCATATCAGTCTCAATACGCCTGGTCTCGGAAGCTAAGCAGGGTCGGGCCTGTTTAGTACTTACCAGGTGCAGTAAGTTTTTTTGTCCAGCAGGGTGTACTCTTGTACTATTTAATCAGGGAGCAACCGTCTTTATGTATTACAGTTTCTCATAATCGCCTACAATCATTTTTTGGAACAATGAGTCCACAAAACACAACTTTTTCAAAACAGTAAATGCTTTTTGAAAATGTACTTGTCTTTTTAAAAAACAAACATTCATAAAAAATATACCATCAAAATTGCAAATCCGTTCATCAAAAGAATGACACAACTATACTTATTTCTTGAATGCAAGCAGACAAAACAGTAAGTTAGTCTGTCTTTTAAAAATCCCAGTAGATCCATAAATGTTCTTTGCAGTTGTAGTATCTGGGATCTACATCTGTTTATATTAGTTACTGTGCTGTTACTAAGCAGTAATGCATTACGGCAGTGTTACGTTACTACACCTAAAATGAAATGCACATGCGCACTGGAATGCCGGGAACTGTAGAGCACGCGGGGTTTTGACTAAACGAAAACTAACTGTACCCTGCCTGGTAATTTCTCCACAACACAAATATTACAGCAGTCATTAAATCATGATGATCAAAACTGGAAGTACAACGATACAAAGGTGCAGAATTATGGGCAATTACTCTCCTTTTATGCATATTTCACCAAACAATTTCATACACATCAAATTGAATTACTGATAAATGAAACATATTAATATTTGCACATTGTGTGTATGATTCATTCATCGGTATCATCACAATCCAATTCCATGTATTCAAAACAGGCTTGTTTGCTCATAGTTTTGTAGACTTTCCATTGGTGTACAGAAACACAATCCACAACAGAAATAAGGCAAGCTGAATACAACAGGGGAACACAACTGATGTATAGGCCTCAATCCACACCAAAGCAAAGCTCTAGAATAGAAGGTCACGTGTTGGAGATGATGACATAGGAGTCAGCCAAAGTTACTTAGAAGTAACCCAACTTCATTCTCTGCATCTCTGAATATTTGCAATATAGTAAAAACATTTACGAATTAGACAGTCCCCGTTAAGTAAGATCTTTTAAACAGGTCAACATTAACAAGGCCGCAGGGACAGACAGATTACCTGGACGTGTACTCAGAGCATGTCCTGACCAACTGGCAAGTATCTTCACTGACATTTTCAACCTGTCCCTGACTGAGTCTGTAATACCTACATGTTTCAAGCAGACCACCATAGTCCCTGTGCCCAAGAACACCAAGGTAACCTGCCTAAATGACAACCGACCCGTAGGACTCACGTCTGTAGCCATGAAGTGCTTTGAAAGGCTGGTCATGGCTCACATCAACACCATCATCCCCAGTCCATGCCCTGACGAATTGAGGCTGTTCTGAGGGCAAAAGGTTTTAACTGAATATTAGGAAGGTGTCCTTAATGTTTTGTACACTCAGTGTACATACACTGAAAAATATATAAATGCAACATGTCAACTGTTGGTCCCATGTTTCATGAGCTGAAATAAAATATAATGTACCTAGAATACAAGGGTTGAATTTGCACTAAACAAATTAATGTCAGATAAATCATGTCACAAATCTGGCTTATGGTTAGCCTCATATACATTATCTATTTCAAATGTAGAACATATAGCTAGCTCAACAATATGAGTTTAGCTATTGTCTGCTGCTGATGTATAATGATGACAAGGGGCACATTGATTGCACATGTCCATTAGGCCAGTAATGCCACCATACTGTAGACATATGGTTGCATTGGTAATGCATGCCATTATGACAAGCAGCTAAATGGATGATATCCTGAGACAGCATGACAATCAAATAAAACCGCTCAGAGAGAGATTACAACTGGACAAAAAGGTTGTTTTCATTTGAGACAGCAACACAGACAAGTTAGAGACAGATCCCCTTCACACCTTTTTGATTGTAGAATTCTGATCTGTAATTAATGAACATTGACACTAGTTCATCTTGGATACTATTGTAATGAAACAGCAGGGAGCAGGTCTCGAACCCTCAACCTTCGAGCCCGAGGTCTGGCGCGCTGTCGACCTTCGAACCTTCGAGCCCGAGGTCCGGCGCGCTGTCGACTGCCACAAAAGCATGCTCACTCCAGCGGCAGAGTCGATTTCCGCGCTTATAAACCCAGGGTCGTTACGATGTTTTTACGTTACAATTAAAACAAGTTTAAACAATTAATAAAAAAAAGTTATGAATCAACATAATTTCAATGTAGAAATAAGCTACCTTGTTTGTAAATGTTGTAAATGTTAGACATCTTAGTAAGTATGCTAATATTATGCTATTATTACTAAAGCTTCAATTTTAGAAAAACAAAAATATCCATCAGGTACTCCCTGATCTACTGGGTGAGCAGATTCCAGCCCAACAATAATACACATTATTATCAAGTCATTAGGATTGATACGTTTGTATCAGGTGTGTTAGTGCAGGGTGGGAAGAGACGCCTGCACACCCAGCAGACCTCCAGGAGCAGGATTGGCCTGCTACTGTTGTAATACCCACAAGCCATAAGACTCATGAACAGGTAACCAAATGGTTACCTGGACTATTTGCATTGTGTGCCCCCCCCAACCCCTCTTTTACACTGCTGCTACTCTCTGTTTATCTTATATGCATAGTCACTTTAACTATACATTCATGTGCATACTCCCTCAATTGGCCCGACCAAGCAGTGCTCCCACACGTTGGCTAACAGGGCTATCTGCATTGTGTCCCACCATCCGCCAACCCCTCTTTTTACGCTTCTGCTACACTCTGTTCATCATTCATGCATAGTCACTTTAACCATACCTACATGTACATACTACCTCAATAAGCCTGACTAACAGGTGTCTGTATATAGCCTTGCTACTCTTATTTTCAAATGTCTTTTTACTGTTGTTTTATTTCTTTACTTATCTACACACACCTTTTTTTTCACACTATTGGTTAGAGCCTGTAAGTAAGCATTTCACTGTAAGGTCCTGTTGTATTCGGGGCACGTGACAAATAAACTTTGATTTGATTTAATACATTTGTAGCCTACATTGTGTGAATTTTAACTGTATTGTTGTGTACAACATGTGCTAACATAAGTACCCACAAATCCTATGGCATACAAGGATGGGCCTGCAGACTCTTGGACCTTCACTGGGACCTCTTCATCTGCAGACAGGCTTTCACAGCTCTCCATATCTGAGGACAGACATCAAAGAATCAAGCTTCATTATATTCCAATTAGACAGCCCTGACTATCTCTGTCTGTCTTCATAGTTTTCCTTTTCTGACAGCTGGAGCAGAAAATCCTTTCACCCTCTTCCATTGCTGATATCTACAAACGCATCTGGAAAATGAGTTTTTAATTTACAATGATAAATAGGTGAACATTACGATAACAAGCTAATATGGCGTTAGCCAGCTGATATTTAACTTAACACTAGTATGTAAAATTGCTAGCTAGCAGCTCATCAGCCAACACACAGTGGCCTAACTTACTTGAATAGGTTCTGCTTCTGGTCAAAACCTACCGTGAGTCGAACCAAAAGTCCACACCGCACACCTCTTCTCAGTCTGCTGCGCCCTGGAGCAGCACCTGGGATCAGTTGAATTGCCTCATGGGGTACAAACAAAGGATCCAATTCAGGAAAGTTGTATTTCAGGTAGGAATGCTGGTGAGTGACTGCCGATCCAATAACCAAAAGTTATTTTCAGCCGTAGGTAATAATTGTCACGTTCTGACCTTAGTTCCTTTGTTTTGTCTTTGTTTTAGTATGGTCAGGGCGTGAGTTGGGTGGGTTGTCTATGTTAGTTTTTCTATGATTTGCTATTTCTCTATTTGTCCTGGTATGGTTCTCAATCAGAGGCAGCTGTCAATCATTGTCCCTGATTGAGAACCATATTTAGGGAGCCGGTTTTCTATTGTGTTGCGTGGGTGATTGTTTTGTGTCTACACCAGACAGGACTGTTTCGTTCATTCGCCTTTGTTATTTTGTTTAATGTTCTCATGATAATAAATTATCAATATGGACACTTACCACGCTGCACCTTGGTCCTCCTCTTCTTCCACCACCAACGGCCGTTACAGAATCACCCACCACCAAAGTTATCACCCCAAGGCCTGTTACAATTGACCTGGGAGGTGGGGGAATTTGGAACATGTCACTCCTTGTGTTTGAGACAGTCACACCTTGTCTGTTTTGATTTAGAGAGATAAAACCAATACTACTTTGTAACAGACAGATGTTCCTATTCACATTTTGAATGTACTAGCTCAAAATAATCTGAGATGTTGACAAAAAATGCAACCATCCCCTCCCTATATCCTCTACACTAAATCACTAATTTTTATGTAAATCCATTTTTTTATAGAAGGGTCCAGACAGTATTTTGTGATTTCACATACTTTTGAGAACCTTACCACAACCAGCAAATCGCGCCCTCATCCTTGTTTAGCAGTATGGGGGTGGGAAAAAAATGAAGTCTCCAAAACCCCCGAAATACGTCCTTTTAGAAACGGCAAAGCTCCCATGATAGTGAAGCGGGTCTTTAGATGTTGTACACATGAAATTGTGTCGTTCCGAGCAACGTTTTAATCAATGTTGTTTTATGACTGGTCGGGGTTTGGGAGAGGAAATCCAATAATTCCTTCAGTTTAAAAAAATAACCGCCATCTTGCGGGAACACTCAGGTCTCTTCTCGTTGTCATCAAACACCACGTGACTGGGGTACTACCGTAAACTACATAATAATGTGACAGAGGCAAATAAGAACGCTGTTCTTTATCTCCTAACGTATTGCACAAGTTAACTGCAGGCATTTACTTAAAAAGTAGCTACAAATATTTTACTTCGAAGAAAATAGTTTCAACGGTATTCAACGGCATGCCCTGACGATTTGAGGCTGTTCTGAGGGCAAAAGGGTTCAACTGAATATTAGGAAGGTGTCCTTAATGTTTTGTACACTCAGTGAACATACACTGAAAAATATAAAAAATATATGAGGGCAAAGGGGGTGCAACTCAGTATTAAACTTGTTATGGCTGGGGGCCATAATCGCAGCAAAAGGTGGCGCTACAAAGTATTAACTTAAGGGGGTTGAATAATTTTGCACGCCCAATTTTTCAGTTTTTGATTTGTTAAAAAAGTTTGAAATATCCAATAAATGTCGTTCCACTTCATGATTGTGTCCCACTTGTTGTTGATTCTTCACAAAAAAATAGTTTTATATCTTTATGTTTGAAGCCTAAAATGTGGCAAAAGGTCGCAAAGTTCAAGGGGGCCGAATTGTTGCCAAAAAGTTCAATTTTGGTTTCATCTGACCAGAGCACCTTCTTCCACATGTTTGGTGTGTCTCCCAGGTGGCTTGTGGCAAACTTTAAACGACACTTTTTATGGATATCTTTAAGAAATGGCTTTCTTCTTGCCACTCTTCCATAAAGGCCAGATTTGTGCAATATACGACTGATTGTTGTCCTATGGACAGAGTCTCCCACCTCAGCTGTAGATCTCTGCAGTTCATCCAGAGTGATCATGGGCCTCTTGGCTGCATCTCTGATCAGTCTTCTCCTTGTATGAGCTGAAAGTTTAGAGGGACGGCCAGGTCTTGGTAGATTTGCAGTGGTCTGATACTCCTTCCATTTCAATATTATCGCTTGCACAGTGCTCCTTGGGATGTTTAAAGCTTGGGAAATCTTTTTGTATCCAAATCCGGCTTTAAACTTCTTCACAACAGTATCTCGGACCTGCTTGGTGTGTTCCTTGTTCTTCATGATGCTCTCTGCGCTTTTAACGGACCTCTGAGACTATCACAGTGCAGGTGCATTTATACGGAGACTTGATTACACACAGGTGGATTGTATTTATCATCATTAGTCATTTAGGTCAACATTGGATCATTCAGAGATCCTCACTGAACTTCTGGAGAGAGTTTGCTGCACTGAAAGTAAAGGGGCTGAATAATTTTGCACGCTCAATTTTTCAGTTTTTGATTTGTTAAAAAAGTTTGAAATTTCCAATAAATGTCGTTCCACTTCATGATTGTGTCCCACTTGTTGTTGATTCTTCACAAAAAAATTGTTTTATATCTTTATGTTTGAAGCCTGAAATGTGGCAAAAGGTCGCAAAGTTCAAGGGGGCCGAATACTTTCTCAAGGCACTGTATATCTCTCTGGTCACCCACAAAACCAATTCTTTCTTTGGCCGCCTCTCCTTCCAGTTCTCTGCTGCCAATGACTGGAACGAACTACAAAAATCTCTGAAACTGGAAACACTTATCTCCTTCACTAGATTTAAGCACCAACTGTCAGAGCAGCTCACAGATTACTGCACCTGTACATAGCCCACCTATAATTTAGCCCAAACAACTACCTCTTTCCCTACTGTATTTATTTATTTTGCTCCTTTGCACCCCATTATTTTTATTTCTACTTTGCACATTCTTCCACTGCAAATCTACCATTCCAGTGTTTTACTTGCTATATTGTATTTACTTTGCCACCATGGCCTTTTTTTGCCTTTACCTTCCTTTCTCACCTCATTTGCTCACATCGTATATAGACTTGTTTCTACTGTATTATTGACTGTATGTTTGTTTTACTCCATGTGTAACTCTGTGTTGTTGTATGTGTCGAACTGCTTTGCTTTATCTTGGCCAGGTCGCAATTGTAAATGAGAACTTGTTCTCAACTTGCCTACCTGGTTAAATAAAGGTGAAATAAAAAAAAATAATGGGCATCTGTAGGCCTATGAAGACATTCCATAAAAAATCTGTCGTTTCACTTAATTGACTTTAACGTTGTCAAATGAGCACCAATCGGGCTTGATAGCCAATGAGCTGGGCTTTATGGTAGTATGAGGAAACCCTGCATCTGTCGGACAATTTCTGTCGCGTTACGCAGATCTGTGAGTTATGAAATTATGAAAACGGTGTTTTGCAAATGTTGAACTTACAATATGGCTACTAATACTGGAAAAGCTAAATCAAAGTCCAAGTATACAGATTTTGGACGATATTCTTGCAGAAAAAGGTAATAGACAACAGCTAAAGGAGAGGATGATGACGTTACATTAGACTGGTAATAAAAGGTAATAGACAACAGCTAAAGGAGAGGATGATGACGTTACATTAGACTGGTAATAAAAGGTAATAGACAACAGCTAAAGGAGAGGATGATGACGTTACATTAGACTGGTAAGTGAAATACAAGTCTTTCTATTTATATTATTTTATATTGTAAATCCTAAAGCCACAACATGTGGGGCGGCAGGGTAGCCTAGTGGTTAGGGCGTTGGACTAGTAACCGAAAGGTTACAAATCTGTCGTTCTGCCCCTGAACAGGCAGTTAACCCACTGTTCCTAGGCCGTCATTGAAAATAAGAATTTGTTCTTAACTGACTTGCCTGGTTAAATAAAGGTAAAATACATTTTTTTTAAATGTCAAAGTCAACATACAATACACGTTGGGCACCCGACTGGCGCAGTGGTCTAACACACTGCAGTACCTGGTTCGATTCCAGGCTGCATCACATCCGGCCGTGATTGGGAGTCCCATAGGGCGGCGAACAATTGTCCCAGCGTCGTCCGGGTTTGGCCGGGGTAGGCGTCATTGTAAATAATTATTTGTACTGACTTGCCTAATTTAAATAAAGGTTCATTTTAAAAGTAAATAAATTGGTACACAACCTTCACCACAGTGTTCTCCACTCAATATAATATATGTTTATAGATGTGTTAAAATAAAGGTTCAATATAATAAGTAATAAACTTGTTCTTACAGATTTTGCTTTAGTGATAAAGACTGACTACAAAGAGACCACATTCAAGTCCTCCATCCCCCACTTAGAGTGACTGCTGCTCTCTCTGGCTCCACAACAAACCCCCGCCCGGCCATCAAGAGGTGTGAATACCCAGCCAGCCTACAAGTAGAGGATGGTAAGTGCTTTACAGCAGAAAAAGACTTGGGACCAGCAGCACAATTTTGTGTTTAGGGCGTGTTGTAAGTACAGTCATTGTAAATAATGTGTACATTTTATTTTAATTACATTTTTTAAAACTTTGTTTGTGTACCTTATGAAATTAGATCAGTGTTGGCTGCTAACTTGGTCATTATCTTAAATATTTCCCCTATGTGTTTGGAGAGGGGCTGGCTGGGGGTGAGGAAAGACTGTCTGTAATGGTACTCTTATCTTTATATTGTGGAATAGGGTGCCATTTTGGATTCAACCCAAGTTCATTCTGGTAATATTTATGAGGTGTTCCCCATCTCTCCTTGCAGCCATTCGATGAGACGGGCCGTAGAACCAGCGCTATGAAGAGCACCAATCGGGATGCGTCGGTTCTCCACTCTGGAAAATGGGACAGGGTCCGCTCCTGCTGAGGATCGTCCTGGATGAAAGAGGGCATGGAGAACAGCCCCGAGATACTACAGGTGATAACATTTTACCTCTCATTCTGGAAGGAGGGAGAAAAGGAGGTAGTTAGAGGTAGGGAGGGAGGTAGATAGAGAACACCTCTGTGTTTGGAGACATTGGATCAGCATTCTTGTCTGGTCTCCTGTTAGCACATTTTATGTAGGGAAGCAAATGATCCAAAATGTTTTGACATTCCTGGGAGTGTGTAAACTTGTATTTTTTATGGGCATAGCATTTTTGAATGTTTTCTATAGTTTTATATTCTTGAAAATGTATCAATTTACCAATTCGACCACTTGGGTATATTTGGGCAAATCGTGAAGGACACCTGGGTGACTTCATAGTACATTTCATGCAACTTGCTTATTAGTCTTCCAGTTATCAGTCTGAAACTTTGCACATACACTGCTGCCCTCTTGTGGACACATCTAAATTACAACCAGAGTCGTGACTAGATTTGAGACCTTTCTGTTGCATTTCAAAGATGGTGGTACAAAACAATACAAACAGTTGTTTTTTTCTTTTCTGCTACCAGATCTATTATACTCTCCTACATTCAATTCACATTTCCACAAACTTCAAAGTGTTTCCTTTCAAATGGTATCAAGAATATGCATATCCTTGCTTCAGGTCCTGAGCTACAGGCAGATAGATTTTGGTATGTCATTTTAGGTGAAAATTGGAAAAACGGGGCTATCCCCTTAATGGACTAAATTAGCTTTTTCTTTCAAAAACAATCATTTCTAAGTGACCCCAAACTTATGTAATGTCTGTATGTATGTCACAAGAGTAAGTACACCCCTCACATTTCTGTAAATATTTGAGTGTATCTTTTCATGTGACAACACTGAAGAAATGACACTTTGCTACAATGTAAAGTAGTGAGTGTACAGCTTGTATAACAGTGTAAATTTGCTGTCCCCTCAAAATAACTCAACACACAGCCATTAATGTCTAAACCGCTGGCAACAAAAGTGAGTACACCCCTAAGTGAAATATCCAAAATAACCAGTGATCCGGGTCAACAGCATCAATGTAACCGTATAACTTTGATCCGTCCCCTCGCCCCTACCCAGGCGTGAACCAGGAACCCTCTTGTTACGCACGCCTCTATGAAGAGGGAACGCAACCCCCTGCTACAACTAAACTCTCTGTGAAGCGAAAGAGGTATGGACTGTAGGTGTGAGTAAGGATGACAACAGACAGAATGTGGTACCGTTTTACAAGGACTTTATTCCTGTACACGGTAATATGGGGAAAAGGGGCTGGACGGAACCAAAGCAAAGAAAGTAAATCTCAAAGCCCCCCTCTCCTATCTTACCTGCCTACCCACTACTTACCTATTTTAGCACCACCTGGTGCCCTAACCAAAATACAGGGGGTGGTCCGCCCAGGTCTTACCTAGTGTGCCTAGACAGTGAATATACTACGGGTATATGTATGCCCGCGGGCCTCTTGCCTAAGCACTCCCAAGGTGCCTTCCCCTTCCCCCCTGGGAACAAATGAAACAGAATATTACACAATTTTACAAACAAAGAAACAGAGGACATCAAATAACCATCATATCTAATGTTGATGAAGTTCGCCCCTCATCATGAGCTGTGAGCTCTGAGCAACAAACTCACAGAACATACCCACTCTCAGCAATGAACTCCCAGCAAAATCAACCTCTAGCAAAAATTCCTTATCACAAACAATCACTCTGCAATGACCTCAGCAAAATCTCTCTAGCAAAATCTCTCAGCAATCCCTACCTCCAAAATCTCTCTCAGCAATCCCTACCTCCAAAATCTCTCTTTGCAATCCCTACCTCCAAAAATCTCTTCGCAATCCCTACCTCCAAAAATCTCTCTCTCTCCTGAACAGAACACTGGCTTTTATATAGCTTCAGAATGAATGTAACTGGAGACAGCTGTGTCTTGACGAGGGGGCGGGGTCAGCTCTCCAATTAGCCCTGGAGTCGACCAATCAGCTGCTTGAGGATTTCAGGAAGCCATTTCCTGAAATAAACACATGCACAAACACAAACTACAACACATAAACTGGGGAACGTAACACGCCCACCACAAAAATTGCAAACCTAGTTTTGCAATAACAAAAGCCATCGCTTCCCCAGTTAGTAAACCCGTGATAGAGCGTCAGCAACCACATTCGCCGAGCCCTTCACATAAGCTATCTGTACATTATATCCTTGTACAATCAGAGCCCACCGCATAAGGCGGCGGTTCTGGTTGTACATTTGCTTCAAGAACACCAATGGATTATGGTCCGTGAAGACCATAACAGGCAAGGCACTGGATCCCACATATACCTCAAAGAACTGTAAGGCAAGCAATAAAGCCAGCGTCTCTTGTTCAATTGTAGAGTATCTTGACTGACACGAGTTGAACTTACGGGAGAAGAAACTGACGGGCCGATCCACTCCGTCTTCATCTTCCTGTAAGAGAACCGCACCCACCCCCACTATACTAGCATCTACCTCCAACTTAAAAGGTTTGTCAAAGTTGGGGGCGGCAAGCACTGGGGCACTACAAAGTAGCGCTTTAGCGGACTCAAAAGCGTAGTTACAGTCCTTGGACCACTTGAATGGTACCTTGGGACTAAGCAGAGATGAAAGGGGAGCTACAACCGTCGAGAAATTCTTACAAAAGGTACGATAGTACCCTACCATCCCCAGGAATCTGCGCAACTGGCGGCGAGTAGTGGGAGCAGGAAACGCAACAATTGCTTCCACTTTGCCAGTTACTGGGCGCACTTGACCTCGTCCCACTTGTTTACCTAAGTAAGTCACTGTAGCCTTCCCAAACTCACACTTGGCCAAATTGAGGGTTAAAGAAGCATTCTCCAACCGCTGAAACACACTTTTCAAAGTGGAGAGATGATCAGACCAAGTAGACGAATGAATCACCACATCGTCAAGGTAAGCAGTACAATTTGGCAGATCTGCAAACACAATGTTAACTAGCCGCTGAAAAGTAGCAGGTGCATTACACATGCCAAAGGGCATCACAGTGTATTGTACGAAGTTATCTGGCGTAACAAAAGCCGATATGTCAGAAGCTCGAGAGGTCAGAGGCACCTGCCAATAACCTTTTAGCAAATCTAATTTACTAACGTAAGCAGCAGAGCCAATTCTATCAATACAGTCATCTAAGCGAGGTAGAGGAAAATAATCAGACTTTGTAACTGCATTTACGCGACGATAGTCCGTACATAAGCGGGATGTACCGTCAGGCTTAGGAACAAGAATACATGGGGAACTCCAGGAGCTGTTACTGGGTTTTGCCATGTCATTCTGTAATAAATAAGCTACCTCACTTTTCATTACCTCCCTTTTCTTAGCATTAACCCGGTACGGATGCTGACGTATAGGAACAGCATTCCCCACATCCACGTCATGTTCCAAGATGGATGTGCGACTTGGAATGTCCTGAAACACACTGAGAAAACTGTTTATCAATAGGATAAGATCCTTAGTTTGATCATTATCCAAATGTTCCATTTGAGAGGGTAACTTCTTCAGCATCTCTGAATTACATAGGCGTTCACCTTGCTGTAACGTATGGCGCGTAACTCCAACCCGTCCTCCTTATCCACATCTAGGTCCCAGCCAGGCTTCAGCACCACCGCAGCCACACTGGAGACGGCGGGCTGGACCGGCTTACTTGAGGAGCTGTCTGGAGATTCACGCACATAATATGTTTTCAGCATGTTAACATGACACACACGGGAAGAACGCCTTCGATCTGGTGTCTTTATCACATAATTGGTGTCATTGATTTTCTTTTCCACCAGATATGGTCCAGAAAAACGTGCTGACAGAGATGAGCCAGGGATTGGCAACAAAACTAAAACTTGATCCCCTGGTGCAAATGAACGGCCAACAGCCCTTTTGTCATAATGCAACTTCATGCGTTTTTGAGACGAGGAGAGAGACTTTTGGGCTAACGCACATGCGGCGTGCAGTCTCTCCCGCATCTTACTGACATATTCCAACACATTTTTAGGGGCGCTACTGGGTGTAGGAGATAAGATATGCTCCTTCAAAACTTTAAGCGGACCCCGTGGGGTGTGTCCAAACACAAGGTCAGCAGGGCTGAACCCTAAGGACTCTTGTATCGTTTCCCTTATAGCAAATAGGACAAAGGGCACCCCCTCATCCCAATCAGTACTGGTATCCATACAATACTTGCGTAGCATTGCCTTCAGCGTCTGATGCCAGCGTTCTAGAGCCCCTTGACTCTCTGGATGATACGGACTAGAGACCTGATGGGAAATACACAATGTCTTTAACACATTTGAAAACAGTTTAGACATGAAGTTGGATCCCTGATCAGTTTGGATTACTTTAGGGAGTCCAAACGTAGAGAAGAACTTCACTAGTGCCTTCACCACAGTCTTAGCCGTTATAGTACGGAGAGGAATAGCCTCTGGGTATCGAGTAGCACTGCACATTGTTAGTAGGAACTGGTTACCTGACCTGGTTTTCGGCAATGGACCTACACAATCAATTATCACTCTTTCAAACGGTTCCCCCACCACAGGAATCGGGCAGAGTGGCGCTCGTGGAACTGTTTGAATCACTTTCCCAGTGAGTTGACATGTGTGACATGTTTTACAAAATTGGACCACGTCAGACTTCAAACCTGGCCAGAAGAAATGACGAAGGACCCGGTTATAAGTCTTTGTGATCCCCAAGTGTCCAGACCACGCCTGGTCATGGGCGAGTGACAGCACCTGCTGTCGGAACGTTGTAGGAACAACCACTTGACACACTTCACTCCAGTCATTAAGGTGTCATGAGATGCCCATTTACGCATCAAAACTCCTGCTTCCATAAAGTAGGCGGTCTCTCTAGTTTTAGCTTCCTCAATGGAAATTACCGAAGCAAAACACTTGCGAAGACTGGTGTCTTCTTTTTGACATTCAATCACCTTCTCAGGGGTGACAGACAAAAGAATGTCATGTAATTGGGGCACAATTTCGTTTTCCCCTGCCTTAGTTTTTACGGGGGTAAAAACTGTCGGCATTGCAGAAGGCATACTCGGTGCATGGTCTTCTACCTCAACATTCTCAAAAATAGAACTAGCCAAATCCACCACATCTCCTAGCTTGCGAGATTGTGCCCTCGTTAACACACAAGCAGGAAAAACATGTGGAAATGCTTGAACCAATTTCTCATCTGTAGTTCTGATTTCTGGATTGTCTACTACTTCTAACACAGGAATGACATTACCACCAGCAATATCATTCCCTAGTAGCAATGTGACTCCTTTTACTGGCAGTGTAGATACTACACCAACACGGAAACGTCCTGATACCAAGTCTGACACTAAGTGAACCCAGTGTAATGGTACAGGCACGGTTTTTGTCTCTATCCCCTGTAATATGACATGTGAGCCACAATACGTTTCAGGAGACCAGGGTAAAGCATCAGTAATGATTACTGACTGCACCGCCCCGGTGTCTCGTAGGATTTGGATAGGCTTTTGATCAGCTTGTTCTCCTGTTAAGGAAACATAACCGGCAGAGATAAACGGAGCATAGATAGGATCCGGTTTCTCAAATGCTGAATCAACAACTCGATCCAATGGACGAGCCAAAGACTTGACTAAACCCAAACTTTTCATTTTTGGGGACGGTGACTGGGACTGTTTCGGTTTATTTTTCAAAACTGGGCAGTCCGCAATCACGTGACCCTTTTGGTGACAGTAAAAACATTCACGGATTTCATGTAAAGGCTTAGGGTTGTCAGAGGAAAAGCGACCTGAACGAGGAACTGATGACGTAATCATCCGGCCTTCAAAACGTGGTGCACCAAAGACAGTCTTGTGTGTCAAAGCGTACTCATCTGCCAACACTGCTGCTTGGGCCAATGTCACCACTTTCTGTTCATTTAAATGAACTACAATTCTATCTGGGAGGTTGCCTTTAAAGTCCTCCAACAGCATCAACTCCTTAATATCAGCAAAGGTGTTAGCTTTGCTGGCTGAACACCAGCGACTAAACAGAGACTCTTTGTCCCTAGCAAATTCAACAAATGTACGGAGAGAGGGTTTCTTGTGGTTCCTGAAGCGCTGTCTATAAGCTTCAGGCACCAACTCATAAGCCCGCAACACGGTAGTTTTAACTGTATCGTAGTGTAAACTGTCTTCCAGGGAGAGAGCAGCTACTACTTCCTGGGCTTTCCCAGACAATTTACATTGTAACAGGAGCGGCCAAACCTCGAGTGGCCAATGCAGCGCAGCGGCTACACGCTCAAACGCAGAGAAATAAGAATCCACTTCCGACTCTCGGAATGGAGGGACTAAAGCTATGTTTTTACTCACATCGAAGTGGGTTGGATGATGAGCAGCTTGTAGAGTCGCACTGGAGCGAGCGTCTAGCTCCAGTTGTCGGATCCTCACCTCCTTGTCAGCTTCTATTCTCCTAATTTCAAGTTCAAAATTCATCTGTCTCTCTTTATCTTTTTGCTCCAATTCTAACCGAGCCAGCCTCACCTTCAGCCTAGCAGTTCCATCTGAACGACCCGAAGCAGAAGATAAAGGATCGAATCGGGGCAATGTAAAAGGGGTACGAGGAACCCCTTCCTCCGCCTTGTCCTCCGACTTGGCATCAGAAGGTCTACCCGTCTCCTCTCCTTGCAATGAGAGAATCCGTTCTCTCACTAAACCCTCCCTGACTAGCACCAAAAGCTCAGCCTTTAGGGCTTTCTCAGGGACAACAAATCCATAATGGTCAGCTATAGCTATAAGGTCTACTTTACGAAACCTCACCAAACAATCAATAGAGGGCGCTTCAAAAAACTTGGAGATGGCTGAGGCAGCCATCTTATACAATGTAGTCTCCTGAACACACTAACTAAACAAGTCATCCAAACTCACAACCTACCATCACACCTCAATCACTAACCACAGAGAGCTCAGAGCAGCAGGGTCCGGTGGGTTTAATGGAAAAATCCCGGATGAGCCCCCATTATGTTACGCACGCCTCTATGAAGAGGGAACGCAACCCCCTGCTACAACTAAACTCTCTGTGAAGCGAAAGAGGTATGGACTGTAGGTGTGAGTAAGGATGACAACAGACAGAATGTGGTACCGTTTTACAAGGACTTTATTCCTGTACACGGTAATATGGGGAAAAGGGGCTGGACGGAACCAAAGCAAAGAAAGTAAATCTCAAAGCCCCCCTCTCCTATCTTACCTGCCTACCCACTACTTACCTATTTTAGCACCACCTGGTGCCCTAACCAAAATACAGGGGGTGGTCCGCCCAGGTCTTACCTAGTGTGCCTAGACAGTGAATATACTACGGGTATATGTATGCCCGCGGGCCTCTTGCCTAAGCACTCCCAAGGTGCCTTCCCCTTCCCCCCTGGGAACAAATGAAACAGAATATTACACAATTTTACAAACAAACTAAGAAACAGAGGACATCAAATAACCATCATATCTAATGTTGATGAAGTTCGCCCCTCATCATGAGCTGTGAGCTCTGAGCAACAAACTCACAGAACATACCCACTCTCAGCAATGAACTCCCAGCAAAATCAACCTCTAGCAAAAATTCCTTATCACAAACAATCACTCTGCAATGACCTCAGCAAAATCTCTCTAGCAAAATCTCTCTCAGCAATCCCTACCTCCAAAAATCTCTCTCTCTCCTGAACAGAACACTGGCTTTTATATAGCTTCAGAATGAATGTAACTGGAGACAGCTGTGTCTTGACGAGGGGGCGGGGTCAGCTCTCCAATTAGCCCTGGAGTCGACCAATCAGCTGCTTGAGGATTTCAGGAAGCCATTTCCTGAAATAAACACATGCACAAACACAAACTACAACACATAAACTGGGGAACGTAACACCTCTGCACACATCAACAACAGTCACCCACAAAGCATCGTTACCCATCGCTCCACAAAAGCCGCGGCCCTTGCAGAGCAAGGGGAACCACTACTTCAAGGTCTCAGAGCAAGTGACGTCACCGATTGAAACGAGAACACCGGTAACTAGCTAGCCGTTTCACATCCGTTACACTCGGGGGGCTGAAAGGACAACGACCGTAATACCTGTGCATTCCATGGCGTTGAAGGAGAGACGGTTCTGGTCAAACACAGAGCCAGGAGACAGCAGTCACACACAGCATCAAGTAATGTTACAGAATAAGCAGCCCATTCATTCCAGTAGGCCCCATGAAGTCAGAACAATACAAAAAGCACAACCATTTCATTTCCAAAATGGAATTTTACCACCATGATATGACATTTCTTGTAGTGACTGAGTAAGCCTAAATGTAAAAGTAAGCCTCAAAAGTGCCACCTTTATTATGAGGAGGAAACATTTAGGCAGCCAGCAGCCAAGCTCTCACTTCAGTCCAGTGCCATGGATGGACATCTTTGAAGTTTGTCCTCTAGTAATTTAGGAGGGCAACTTTATGAAGGCCTCCTCACAATGGCCTTATCATACAACGCTCAACAGAAGAAAAAAATACATAGGCTATTATTATTGTTCACATTTCTTGCGTTGATGTATTGAAGTCATGCAGTTTGATGTACCACACGGGACAGCTTGGAAAAAGCAACGGTCGGTGGAACTCTGGCGCCATCAAGTGGACAAATTGCTTCAGTTCCGTTGTGGCAGAAACGCTACCAGAGATATTTGATACAAGATCTAATTGTATGTCTATATTATCTCCAAATTGTTTCTCTCCACCCCCACCCGTGATATGTTATTATTCCAATTAAGCTGTTAATATGGTTTTAATTTAACAACGCATTCTCTCATTTCTGATTGGAGGGCGGATGACCACATGACTTTAGAACCTTCAACTGTGTTACTTTGTAACAGTCAAACCTGGTGATCAACTCGCAATCCATGCCGCCATTTATTTAAAGTATCATCTTTTTTTATGGGGGAAAATAGTATACAGAGCTCATTTTGGTGTAAAAATCGTCGAATTTGACGTGTCGGAGAACGGCCAGTTCCTCCCGAAACCATTGTGGGTATCGCTTCTCTGCCTTTTGGCTAAGATCAAGAGCAGGATCGACTGTATTTCTCGCGGGATCTTCAAAGTGGTGCGATGTCGTCATCGGCCACGTCACAGTCAGCGGCTGCTGGACTGAAGAATACGCTTCGTTTTAATTGGACAGGAAAGGAAAATTTGATGGAGAGAGTTCGTTTTGGAAAGGAAGTGCTGTTTGGACCTCTACGCCTGACAGCAGACGATGTGCACTGCCTGCAACAAAACACACCCGAGAAGTTCTACGATGTGTCGTTCTACACCATCACCCGGCTGGAGGAAGTAAAGGGGCTCTTCCGTGCGAACGGGACAGCACCCGCCCTCGTGGATTTTAAAGTTGAGTCCATGTGCAGGCACAATATGAGGGTGCTAACGGTGCACATGTTCAACCCCTGGGTCACTGAAGAAACGTTAGTGTGCTACCTCAGCCGGTATGTGACCATCTTGCCAGGAGTGAGAGACATTAAGGACGCCCTAGGCATCTGGACAGGGAAGAGGCAGTTTCGTGTGCTGCTAAAGGAAGACGAGAGCGGCCATGATGGATACCGCCATCCTCCTGCTTCGTTTTCCATCGGTGCTGACAGGGGCTACCTCATGTATGCTGGACAGCCTCGTTTCTGCAGGAAGTGTAGCACGTACGGGCACCTCGCGGATGCCTGCACACAGACAAGGTGCAGAAACTGTGGAATTATTGGACGTACAATGAGGGATTGCACCGTGCCAAAGCGCTGCAGTCTGTGTAACTCAGAGGACCACCTGTTCCGTCACTGCCCGAAGGCAGTCCCCTCTTACGCCAGAGCGGTAAGCGGGAAAAGAGCTGAAGGCGGGAAAAGACCAGATGAGGGAGAAGGCATGGAACTACGCGCCATTGAGGAGGTTGTGGATGAGATAGTGATGGAGAGAGAACTGCGAGAGTCAGAGGAGAGCGGGAGTGAGACGCCATCATCATCTCACGAGGAGAGAGGAGAAGCGGACAGAAGTTGGAATAAGCAAGTGGAGGAGGAGAAGGGAGAGCCCACCGCGCCCGCGGCTACCGAGAGCTGGACAACGGTGAGAGAGAGGAGAAAGTGCTCGGTGAAAAGGAAGCAGATGAGCCCTGTTTCCCCACTCATCCGCATGGAGGCGACGGAGAAGCCCGCTTTGGAGGGGAATCGCTTCAGTTGTTTCGAAAGCGGGAAGTCTGAGGAGAAAAGCGAGGGAAACCTGGGCAGCGCAGAGGAGACTCTGCTAACCCCGTCAGGCGCAGCCTCCATCGAGAGCAGCGGTCTGGCACCCAGTGGGGTTCCAGCACCCACGCAGATGGAGGGGGAGCATGAGGAGGAGGACAGTGTTTTCCCGACCCCTATCTTGGTGGACAGTCCTCCGACTGGAGACCATCGTTTCCCAGACCGGCCGCCAAATGAGTTAATGTACTTAAAGTGAGTTTGGAAAATAATGTCATAATTAGATAGTTGTCTTTTTCCCTCTTTACCTCATGTCGTCTATTATTAACCTAGCTAGCATCAATGTTAGAGGGTTTAGGAACCCAGTTAAAAGGGCGACTGTTTTTTCCCATTTGTCCTCCATTCGCTTCTCTGTGTGTTTTTTACAAGAAGTACATTTAAAAGATCAAAATGACGTGGAGAGGTTTACGCGGGAATGGGTTCAGGGAGAGTCGAGGTGGAGTGTCGGAGGGGTGCATTCTACAGGGGTTGGTGTACTATGTGGGAATAGGGATTTAAAAATAGTAGGAAGTTTTTCGGCAGTACACGGGAGGGTTTTAATAGTAGATATCGATTGGAAGGGTAAATGTTTTAGATTTATTAATGTATATGCACCATCGACACCCAAGGAAAGGAGGGAAATGCTTAACGACCTAGACGCTATTTTTATGACAAACAGACAGGTGTTTATGGGGGGAGATTTTAATGTGTCATATGACCGAGGTAATCTAGGCGGGCATCTTGTAAAAAGTCTTATAGGTAAATATAATTTGGTTGATTCTTATAGAATGGCGCATGCGGATGATCCCGGTTTCACTTGGGGAAACAGCAGGGGCTCGAGGAGCCGAATAGATTATCTGTTTGTTCCGCGTGAACTCCGTGTGTCCTCCGCGTGCGTTACACCGGTTTTTTATTCGGACCACAGTTGCCTGTCTGTGACAGTAGAATTAAAAACAATTGAATTTGGAAAAGGGTATTGGAAAATTAATAACGGCATTTTACATGACAAAACTTTTGGGACAAGATTCAGGTCTTTTTTTCCAGGGCTGTGTAGCTATGAAACCGTTTTATTCCACTGTCATAGAGTGGTGGGAGAGCACAAAATTAAGAATCAAGATTTTTATTCAGAATTTTTGCAAAGACAAAGTACGTAATAACCACACAGAATTTTATAAATTGCAGAATGAACTAAAATATCTACACATCCAAGGAAATGTAAATGGTGCTGGATTAGATAAAGACAAATTGGGTATCCTACTGAAAAAGCAACACACATTATTCAAAAAGAAAGCTCAAGACTTCATTTTTAAAAGTCAGCAAGATAAATTGGAAAATGATGAGAAGTGCTCGGCATATTTTTTCAAGCAAATTAAATCGCGGGGAAAGAGGAGGACTATTTCGGCTTTATTGGACCAAGATGGGGAGATGGTTGAGGATAGAGATGGCATGCTTGGTGTCGCTACACACCACTTTTCTCAGCTATTTCAAAAACAAACAATTGATTATGAGAAAGGGACTACATTTTTAAAATGCGTGGATGTGCAAATACCTTTGGATATTAGAGACCAATTAGAAGGGGAATTGAAATTAGATGAAATTTATATGGCACTGAAGAGCATGAAAGATAACAAAGTACCAGGAGTGGATGGGCTCTCTAAAGAGTTTTACATAGTTTTTGGGGATATAATTGGATGTCATCTGTTGGAAGTGTTTAGAGGTATATTTGGTTTAGAGCATATGGGAGGTTCGATGTGTGAGGGGGTAATCTCACTACTGTATAAAAAGGGAGACCCCAAGACATTAGCAAATTGGAGACCTTTAACAATGTTGTGTGTTGACTATAAATTATTAAGCAAAGCCGTAACTAATCGCCTATCTTCTGCCATGGCATATGTTGTTGGTTTAGACCAAACATGTGGTGTGGTGGGGAGAAGATTAACCTGGAACTTACAATTGCACAGAGACGTTCAAGCCTATTTAGAGGAAAGGCACCTGCAAGCTATTACTGTGAATTTGGACCAGGAAAAAGCCTTTGACATGGTAAACCATGAGTTTTTGTTTAGAATTATGGGGAAATTTGGGTTTGGAAATAATTTTATGAAATGGGTAAAAATTCTGTATAGTAATGTGGGTAGCAGGGTAAATATTAATGGGAATATTGGAAATATTATCAAGCAATTACGAGGTGTCAGACAGGGTGACCCTCTATCTGCTCTATTGTATGTTTTATATATTGAACCTTTCGCATGCGCAATTAGGACAAATTATAACATCAAAGGCATCATTTTACCTGGAGGGGAAATGCTAAAAATATCGCAATATGCGGACGACACAGTTTTATATTTACAAGACGACCTGAGCTTGAAAGAGTCTATCAAAGTCATTGATGAATTCTCTGTTGCGTCTGGGTCGAAGATAAACAAGAATAAAACAGAAATAAAATATTTGGGACAGTGGAAAAGGAGAACGGACCAGTTATGTGGTTTGACTGTGTGCACAGGACCAATGGTTGTCCTCGGCATATCTTTCGGAAATGAAATTAAAGATGACATGTTTAATTGGAAAGAAAAACTATTATCAATTAATAAAAGATTGGGACTGTGGAAAGTCAGGCGACTATCTTTTAGTGGGAAGGTGTTAGTGCTGAAGGCGGACATTCTGCCTTCATTACTTCACCTTGCCTATGTGTTTCCCATGCCGGTGTCACTAAGAAAAACTTTTATACGGGTACTGTTTAATTTCTTTTGGGGGGGATATGAGTACATCCGTAGAGATCGGATGTACCAGCCTATAGAGGCTGGTGGAAGGGATTTCCCTCATATTCCTCTCAAGCTAGATGCGTTGTTCTACTCAAACATTTGTTGTCTTTTGTCGTCTTCTGTACACAAATGTCACATTTTAATAAAATTCTGGCTGTCTGTACCGTTAAGATTCATGGTGAAGTGGGATAATAGTTAGCCAAAAGCTGAAATTATCCCGTTACATTTTAAGAAAATAGTTGAATGGGCAAGGAAAACCCCTGTCTGCAAAGTAAAGGAAAATGTAATCAACCACAGATTGCTATACGCCAAATTAATAGAAAATTGTCGTCCTAGAGACAGATTACCAATATCGCCTTCCACCTGGATACGGACACAATTAAAAGGGTTAGACAACCGACTGAAAGATTTTAATTGGCTTGTTTTACACAGACGTCTTCCGGTTCGTTCAACTTTATATGATCATAATTTGACCCTAAATAAATTCTGTCCCAGGGACAATTGTTTCGCAATTGAAACAATTCCACATGTTTTATGGGAATGTTCTTTTGCTCAATCAGTTTGGGGAAAAAGTAAACAATTTTTTGAGATTTTAAAAAACATTGATTATGAAGGGGTTGCCAAACTTGAAATAAAAAATGTGGAAAGGGTACAATTATTAGCAATAGTGACTCTGGTGTCCCTTATCAAGACCAAACTTTGGGAGGCCAGATGTGGTGCAGTTAATGACACCCTCAAGTGGTCACCGACGGGATTGGTTCAATTTATAAAACAAGAAGTTTGGAAAAGAATACAATTTGAAATAGATAAGGGGGGCATTGCATCAGTAAAACAGAGATGGAAAGGAATTTACCCGTCATTGTAAATGTGTTTATAACCGATATATAGTTGTATTACATAGGTACAATTGAAATGTAAACTAAGCCTTTGTAGATATTTGATATACACAGGTTTATCCAGAGTGCATTTTGGCATATGTATATATTTTTATATATAGAATTGTTTGTATTGTTTTTGGAGATTGTCAGAGGCATGTTAATCTTGAATATAGGCCAATAATACTGCTCAGGTTCTGCAGAACAGCACTTTTTTTTAGGAGTTTTGATATTCTTATATTGTTACGGTACTTTTTGATACTGTTTGTAAGTATCCATGTTATGTACAACGTTATGCACTGAATTTGTATTTGAATGTGAAATGAAAATAAAAATTATTTTTCCAAAAAAAAAAAAAAAAAAAAATCTGTTCTTATCAGTTTAATATCTGATACGTCCCATATCTGGGGACCATATATTAAATTGATTTTTGGAATAGGGAGATGGAATAGGGGCTTGCTCCGTCCACTCCACGCATCGACCTGGTATTGCAGTACTTCCAGGAACGGTGCACCCCCTGTCGTTGTAAATATAAATCAAGCATGGTTTCGTTTTAGTCTATATTGTAGTGTCACATTGTCACACACACAGTTCATCTTAGTGCCAGTGGTGGCTAGAAAGTGTTGGTCAAGTCGGTCACCGTTATATTGAGCTGATGTGAATGGTGCGTTAATCTTTAAAAAAACGTTTTCGTCACGTAGATGGGACACAGGGTGTAAACGGTACAGTGAAATGCTTACTTGCAAGCTCTCCTCAACAGCGCAATACACACGATCAAACATATACACAAATAGCTAAGTACTAAAGTAGTCAAAAACACTTATGATTTGGATATATATATACACAAGAAGACTATACAGTATAAACTATAAAATGTGCTAAAGTCATGTTCTGGTAACATGGACTGCCTCACATACCGGTAACGTTATCTGATGTATTTGTCTGAAGCCAATATTTGATAGGCCTGCTATTTTCACAAGACTCAAATATATGTCGTTAAATGTATACAAGGTTTGGGCCTGTGTTAAAGTAACTATGTATGTTTATCCCATTATTTCTATGATCTCACACTGCACTTTTTCAAGTGACAAAAACTTGATATAGCGTAGCAAGAGTTATTCCTTCGCTTACGGCATTATTACAGATCATATATGCACCATACAGTCACTGGCTTTACGGCCATATCAGTCTCAATACGCCTGGTCTCGGAAGCTAAGCAGGGTCGGGCCTGTTTAGTACTTACCAGGTGCAGTAAGTTTTTTTGTCCAGCAGGGTGTACTCTTGTACTATTTAATCAGGGAGCAACCGTCTTTATGTATTACAGTTTCTCATAATCGCCTACAATCATTTTTTGGAACAATGAGTCCACAAAACACAACTTTTTCAAAACAGTAAATGCTTTTTGAAAATGTACTTGTCTTTTTAAAAAACAAACATTCATAAAAAATATACCATCAAAATTGCAAATCCGTTCATCAAAAGAATGACACAACTATACTTATTTCTTGAATGCAAGCAGACAAAACAGTAAATTAGTCTGTCTTTTAAAAATCCCAGTAGATCCATAAATGTTCTTTGCAGTTGTAGTATCTGGGATCTACATCTGTTTATATTAGTTACTGTGCTGTTACTAAGCAGTAATGCATTACGGCAGTGTTACGTTACTACACCTAAAATGAAATGCACATGCGCACTGGAATGCCGGGAACTGTAGAGCACGCGGGGTTTTGACTAAACGAAAACTAACTACCCTGCCTGGTAATTTCTCCACAACACAAATATTACAGCAGTCATTAAATCATGATGATCAAAACTGGAAGTACAACGATACAAAGGTGCAGAATTATGGGCAATTACTCTCCTTTTATGCATATTTCACCAAACAATTTCATACACATCAAATTGAATTACTGATAAATGAAACATATTAATATTTGCACATTGTGTGTACGATTCATTCATCGGTATCATCACAATCCAATTCCATGTATTCAAAACATAGGCTTGTTTGCTCATAGTTTTGTAGACTTTCCATTGGTGTACAGAAACACAATCCACAACAGAAATAAGGCAAGCTGAATACAACAGGGGAACACAACTGATGTATAGGCCTCAATCCACACCAAAGCAAAGCTCTAGAATAGAAGGTCACGTGTTGGAGATGATGACATAGGAGTCAGCCAAAGTTACTTAGAAGTAACCCAACTTCATTCTCTGCATCTCTGAATATTTGCAATATAGTAAAAACATTTACGAATTAGACAGTCCCCGTTAAGTAAGATCTTTTAAACAGGTCAACAAGGCCGCAGGGACAGACAGATTACCTGGACGTGTACTCAGAGCATGTCCTGACCAACTGGCAAGTATCTTCACTGACATTTTCAACCTGTCCCTGACTGAGTCTGTAATACCTACATGTTTCAAGCAGACCACCATAGTCCCTGTGCCCAAGAACACCAAGGTAACCTGCCTAAATGACAACCGACCCGTAGGACTCACGTCTGTAGCCATGAAGTGCTTTGAAAGGCTGGTCATGGCTCACATCAACACCATCATCCCCAGTCCATGCCCTGACGAATTGAGGCTGTTCTGAGGGCAAAAGGTTTTAACTGAATATTAGGAAGGTGTCCTTAATGTTTTGTACACTCAGTGTACATACACTGAAAAATATATAAATGCAACATGTCAACTGTTGGTCCCATGTTTCATGAGCTGAAATAAAATATAATGTACCTAGAATACAAGGGTTGAATTTGCACTAAACAAATTAATGTCAGATAAATCATGTCACAAATCTGGCTTATGGTTAGCCTCATATACATTATCTATTTCAAATGTAGAACATATAGCTAGCTCAACAATATGAGTTTAGCTATTGTCTGCTGCTGATGTATAATGATGACAAGGGGCACATTGATTGCACATGTCCATTAGGCCAGTAATGCCACCATACTGTAGACATATGGTTGCATTGGTAATGCATGCCATTATGACAAGCAGCTAAATGGATGATATCCTGAGACAGCATGACAATCAAATAAAACCGCTCAGAGAGAGATTACAACTGGACAAAAAGGTTGTTTTCATTTGAGACAGCAACACAGAAACACAGACAAGTTAGAGACAGATCCCCTTCACACCTTTTTGATTGTAGAATTCTGATCTGTAATTAATGAACATTGACACTAGTTCATCTTGGATACTATTGTAATGAAACAGCAGGGAGCAGGTCTCGAACCCTCAACCTTCGAGCCCGAGGTCTGGCGCGCTGTCGACCTTCGAACCTTCGAGCCCGAGGTCCGGCGCGCTGTCGACTGCCACAAAAGCATGCTCACTCCAGCGGCAGAGTCGATTTCCGCGCTTATAAACCCAGGGTCGTTACGATGTTTTTACGTTACAATTAAAACAAGTTTAAACAATTAATAAAAAAAAGTTATGAATCAACATAATTTCAATGTAGAAATAAGCTACCTTGTTTGTAAATGTTGTAAATGTTAGACATCTTAGTAAGTATGCTAATATTATGCTATTATTACTAAAGCTTCAATTTTAGAAAAACAAAAATATCCATCAGGTACTCCCTGATCTACTGGGTGAGCAGATTCCAGCCCAACAATAATACACATTATTATCAAGTCATTAGGATTGATACGTTTGTATCAGGTGTGTTAGTGCAGGGTGGGAAGAGACGCCTGCACACCCAGCAGACCTCCAGGAGCAGGATTGGCCTGCTACTGTTGTAATACCCACAAGCCATAAGACTCATGAACAGGTAACCAAATGGTTACCTGGACTATTTGCATTGTGTGCCCCCCCCAACCCCTCTTTTACACTGCTGCTACTCTCTGTTTATCTTATATGCATAGTCACTTTAACTATACATTCATGTGCATACTCCCTCAATTGGCCCGACCAAGCAGTGCTCCCACACGTTGGCTAACAGGGCTATCTGCATTGTGTCCCACCATCCGCCAACCCCTCTTTTTACGCTTCTGCTACACTCTGTTCATCATTCATGCATAGTCACTTTAACCATACCTACATGTACATACTACCTCAATAAGCCTGACTAACAGGTGTCTGTATATAGCCTTGCTACTCTTATTTTCAAATGTCTTTTTACTGTTGTTTTATTTCTTTACTTATCTACACACACCTTTTTTTTCACACTATTGGTTAGAGCCTGTAAGTAAGCATTTCACTGTAAGGTCCTGTTGTATTCGGGGCACGTGACAAATAAACTTTGATTTGATTTAATACATTTGTAGCCTACATTGTGTGAATTTTAACTGTATTGTTGTGTACAACATGTGCTAACATAAGTACCCACAAATCCTATGGCATACAAGGATGGGCCTGCAGACTCTTGGACCTTCACTGGGACCTCTTCATCTGCAGACAGGCTTTCACAGCTCTCCATATCTGAGGACAGACATCAAAGAATCAAGCTTCATTATATTCCAATTAGACAGCCCTGACTATCTCTGTCTGTCTTCATAGTTTTCCTTTTCTGACAGCTGGAGCAGAAAATCCTTTCACCCTCTTCCATTGCTGATATCTACAAACGCATCTGGAAAATGAGTTTTTAATTTACAATGATAAATAGGTGAACATTACGATAACAAGCTAATATGGCGTTAGCCAGCTGATATTTAACTTAACACTAGTATGTAAAATTGCTAGCTAGCAGCTCATCAGCCAACACACAGTGGCCTAACTTACTTGAATAGGTTCTGCTTCTGGTCAAAACCTACCGTGAGTCGAACCAAAAGTCCACACCGCACACCTCTTCTCAGTCTGCTGCGCCCTGGAGCAGCACCTGGGATCAGTTGAATTGCCTCATGGGGTACAAACAAAGGATCCAATTCAGGAAAGTTGTATTTCAGGTAGGAATGCTGGTGAGTGACTGCCGATCCAATAACCAAAAGTTATTTTCAGCCGTAGGTAATAATTGTCACGTTCTGACCTTAGTTCCTTTGTTTTGTCTTTGTTTTAATATGGTCAGGGCGTGAGTTGGGTGGGTTGTCTATGTTAGTTTTTCTATGATTTGCTATTTCTCTATTTGTCCTGGTATGGTTCTGAATCAGAGGCAGCTGTCAATCGTTGTCCCTGATTGAGAACCATATTTAGGGAGCCGGTTTTCTATTGTGTTGCGTGGGTGATTGTTTTGTGTCTACACCAGACAGGACTGTTTCATTCATTCTCGTTTGTTATTTTGTTTAGTGTTCTCATGATAATAAATTATCAATATGGACACTTACCACGCTGCACCTTGGTCATCCTCTTCTTCCACCACCAACGGCCGTTACAGAATCACCCACCACCAAAGTTATCACCCCAAAGCCGGTGGGGGAATTTGGAACATCTCACCCCAATGCCTGTTACAACTGACCCGGGAGGTGGGGGAATTTGGAACATGTCACTCCTTGTGTTTGAGACAGTCACACCTTGTCTGTTTGATTTAGGGAGATAAAACCAATACTACTTTGTAACAGACAGATGTTCCTATTCACATTTTGAATGTACTAGCTCAAAATAATCTGAGATGTTGACAAAAAATGCAACCATCCCCTATATCCTCTACACTAAATCACTCATTTTTATGTAAATCCATTTTTTTATAGAAGGGTCCAGACAGTATTTTGTGATTTCACATACTTTTGAGAACCTTACCACAACCAGCAAATCGCGCCCTCATCCTTGTTTAGCAGTATGGGGGTGGGAAAAAAATAAAGTCTCCAAAACCCCCGAAATACGTCCTTTTAGAAACGGCAAAGCTCCCATGATAGTGATGCGGGTCTTTAGATGTTGTACACATGAAATTGTGTCGTTCCGAGCAACGTTTTAATCAATGTTGTTTTATGACTGTTCGGGGTTTGGGAGAGGAAATCCAATAATTCCTTCAGTTTAAAAAAATAACCGCCATCTTGCGGGAACACTCAGGTCTCTTCTCGTTGTCATCAAACACCACGTGACTGGGGTACTACCGTAAACTACATAATAATGTGACAGAGTCAAATAAGAACGCTGTTCTTTATCTCCTAAAGTATTGCACAAGTTAACTGCAGGCATTTACTTAAAAAGTAGCTACAAATAGTTTCAACGGTATTGAAAAACCATCCTATGGCTTTTTCCCAAGTATTCTGGTATATACGGAATTACGCCCAAGCCTAGTAACTACACAGACTCATTTCATAGAACTTCTTCACTGGCAATTTGTCTACTTCACTTCTTTAGTGTACTCTCTGATCACTCCAGATACCCCAGTTGGTTATGGAACATATATTTCACAGCGGTTTAGATGGTACAATGATTCTCTACACAATGATTGCTTGTTTTGCCACAAACGGAACATTTTGCAACCAGGAAATTGAGGATTTGTTTGCATAGCGCATCTTTAAGCAAACCAGACGGCATGATTTTCCAGTTTTTATTTAATGTATTTTTATTTACGGTTTTCAGGGGCACCTTCCAACACTCAGGCATAATTTACAAATGTAGTATTTGTGTTTAGTGAGCCCGCCAGTTCAGAGGCAGTAGAAATGACAACGTGTTAATTGGGCCACATTGCTGTCCTGCCTGACCATTTGTAATGTAACCAGTGCTTTTGGGTGTCAGGGAAAATGTATAGGAGTAAAAAGTACATATATTCTTTAGGAATGTAGGGGAGTAAAAGTTGCCAGAAAATATCAATAGTAAAGTACGGATACCCAAAAAAACTAGGGGGCACTATTTTCATTTTTGGAAAAATAACGTTCCCAAAGTAAACAAGCTATTTTGTCAGGACAAGATGCTAGAATATGCATTTCCAAAACTGTAAAAATATTGTCTGTGAGTATAACAGAACTGATATTGCAGGCGAAAGCCTGAGAAAAATCCACTCAGGAAGGGACTCTTATTTAGAAACTTCTGCGTTCCTATGCGTCCCTATTGAGCAGTGAATGGGATATCAACCAGATTCCCTTTTCTATGGGTTCCCTAATGTGTCTAGTGTCACAAGACATAGTTTCAGGCTTTTTATTTTGAAAAATGAGCCTGAACGACAACATTGCGCCAGCGGTCAGCTAGCTGGTGGCTCTCAGAGTGAATTGTGCGTAATAGACAAAGGCGGCCATTGTGCCTCTCGCTCCTACTGGGAAGCCAACTTCCCCGGTTGATATATTATCGAATAGATATTTGAAAAACACCTTGAGGATTGATTATAAAAAACGTTTGCCATGTTTCTGTCGATATTATGGATCTAATTTGGAATATTTTTCGGCGTTGTTGTGACCGCAGTTTCCGGTGGATTTCTCAACCAAACGTGAAGAACAAAATGAGGTATTTCGGCTATAAAAATAATCTTTATGGGACAAAATGAACATTTGCTGTCTAACTGGGAGTCTCGTGAGTGAAAACATCCGAAGTTCATCAAAGGTAAACAATTTAATTTGATTGCTTTTCTGATTTTCGTGACCAAGTTCCCTGCTGCTAGCTGGACATAATGCTATGCTAGGCTATCGATAAACTTACACAAATGCTTGTCTAGCTTTGGCTGTAAAGCATAATTTCCAAATCTGAGATGACAGGGTGATTTAACAAAAGGCTAAGATGTGTTTCACTATATTTCACTTGTGATTTTCTGAATATTTTCTAGTAGCATTTTTGGTCAGTTGCGTTATGCTAATTAGTGTCAGTTGATGACAATTCTCCCGAATCTGGGAGGGGTAGTTCTAAGTTAAAGGAGAAGTTTCCTGTTTTACAACAACTCAGTCACACCCTTGCCTGTTTGATTTAGAGATATAATACCAATACTAATTTGTCGCAGACAGTTGTTCCTATCACATTTTGAATGTAGTAGCTCAAACAATCTCTGATTGGCAGCAGGGTAGCCTAGTGGTTAGAGTGGTGGACTAGTAACCGGAAGGTTGCAAGTTCAAACCCCGAGCTGACAAGGTAAAAATCTGTCGTTCTGCCCCTGAACAGGCAGTTAACCCACTGTTCCTAGGCCGTCATTGAAAATAAGAATTTGTTCTTAACTGACTTGCCTGGTTAAATAAAGGTTAAATAAAAAAATATAAGAGACATGTAAAACCTTCTCCCATTAAAGGAGAAGTGTCCTATTTCACTATTTTTGATGTAAATGTAATTTTATAATTTATTTTTCACTTTTTGTGATTTCACATGTTTTTGAGAACCTTACCCCAACCAGCGAATCACTTCCTCATCCTTGCTTAGCAGTATGGGGCCCCCCAAAAAACATGTGAAGTTCCAGACACTTGTTGAATCTATGCCATAGCGCATTGAAGCTGTTCTGGTGGCTCGTGGTGGAGCAAAACACTATTAGAATAGAATAAAACTTTATTGTCCAATTTTTCTTTGAAATCACCTTCATTAAAATAATCACATACATCATATTTAAACCAGTCAGTCCATCATGTTGCATACACTATCAACTTAGAGGACATACATTCACTTACAACGACTACTGTTCCAACTGCACTAGATAGATAAGTTAATATACCGATACAATTTACTTTGCATTTAGTAGTCCAACAGCACAAGTGTATTGCTTCTGTCCCTCTCCTCGTCCCTACCTGAGCTCGAACCAGGGATCCTCTGCACGCACCTACAACTGCCTCCCACGAAGCATTGCTCCACAAAAGCAGTGGCCCTTGCAGAGCAAGGGAAACAACTACTTCAAGGTCTCAGAGCGAGTGACGCCACCAATTGAAACGCTATTAGCGCGCACCCCGCTAACTAGCTAGACATTTCAAATCGGTTACACAAGGAACGAATTAATGTTTGAACACGTTCTTCTTGGCGATGGGCGTTCTTAACCGTCAGACTGAAGGGAAACCTCTCGAACTGCGGGTGTAGACGGTGGGAGGGGTCGCCAACGACAGCCAGGGCCGCCTTTTTGGTTGCATTGTGGAACAGACTGCTCAAATGTGCCTGTGGTCGACCAATTGCTTTGCTGGCTGTGTTTACTAGTCTGGTCAGTTTGCTTTTGCGCCTCACACTCAGATCACCATACCATACTGTCATATTGAACGTTAGGATGCTCTCTACCAGCTCAGATTACCATACCAGACTGTCATATTGAACGTGAGGATGCTCTCTACCAGCTCAGATTACCATACCAGACTGTCATATTGAACGTTAGGATGCTCTCTACCAGCTCAGATTACCATACCAGACTGTCATATTGAACGTTAGGATGCTCTCTACCAGCTCAGATTATCATACCAGACTGTCATATTGAACATTAGGATGCTCTCTACCAGCTCAGATTACCATACCAGACTGTCATATTGAACGTTAGGATGCTCTCTACCAGCTCAGATTACCATACCAGCATATGTTTTGAAAGCGATGATTATTTCGATTTCTCAACGTTAAAACACAGCGTCGGAATTGTAGTTTACACAGAGCCAAATATGGGCAAATGTAACAGCTGAAAACCCTACTTAAGGAGACCGGGGTAAAGCCAGTTTCAGGTTGGATATTCAAGCTATCAAACCATTTGCCACAGACTCCAAATAAGTGTCATGAAGTTGGAATAATTGCGCACAACATTGCACAGGTTTTATTTTCACAATTTGGACATTTATTTGCTTTTCAAAGCTAATAAATGTGGAAATGTGAGACGCATTTTGTATTCCTATAGTTGAATTAGTTAGTCAGCGTAAACAAAGTACAGAATTTTTGTTACATTTGAATTTCAATAGCTCCATGGTCATGTGACCTACTGACTTCAAACAAGTTTCAGAATGTCCACTCAGTGGGCCTACATATTACACATCCTTTTGTTTGTCCATTTTCATCTCACACAATGTTACATTAATTTGCCTGCTCTGCCCCCCTGAAGGACAGTGTCACTCACACACCAATTCACTTGGGCCTTCTCCTTGGGGCCTTCCTGACCTCCAGACAGGCCCTCATTGACCTGGTGACCTCTGACTCCTGGCCTCTAGGCCTTCACAAAGAAAAGAGAACTCTCCCTGGGGCTCCAGCCAGCTTCTCCGGGATCAGTCGCGTTAACGCACTGGATTCCTCGCGGTGCCCGTCTCGACCAGTCAGCGGACATTCTGAAAGTAGTTTGAGGCCAGTAGGTCACATTACCAAGGAGCTATTGAAATGATAAACATTGAAAAATGTATGTAAAATCATGTGAGATGAAAATGGATAAACTTAAGGGTTTGCTATATAGAAGGGTAGTCAGCGGACATTCTGAACCTTGTTTGAGTTCAGGTCAACAGACGCCTCACGTCCTCAACTGGCAGCTTCATTAAATAGTACCCGCAAAACATGAGTCTAAACAGTGAAGAGGCAACTCCGGGATGCTGGCCTTCTAGGCAGAGTTCCTCTGTCCAGTGTCTGTGTTCTTTTGCCCATCTTAATCCTTTATTGACCAGTCTGAGATATGGCTTTTTCTTTGCAACTCTGCCTAGAAGGCCATCATACCAGAGTCGCCTCTTCACTGTTGACGTTGAGACTGGTGTTTTGCAGGTACTATTTAATGAAGCTGCCAGTTGAGGACTTGTGAGGCGTCTGTTTCTCAAACTAGACACTAATGTACGTGTCCTCTTGCTCAGTTGTGCACCGGGGCCTCCCACTCATCTTTCTTTTCTGGTTAGAGCCAGTTTGCACTGTTCTGTGAAGGGAGTAGTACGAGATCGTTGTACGAGATCTTCAGTTTCTTGGTAATTTCTCACATGGAATAGCCTTCATTTCTCAGAACAAGAATAGTGACATGTTTCAGAAGAAAGTTATTTTTTTCTAGGCATTTTGAGCCTGTAATCGAACCCACAAATGCTGATGCTCCAGATACTCAACTAGTCTGAAGGACAATTTTATTGCTTCTTTAATCAGAACAACAGTTTTCAGCTGTGTTAACATAATTGCAAAATGGTTTTCTAATGATCAATTTGTCTTTTAAAATTATAAACCTGGAGTAGCTAACAACGTGCCGCTGGAACACAGGAGTGATGGTTGCTGATAATCTTGCTGCTGGTGAGTCTCTGATCCACATCTACGCAGACGACACCATTCTGTATACTTCTGGCCCTTCTTTGGACACTGTGTTAACAACCCTCCAGGCAAGCTTCAATGCCATACAACTCTCCTTCCGTGGCCTCCAATTGCTCTTAAATACAAGTAAAACTAAATGCATGCTCTTCAACCGATCGCTGCCTGCACCTGCCCGCCTGTCCAACATCACTACTCCGGATGGCTCTGACTTAGAATACGTGGACAACTACAAATACCTAGGTGTCTGGTTAGACTGTAAACTCTCCTTCCAGACCCACATCAAACATCTCCAATCTAGAATTGGCTTCCCGTTTCGCAACAAAGCATCCTTCACTCACGCTGCCAAACATACCCTTGTAAAACTGACCATCCTACCAATCCTCGACTTCGGCGATGTCATTTACAAAATAGCCTCAAATACCCTACTCAACAAATTGGATGCAGTCTATCACAGTGCAATCTGTTTTGTCACCAAAGCCCCATATACTACCCACCATTGCGACCTGTATGCTTTCGTTGGCTGGCCCTCGCTTCATACTCGTCGCCAAACCCACTGGCTCCATGTCATCTACAAGACCCTGCTAGGTAAAGTCCCCCCTTATCTCAGCTCACTGGTCACCATAGCATCACCCACCTGTAGCACGCGCTCCAGCAGGTATATCTCTCTGGTCACCCACAAAACCAATTCTTTCTTTGGCCGCCTCTCCTTCCAGTTCTCTGCTGCCAATGACTGGAACGAACTACAAAAATCTTTGAAACTGGAAACACTTATCTCCCTCACTAGATTTAAGCACCAACTGTCAGAGCAGCTCACAGATTACTGCACCTGTACATAGCCCACCTATAATTTAGCCCAACAACTACCTCTTTCCCTACTGTATTTATTTTATTTATTTATTTTGCTCCTTTGCAGCCCATTATTTTTATTTCTACTTTGCACATTCTTCCACTGCAAATCTACCATTCCAGTGTTTTACTTGCTATATTGTATTTACTTTGCCACCATGGCCTTTTTTTTGCCTTTACCTCCCTTTCTCACCTCATTTGCTCACATCGTATATCGACTTGTTTCTACTGTATTATTGACTGTATGTTTGTTTTACTCCATGTGTAACTCTGTGTCGTTGTATGTGTCGAACTGCTTTGCTTTATCTTGGCCAGGTCGCAATTGTAAATGAGAACTTGTTCTCAACTTGCCTACCTGGTTAAATAAAGGTGAAATAAAAAAAAATAATGGGCATCTGTAGGCCTATGAAGACATTCCATAAAAAATCTGTCGTTTCACTTAATTGACTTTAACGTTGTCAAATGAGCACCAATCGGGCTTGATAGCCAACGAGCTGGGCTTTACGGTAGTATGAGGAAAGCCTGTATCTGTCGGACAATTTCTGTCACGTTACGCAGATCTGTGAGTTATGAAAACGGTGTTTTGCAAATGTTGAACTTACAATATGGCTACTAATACTGGAAAAGCTAAATCAAAGTCCAAGTATACAGATTTTGGACGATATTCTTGCAGAAAAAGGTAATAGACAACAGCTAAAGGAGAGGATGATGACGTTACATTAGACTGGTAATAAAAGGTAATAGACAACAGCTAAAGGAGAGGATGATGACGTTACATTAGACTGGTAATAAAAGGTAATAGACAACAGCTAAAGGAGAGGATGATGGCATTACATTAGACTGGTAATAAAAGGTAATAGACGTCATCATCCTCTCCTTTAGCTGTTGTTACATTAGACTGGTAATAAAAGGTAATAGACAACAGCTAAAGGAGAGGATGATGACGTTACATTAGACTGGTAATAAAAGGTAAGACGTCATCATCCTCTCCTTTAGCTGTTGTTACATTAGACTGGTAATAAAAGGTAATAGACAACAGCTAAAGGAGAGGATGATGACGTCTTACCTTTTATTACCAGTCTAATGTAACGTCATCATCCTCTCCTTTAGCTGTTGTCTATTACCTTTTATTACCAGTCTAATGTAACGTCATCATCCTCTCTTTTAGCTGTTGTCTATATTATCTTTTATTACCAGTCTAATGTAACGTCATCATCCTCTCCTTTAGCTGTTGTCTATTACCTTTTATTACCAGTCTAATGTAACGTCATCATCCTCTCCTTTAGCTGTTGTCTATTACCTTTTATTACCAGTCTAATGTAACGTCATCATCCTCTCCTTTAGCTGTTGTCTATTACCTTTTATTACCAGTCTAATGTAACGTCATCATCCTCTCTTTTAGCTGTTGTCTATATTATCTTTTATTACCAGTCTAATGTAACGTCATCATCCTCTCCTTTAGCTGTTGTCTATATTACCTTTTATTACCAGTCTAATGTAACGTCATCATCCTCTCCTTTAGCTGTTGTCTATTACCTTTTATTACCAGTCTAATGTAACGTCATCATCCTCTCCTTTAACTGTTGTCTATATTATCTTTTATTACCAGTCTAATGTAACAACAGCTAAAGGAGAGGATGATGACGTTACATTAGACTGGTAAGTGAAATACAAGTCTTTCTATTTATATTATTTTATATTGTAAATCCTAAAGCCACAACATGTGGGGCGGCAGGGTAGCCTAGTGGTTAGGGCGTTGGACTAGTAACCAAAGGTTACAAATCTGTCGTTCTGCCCCTGAACAGGCAGTTAACCCACTGTTCCTAGGCCGTCATTGAAAATAAGAATTTGTTCTTAACTGACTTGCCTAGTTAAATAAAGGTAAAATAATTTTTTTTTAAATGTCAAAGTCAACATACAATACACGTTGGGCACCCGACTGGCGCAGTGGTCTAACACACTGCAGTACCTGGTTCGATTCCAGGCTGCATCACATCCGGCCGTGATTGGGAGTCCCATAAAGCGGCGAACAATTGTCCCAGCGTCGTCCGGGTTTGGCCGGGGTAGGCGTCATTGTAAATAATTATTTGTACTGACTTGCCTAATTTAAATAAAGGTTCATTTTAAAAGTAAATAAATTGGTACACAACCTTCACTACAGTGTTCTCCACTCAATATAATATATGTTTATAGATGTGTTGTTGTATATTTGATGTATTGCTAAAATAAAGGTTCAATATAATAAGTAATAAACTTGAGTTCTTACAGATTTTGCTTTAGTGATAAAGACTGACTACAAAGAGACCACATTCAAGTCCTCCATCCCCCACTTAGAGTGACTGCTGCTCTCTCTGGCTCCACAACAAACCCCCGCCCGGCCATCAAGAGGTGTGAATACCCAGCCAGCCTACAAGTAGAGGATGGTAAGTGCTTTACAGCAGAAAAAGACTTGGGACCAGCAGCACAATCTTGTGTTTAGGGCATGTTGTAAGTACAGTCATTGTAAATAATGTGTACATTTTGTTATTTTAATTACATTTTTTAAAACTTTATTTGTGTACATTATGAAACTAGATCAGTGTTGGCTGCTAACTTGGTCATTATCTTAAATATTTCCCCTATGTGTTTGGAGAGGGGCTGGCTGGGGGTGAGGAAAGACTGTCTGTAATGGTACTCTTATCTTTATATTGTGGAATAGGGTGCCATTTTGGATTCAACCCAAGTTCATTCTGGTAATATTTATGAGGTGTTCCCCATCTCTCCTTGCAGCCATTCGATGAGACGGGCCGTAGAACCAGCGCTATGAAGAGCACCAATCGGGATGCGTCGGTTCTCCACTCTGGAAAATGGGACAGGGTACGCTCCTGCTGAGGACGTCCTGGATGAAAGAGGGCATGGAGAACAGCCCCGAGATACTACATTTTACCTCTCATTCTGGAAGGAGGGAGAAAAGGAGGTAGGTAGGGAGGGAGGTAGAGAACACCTCTGTGTTTGGAGACATTGGATCAGCATTCTTGTCTGGTCTCCTGTTAGCACATTTTATGTAGGGAAGCAAATGATCCAAAATGTTTTGACATTCCTGGGAGTGTGTAAACTTGTATTTTTTATGGGCATAGCATTTTTTTACGTTTTCTATAGTTTTATATTCTTGAAAATTTATCAATTTACCAATTCGACCACTTGGAGGCCACTTGGGTACATTTGGGCAAATCGTGAAGGACACCTGGGTGACTTCATAGTACATTTCATGCAACTTGCTTATTAGAGTTCCAGTTATCAGTCTGAAACTTTGCACATACACTGCTGCCCTCTTGTGGACACATCTTAATTACAACCAGAGTCGTGACTAGATTTGAGACCTTTCTGTTGCATTTCAAAGATGGTGGTACAAAACAATATGTAATGTCTGTATGTATGTCACAAGAGTAAGTACACCCCTCACATTTCTGTAAATATTTGAGTATATCTTTTCATGTGACAACACTGAAGAAATGACACTTTGCTACAATGTAAAGTAGTGAGTGTACAGCTTGTATAACAGTGTAAATTTGCTGTCCCCTCAAAATAACTCAACACACAGCCATTAATGTCTAAACCGCTGGCAACAAAAGTGAGTACACCCCTAAGTGAAATATCCAAAATAACCAGTGATCCGGGTCAACGGCATCAATGTAACCGTATAACTTTGATCCGTCCCCTCGCCCCTACCCAGGCGTGAACCAGGGACCCTCTGCACACATCAACAACAGTCACCCACGAAGCATCGTTACCCATCGCTCCACAAAAGCCGCGGCCTTTGCAGAGCAAGGGGAACCACTACTTCAAGGTCTCAAAGCAAGTGACGTCACCGATTGAAACGCGAACACCGGTAACTAGCTAGCCGTTTCACATCCGTTACACTCGGGGGGCTGAAAGGACAACAACCGTAATACCTGTGCATTCCATGGCGTTGAAGGAGAGACGGTTCTGGTCAAACACAGAGCCAGGAGACAGCAGTCACACACAGCATCAAGTAATGTTACAGAATAAGCAGCCCATTCATTCCAGTAGGCCCCATGAAGTCAGAACAATACAAAAAGCACAACCATTTCATTTCCAAAATGGAATTTTACCACCATGATATGACATTTCTTGTAGTGACTGAGTAAGCCTAAATGTAAAAGTAAGCCTCAAAAGTGCCACCTTTATTATGAGGAGGAAACATTTAGGCAGCCAGGACCATAGGCCAGGACCGCTCTGGCCTAAGCTCTCACTTCAGTCCAGTGCCATGGATGGACATCTTTGAAGTTTGTCCTCTAGTAATTTAGGAGGGCAACTTTATGAAGGCCTCCTCACAATGGCCTTATCCTACAACGCTCAACAGAAGAAAAAAATACATAGGCTATTATTATTGTTCACATTTCTTGCGTTGATGTATTGAAGTCATGCAGTTTGATGTACCACACGGGACAGCTTGGAAAAAGCAACGGTCGGTGGAACTCTGGCGCCATCAAGTGGACAAATTGCTTCAGTTCCGTTGTGGCAGAAACGCTACCAGAGATATTTGATACAAGATCTAATTGTATGTCTATATTATCTCCAAATTGTTTCTCTCCACCCCCACCCGTGATATGTTATTATTCCAATTAAGCTGTTAATATGGTTTTAATTTAACAACGCATTCTCTCATTTCTGATTGGAGGGCGGATGACCACATGACTTTAGAACCTTCAACTGTGTTACTTTGTAACAGTCAAACCTGGTGATCAACTCGCAATCCATGCGGCCATTTATTTAAAGCATCATCTTTTTTTATGGGGGAAAATAGTATACAGAGCTCATTTTGGTGTAAAAATCGTCGAATTTGACGTGTCGGAGAACGGCCACTTTCTCCCGAAACCATTGTGGGTATCGCTTCTCGGCCTTTTGGCTAAGATCAAGAGCAAGATCGACTGTATTTCTCGCGGGATCCTCAAAGTGGTGCGATGTCGTCATCGGCCACGTCACAGTCAGCGGCTGCTGGACTGAAGAATACGCTTCGTTTTAATTGGACAGGAAAGGAAAATTTGATGGAGAGAGTTCGTTTTGGAAAAGAAGTGCTGTTTGGACCTCTACGCCTGACAGCAGACGATGTGCACTGCCTGCAACAGAACACACCCGAGAAGTTCTACGATGTGTCGTTCTACACCATCACCCGGCTGGAGGAAGTAAAGGGGCTCTTCCGTGCGAACGCGACAGCACCCGCCCTCGTGGATTTTAAAGTTGAGTCCTTGTGCAGGCACAATATGAGGGTGCTAACGGTGCATATGTTCAACCCCTGGGTCACTGAAGAAACGTTAGTGTGCTATCTCAGCCGGTATGTGACCATCTTGCCAGGAGTGAGAGACATTAAGGACGCCCTAGGCATCTGGACAGGGAAGAGGCAGTTTCGTGTGCTGCTAAAGGAAGACGAGAGCGGCCATGATGGATACCGCCATCCTCCTGCTTCGTTTTCCATCGGTGCTGACAGGGGCTACCTCATGTATGCTGGACAGCCTCGTTTCTGCAGGAAGTGTAGCACGTACGGGCACCTCGCGGATGCCTGCACGCAGACAAGGTGCAGAAACTGTGGAATTATTGGACATACAATGAGGGATTGCACGGTGCCAAAGCGCTGCAGTCTGTGTAACTCAGAGGACCACCTGTTCCGTCACTGCCCGAAGGCAGTCCCCTCTTACGCCAGAGCGGTGAGCGGGAAAAGAGCTGAAGGCGGGAAAAGACCAGATGAGGGAGAAGGCATGGAACTACGCGCCATTGAGGAGGTTGTGGATGAGATAGTGATGGAGAGAGAACTGCGAGAGTCAGAGGAGAGCGGGAGTGAGACGCCATCATCATCTCACGAGGAGAGAGGAGAAGCGGACAGAAGTTGGAATAAGCAAGTGGAGGAGGAGAAGGGAGAGCCCACCGCGCCCGCGGCTACCGAGAGCTGGACAACGGTGAGAGAGAGGAGAAAGTGCTCGGTGAAAAGGAAGCAGATGAGCCCTGTTTCCCCACTCATCCACATGGAGGTGACGGAGAAGTCCGCTTTGGGGGGGAATCGCTTCAGTTGTTTCGAAAGCGGGAAGTCTGAGGAGAAAAGCGAGGGAAACCTGGGCAGCGCAGAGGAGACTCTGCTATCCCTGTCAGGCGCGGGCTCCATCGAGGGCAGCGGTCTGGCACCCAGTGGGGTTCCAGCACCCACGCAGATGGAGGGGGAGCATGAGGAGGAGGACAGTGTTTTCCCGACCCCTATCTTGGTGGACAGTCCTCCGACTGGAGACCATCGTTTCCCAGACCGGCCACCAAATGAGTTAATGTACTTAAAGTGAGTTTGGAAAATAACGTCATAATTAGATAGTTGTCTTTTTCCCTCTTTACCTCATGTCGTCTTTTATTAACCTAGCTAGCATCAATGTTAGAGGGTTTAGAAACCCAGTTAAAAGGGCGACTGTTTTTTCCCATTTGTCCTCCATTCGCTTCTCTGTGTGTTTTTTACAAGAAGTACATTTAAAAGATCAAAATGACGTGGAGAGGTTTACGCGGGAATGGGTTCAGGGAGAGTCGAGGTGGAGTGTCGGAGGGGTGCATTCTACCGGGGTTGGTGTTCTATGTGGGAATAGGGATTTAAAAATAGTAGGACGTTTTTCGGCAGTACACGGGAGGGTTTTAATAGTAGATATCGATTGGAAGGGTAAATGTTTTAGATTTATTAATGTATATGCACCATCGGCACCCAAGGAAAGGAGGGAAATGCTTAACGACCTAGACGCTATTTTTATGACAAACAGACAGGTGTTTATGGGGGGAGATTTTAATGTGTCATATGACCGAGGTAATCTAGGCGGGCATCTTGTAAAAAGTCTTATAGGTAAATATAATTTGGTTGATTCTTATAGAATGGCGCATGCGAATGATCCCGGTTTCACTTGGGGAAACAGCAGAGGCTCGAGGAGCCGAATAGATTATCTGTTTGTTCCGCGTGAACTCCGTGTGTCCTCCGCGTGCGTTACACCGGTTTTTTATTCGGACCACAGTTGCCTGTCTGTGACAGTAGAATTAAAAACAATTGAATTTGGAAAAGGGTATTGGAAAATTAATAACGGCATTTTACATGACAAAACTTTTGGGACAAGATTCAGGTCTTTTTTCCAGGGCTGTGTAGCTATGAAACCTTTTTATTCCACTGTCATAGAGTGGTGGGAGAGCACAAAATTAAGAATCAAGAGTTTTATTCAGAATTTTTGCAAAGACAAAGTACGTAATAACCACACAGAATTTTATAAATTGCAGAATGAACTAAAAGATCTTCACATCCAAGGAAATGTAAATGGTGGTGGGTTAGATAAAGACAAATTGGGTATCCTGCTGAAAAAGCAACACACATTATTCGAAAAGAAAGCTCGAGACTTCATTTTTAAAAGTCAGCAAGATAAATGGGAAAATGATGAAGTGCTCGGCATATTTTTTCAAGCAAATTAAATCACGGGGAAAGAGGAGGACTATTTCGGCTTTATTGGACCAAGATGGGGAGATGGTTGAGGATAGAGATGGCATGCTTGGTGTCGCTACACACCACTTTTCTCAGCTATTTCAAAAACAAACAATTGATTATGAGAAAGGGACTAAATTTTTAAAATGCGTGGATGTGCAAATACCTTTGGATATTAGAGACCAATTAGAAGGGGAATTGAAATTAGATGAAATTTATATGGCACTGAAGAGCATGAAAGATAACAAAGTACCAGGAGTGGATGGGCTCTCTAAAGAGTTCTACATAGTTTTTTGGGATATAATTGGATGTCATCTGTTGGAAGTGTTTAGAGCTATATTTGGTTTAGAGCATATGGGAGGTTCGATGTGTGAGGGGGTAATCTCACTACTGTATAAAAAGGGAGACCCCAAGACATTAGCAAATTGGAGACCGTTAACAATGTTGTGTGTTGACTATAAATTATTAAGCAAAGCCGTAACTAATCGCCTATCTTCTGCCATGGCATATGTTGTTGGTTTAGACCAAACATGTGGTGTGGTGGGGAGAAGATTAACCTGGAACTTACAATTGCACAGAGACGTTCAAGCCTATTTAGAGGAAAGGCACCTGCAAGCTATTACTGTGAATTTGGACCAGGAAAAAGCCTTTGACATGGTAAACCATGAGTTTTTGTTTAGAATTATGGGGAAATTTGGGTTTGGAAATAATTTTATGAAATGGGTAAAAATTCTGTATAGTAATGTGGGTAGCAGGGTAAATATTAATGGGAATATTGGAAATATTATCAAGCAATTACGAGGTGTCAGACAGGGTGACCCTCTATCTGCTCTATTGTATGTTTTATATATTGAACCTTTCGCATGCGCAATTAGGAAAAATTATAACATCAAAGGCATCATTTTACCTGGAGGGGAAATGCTAAAAATATCGCAATATGCGGACGACACAGTTTTATATTTACAAGACGACCTGAGCTTGAAAGAGTCTATCAAAGTCATTGATGAATTCTCTGTTGCGTCTGGGTCGAAGATAAACAAGAATAAAACAGAAATAAAATATTTGGGACAGTGGAAAAGGAGAACGGACCAGTTATGTGGTTTGACTGTGTGCACAGGACCAATGGTTGTGCTCGGCATATCTTTCGGAAATGAAATTAAAGATGACATGTTTAATTGGAAAGAAAAACTATTATCGATTAATAAAAGATTGGGACTGTGGAAAGTCAGGCGACTATCTTTTAGTGGGAAGGTGTTAGTGCTGAAGGCGGACATTCTGCCTTCATTACTTCACCTTGCATATGTGTTTCCCATGCCGGTGTCGCTAAGAAAAACTTTTATACGGGTACTGTTTAATTTCTTTTGGGGGGGATATGAGTACATCCGTAGAGATCGGATGTACCAGCCTATAGAGGCTGGTGGAAGGGATTTCCCTCATATTCCTCTCAAGCTAGATGCGTTGTTCTACTCAAAAATTTGTAGTCTTTTGTCGTCTTCTGTACACAAATGTCACATTTTAATAACATTCTGGCTGTCTGTACCGTTAAGGTTCATGGTGAAGTGGGATAATAGTAAGCCAAAAGCTGAAATTATCCCGTTACATTTTAAGAAAATAGTGGAATGGGCAAGGAAAACCCCTGTCTGCAAAGTAAAGGAAAATGTAATCAACCACAGATTGCTATACGCCAAATTAATAGAAAATTGTCGTCCTAGAGACGGATTACCAATATCGCCTTCCACCTGGCTACGGACACAATTAAAAGGGTTAGACAACAGACTGAAAGATTTTAATTGGCTTGTTTTACACAGACGTCTTCCGGTCCGTTCAACTTTATACGATCATAATTTGACCCTAAATAAATTCTGTCCCAGGGACAATTGTTTCGCAATTGAAACAATTCCACACGTTTTATGGGAATGTTCTTTTGCTCAATCAGTTTGGGGGAAAAGTAAACAATTTTTTGAGATTTTAAAAAACATTGATTATGAAGGGGTTGCCAAACTTGAAATAAAAAATGTGGAAAGGGTGCAATTATTAGCATTAGTGACTCTGGTGTCCCTTATCAAGACCAAACTTTGGGAGGCCAGATGTGGTGCAGTTAATGACACCCTCAAGTGGTCACCGACGGGATTGGTTCAATTTATAAAACAGGAAGTTTGGAAAAGAATACAATTTGAAATAGATAAGGGGGGCATTGCATCAGTAAAACAGAGATGGAAAGGGATTTACCCGTCATTGTAAATGTGTTTATAACCAATATATAATTGTTTTACATAGATACAATTGAAATGTAATCTAAGCCTTTGTAGATATTTGATATACACAGTTTTATCCAGAGTGCATTTTGCCATATGTATATATTTTTTGATTTATAGAATTGTTTGTGTTGTTTTTGGAGATTGGTAGAGGCATGTTAATGTTGAATATAGGCCAATAATACTGCTCAGGTTCTACAGAACAGCACTTTTTTTAAGGAGTTTTGATATTCTTATATTGTTACGGTACTTTTTGATACTGTTTGTAAGTATCCATGTTATGTACAACGTAATGCACTGAATTTGTATTTGAATGTGAAATGAAAATAAAAATTATTTTTCCAAAAAAAAAAAAAAAAAAAAATCTGTTCTTATCAGTTTAATATCTGATACGTCCCCTATCTGGGGACCATATATTAAATTGATTTTTGGAATAGGGAGATGGAATAGGGGCTTGCTCCGTCCACTCCACGCATCGACCTGGTATTGCAGTACTTCCAGGAACGGTGCACCCCCTGTCGTTGTAAATATAAATCAAGCATGGTTTCGTTTTAGTCTATATTGTAGTGTCACATTGTCACACACACAGTTCATCTTAGTGCCAGTGGTGGCTAGAAAGTGTTGGTCAAGTCGGTCACCGTTATATTGAGCTGATGTGAATGGTGCGTTAATCTTTAAAAAAACGTTTTCGTCACGTAGATGGGACACAGGGTGTAAACGGTACAGTGAAATGCTTACTTGCAAGCTCTCCTCAACAGCGCAATACACACGATCAAACATATACACAAATAGCTAAGTACTAAAGTAGTCAAAAACACTTATGATTTGGATATATATATACACAAGAAGACTATACAGTATAAACTATAAAATGTGCTAAAGTCATGTTCTGGTAACATGGACTGCCTCACATACCTGTAACGTTATCTGATGTATTTGTCTGAAGCCAATATTTGATAGGCCTGCTATTTTCACAAGACTCAAATATATGTCGTTAAATGTATACAAGGTTTGGGCCTGTGTTAAAGTAACTATGTATGTTTATCCCATTATTTCTATGATCTCACACTGCACTTTTTCAAGTGACAAAAACTTGATATAGCGTAGCAAGAGTTATTCCTTCGCTTACGGCATTATTACAGATCATATATGCACCATACAGTCACTGCCTTTACGGCCATATCAGTCTCAATACGCCTGGTCTCGGAAGCTAAGCAGGGTCGGGCCTGGTTAGTACTTACCAGGTGCAGTAAGTTTTGTCCAGCAGGGGGTACTCTTGTACTATTTAATCAGGGAGCAACCGTCTTTATGTATTACAGTTTCTCATAATCGCCTACAATCATTTTTTGGAACAATGAGTCCACAAAACACAACTTTTTCAAAACAGTAAATGCACTTGTCTTTTTAAAAAACAAACATTCATAAAAAATATACCATCAAAATTGCAAATCCGTTCATCAAAAGAATGACACAACTATACTTATTTCTTGAATGCAAGCAGACAAAACAGTAAGTTAGTCTGTCTTTTAAAAATCCCAGTAGATCCATAAATGTTCTTTGCAGTTGTAGTATCTGGGATCTACATCTGTTTATATTAGTTACTGTGCTGTTACTAAGCAGTAATGCATTACGGCAGTGTTACGTTACTACACCTAAAATGAAATGCACATGCGCACTGGAATGCCGGGAACTGTAGAGCACGCGGGGTTTTGACTAAACGAAAACTAACTACCCTGCCTGGTAATTTCTCCACAACACAAATATTACAGCAGTCATTAAATCATGATGATCAAAACTGGAAGTACAACGATACAAAGGTGCAGAATTATGGGCAATTACTCTCCTTTTATGCATATTTCACCAAACAATTTCATACACATCAAATTGAATTACTGATAAATGAAACATATTAATATTTGCACATTGTGTGTATGATTCATTCATCGGTATCATCACAATCCAATTCCATGTATTCAAAACATAGGCTTGTTTGCTCATAGTTTTGTAGACTTTCCATTGGTGTACAGAAACACAATCCACAACAGAAATAAGGCAAGCTGAATACAACAGGGGAACACAACTGATATGAATGTACAGGCCTCAATCCACACCAAAGCAAAGCTCTAGAATAGAAGGTCACGTGTTGGAGATGATGACATAGGAGTCAGCCAAAGTTACTTAGAAGTAACCCAACTTCATTCTCTGCATCTCTGAATATTTGCAATATAGTAAAAACATTTACGAATTAGACAGTCCCCGTTAAGTAAGATCTTTTAAACAGGTCAACATTAACAAGGCCGCAGGGACAGACAGATTACCTGGACGTGTACTCAGAGCATGTCCTGACCAACTGGCAAGTATCTTCACTGACATTTTCAACCTGTCCCTGACTGAGTCTGTAATACCTACATGTTTCAAGCAGACCACCATAGTCCCTGTGCCCAAGAACACCAAGGTAACCTGCCTAAATGACAACTGACCCGTAGGACTCACGTCTGTAGCCATGAAGTGCTTTGAAAGGCTGGTCATGGCACACATCAACACCATCATCCCCAGTCCATGCCCTGACGATTTGAGGCTGTTCTGAGGGCAAAAGGGTTCAACTGAAAATTAGGAAGGTGTCCTTAATGTTTTGTACACTCAGTGAACATACACTGAAAAATATAAAAAATATATGAGGGCAAAGGGGGTGCAACTCAGTATTAAACTTGTTATGGCTGGGGGCAGTATCGAGTAGCTTGGATGAAAAAGGTGCCCAGAGTAAACTGTCTGCTACTCAGGCTCAGTTGCTAATATATGCATATTATTAGTAGATTTGGATAGAAAACACTGAAGTTTCTAAAACTGTTTGAATGATGTCTGAGTATAACAGAACTCATATGGCAGGCAAAGACCTGGGAAAAAATCCAAACAGGAAGTGGGAAATCTGAGGCTTGTAGTTGTTCATCTCAACTGGATATTGGTCATCTTGCACTTCCTAAGGCTTCCACTAGATGTCAACAGTCTCTAGAACCTTGTTTGATGCTTCTACTGTGAAGTGGGGCTGAATAAGAGGGGAATGAGCCAGAGGTCTGCCCGAGTCCCACGAGCTGACCACGCATTCATGTGAAAGTTAGCTTGCTTTCCATTGCAGTTCTACAGACAAAGGAATTCTCCGGTTGGATCATTGTTAGATTTATGTTAAAAACATCCTAAAGATTGATTCTATACATCGTTTGACATGTTTCTATGGACTGTAACGGAACTTTTCGACTTTGTCTGCTCGTGCGTCATGAATGTGGATTACTGGGCTGAACACGCGAACAACGAGGAATTTGGACATAAATGATGGACATTATCATACAAAACAAACATTTATTGTGGAACTGGGATTCCTGGGAGTGCATTCTGATGAAGATCAAAGGTAAGTGAATATTTATAATGCTATTTCTGACTAATGTTGACTCCACAACATGGCGGATATTTCTTTGGCTGGTTTGGTCTCTGAGCGCCGTACTCAGATTATTGGATGGTATGCTTTTTCCGTAAAGTTTAATTGAAATTTGACACAGTGGATGCATTAAGGAGAAGTTTATCTAAAGTTTCATGTATAATAGTTGTATCTTTCATCAATATTTATTATGAGTATTTATGTAAATTGATGTGGCTCTCTGCAAAATCACCGTATGTTTTGGAACTACTGAACATAACACGCCAATGTAAACTGAGATTTTTGGATATAAATATGCAATTTATCGAACAACATACATGTATTGTGTAACATGAAGTCCTATGAGTGTCATCTGATGAAGACCATCAAAGGTTAGTGATTAATTTTATCTCTATTTCTGCTTTTTGTGACTCCTCTCTTTGGCTGGAAAAAATCTGTGTTTTTCTGTGACTTGGTGAAGACCTAACATAATCATTTTTGGTGCTTTCGCTGTAAAGCCTTTTTGAAATCGGACACTGTGGTGGGATTAACAACAAGATTACCTTTAAAATGTTATGAGATACTTGTATGTGTGAGGAATTTTAATTGTGAGATTTCTATTGTTTGAATTTGCCACTCTTCACTTTCACTGGCTGTTGTCATATCAATCCCGTTAGCGGGCTCTCAGCCATAAGAAGTTTTAAGGGTGTTTCCAATGTTTTGTACACTTTGTGTCTATTGAGACACATTACAGACAAGCCTACAAATAGCAAAACAGAACTCACTTGATTGACAATTAAATGTATTTCAACATTGAAATAAGCCTATAGGCTAATGTTTACACACTACATTGACAAAAGTATGTGGACACCCCTTCAAATGAGTTGATTTTACTATTTTAGCCACACCCTTAACTGACAGGTGTATAAAATTGAGGTACACAACCATGCAATCTCCATAGACAAACAGGCAGTAGAATGGCCTTATTGAAGAGCTCAGTGACGTTCAACATGGCACCGTCATAGGATGCCACCTTTCCAGAAAGATCATTCCAATAGACACCCCAGAGACGACAATTTTCAAAATTACAAAAAAGACAGTTTCGTTATCACCTTTGTGCCAAACATATATCAATGGAATTTGTCCATGAATTGTCTTCAAGGCCGATTTTTCTTTTCTCCCCCCCCCCCCACAAATCACAGCTAAAGTTATTAATGTTTTATATTCATGCTATTACATGGAAGAGCTTGCACGTGTAATGGATGTGAAAAACAATGGAAATCACTCACTTGCTCTCGTCCACATTGCTCATTCAATGTGATGGGTTCCTGACATTAGAAGATGAGACCGACTGACTGAAGTAAATGGATAGTCCAGGATCTGCTGTTTGTATGTGGCTGCTTTGAAAGTGAACTGTGTTTGTGTGTGAGATCAGGGGTATATTCATTCCGCCAATTCTGTTGAAAAAACGTTCCTTAAAATGAAGCAAATGAAATCAAAGATAAATATACCGGTATTTGTCTAATAGAAACTCTTGTTTGCAACTGTTGGACTAATGATTACACCCCAGATCAGATAGATACAGGTAAGAGTGTGCAAGACGGTATTGAATGTGTCAATGTCACCTTGATTACTCAGATTTCTCTCGACCTGTGCGCCTACGTTGTAAACTTTCATTCATAGGCTAGGTTGTAGCAACCACTTGATGGGTATAGGGAAAATTAGAGTATCATGTAGTAGCCTAAACCTGTCGATGTTACATTGAGCTGGGTGAATGATAGTCATCCAGTATGCTGTTATAGAAATAAGGCCATGCTCATAAAAAAAAGACCTGTCCTCCCTTGTCTTAAAGGCACAGACCGCCACTAACATTTACTAATGGGCTCCTGAAACGGGAATCTAGCAAGATGTCAGCCTCCTTGAATAGGCGTATCTGACCGTGAGTAGATTACGTTCAAAACAACGGTCGGCCATCTTGGAGGCTGTCTCTCGTTCTTAATATAACTCAATGCATTGCTGGCTTCCACCATTTTAATGTAGTCAACTGGGTGGTACTTCCAACTTCATTGGCTGATCCCTCCTGACTCTGTTGGAGTCATCTCCAGCTGGCTCGTCAGTAGGGATTATGCTGAGCCACGGGGGCACCGGTCTATGGCCCGTGATGTAAATGGTGAACAGGCAAATCTGGCAAGTGCCCTTCTCAAATAGCAACAGTAATCTGCGCCTTTCGGTCATTCTGTCAACAAGGCAGCATGGTGCATCATCCAGAAACATCTCTTTTCCATAAAATATTTGTTCAAATTTTTAAAACCAGGTTTCATTGAAGGCAGATAAAGCTTTTTATCACAATCAATAACTTTTTCATGTGAAAACACAGAATCCTACTCATTACTCCAAGTGCTTAATTACATCACTTTTGTTTGGAGCCTGACTTCCCTGTGGGCTTTGAATGTGGCACCTGTCAAAAAAAAAAAAAACTAATCCGTGCAAAACACGCCTATCCGGGGGCCCAGGCCAGATTAATCGAATCCCCTCAGTGCCGCTGCGCATTCTATCACAGACAAAGATGAGTCCTCTATCTATCTCTATGGCCGCACACCATTGTTCAGAATCTGTGCTGTGAAGACGGTGCTTTTTGTCTCAATTTCTATTTATTACTACAGGTAGGTAATAGTTTTTAAACGTGCTATCTAAAATCGAAAGAGCATGTCATAACATGATAGGTTACAAATCCGTCAAGGGATTGCCAGGTTTCCTATGTTAAATTTGTGTCGTGATGAAAACGATTTTACAAGTCATATAGCTTGAGATTTTGGGTTTGTCTGACTTAATGTACACCATTTCGTCAAGGTAATTAAAATATATTCAATTTATTTGAGATTTCTGAGTTCGTTTAATATGTTATTGGTTTTGTGTGTCAAACAAAAATCTCACGAGCTGGTAAAATGGCGGCGCCCGCTGTCTGCGTTTTAAAGTCCAAATAGAAGACAATGGACCCGATCATATATTTATGTAGTTGGTGCAGTATATTAACTAATATACATGGGTTCTATCTTGAACCATTATTTATTCGTTCACAATTGTACAATTTATACTCTCCGCATATATAAACCACTAACACAAAATCGTAATTTTGATGACACATGGGGAGCTTACTGTACATAGTAAAATGGTGCGCACCAAATTGTAGTTCACATTTTGGTGTGGAAAACGGCTGATAGGATTTTTCTTCAATATTCATCAAAAAGTAACACAATTACAATCTTTAGAGAATACAAATCTCATGTAATCAATTGCATGTGGAAAAAACGTTAAGACGGCAGCAGATGAAACAGAACCTGAATGATCTTCCCCCTCTCCCTGGTTTTAGCTTGCTGCCATCACGGTCTAGGTTTAGGATATTTAGCCCATACCAGTGACAAACAAACGATGTTATCGACGTATGGCAGGACCAAACACAGTCTAGCTCACTTATTTTGCCAGCTAGAAAGAAACCGACACACATTTATTCAGAATCGGAGCAAGCTGCCCACCCAGAAAACGTCTTTAAAAAGGTGTTGTAAAGACGACTATGCTTGTTCGGTTTTGGTTGAAAATAAGTATTTTTCAGGTCGTTGTTTTAAGGACTCAGAGCAAGTGACGTCACCGATTGAAACGCTATTAAGCGCGAACACCGCTAACTAGCTAGCCGTTTCACATCCGTTACACACACAAGAGGATCCTGACAGACAAGTTGATTGCAAATAAAAGTTACATTTTACTTTGAATAATACATATTGTTCAACATTTCAATAATATTCTAATGGATCGACGTTAAACTTTAACACAAGTTTCAATTTTGTAGTACATTTTGAGTCATTCCCCAAAATAGGTGCCTTTTGAATTAGTGCATCATTTATACATAAAATATCAGAGGGAATAAAAAATGCACACATTTTGTGGAACAATCCACTTCCTGGCATAATTCATGGGAAACAGCTCTGGTCTTGATCAGTTGTGGATGTATAATTATAATCTTCACTCTTTTTCATTTTATGAAAAAAGTTTTATGAAGGTAAATAGTAAACAAACTGTAGTAATGAATATAGTGAGAGCAAGTTTGAACTACATTTTGACAGGCTTCTTAGCTAGTTAATTTTGGTCACTGCATTTTGCACTCATTCACCTCTTATTTGTAACATATTAATGCCCTCTCTCCTGTGAGCTAACGTTCTTAGCTAGCTAGATAGCTAACCCATATGTAACGGATGTGAAACGGCTAGCTTAGTTAGCGTGGCCGCTAAATAGCGTTTCAATCAGTGACGTCACTTGCTCTGAGACCTTGAAGTAGTAGTTCCCCTTGCTCTGCAAGGGCCGCGGCTTTTGTGGAGCGATGGGTAACGATGCTTCGAGGGTGACTGTTGATGTGTGCAGAAGGTCCCTAGTTCGCGCCCGGCTATGGGCGAGGGGACGGTCTAAAATTATACTGTTACACATACTACAGTTAGTTAGCAAAGAGTAACGTTGATGTTGGACTCTAGCTAGTTAATAAAAAATTATAAAGTTATGTCAAAAAACAATGACTCCACACCCGTTACCAGAAAACATAGCTAACCCGATACAGTAAACTAGCTTACTATCAAATATGTTAACCCTGCTTTCCCGCCTTACTATCTAATTAGCTAGCAACTAAGTTAGTGTTAACTAGCATGCAAGTATCCAAGCAGACTTGCTAACTTTAGCCTAGAGAAAATAATAGTTTGGGACAGAAACTGATAATTAATATAACAACTTTATCAAATTCCAAATGTTTTCAGAAATGTTGTTGCTTGAAATGATCCGTGTGTCGTTGTTACCGTCCTGAGGAACAAATGTTGGGTGAATGACAGGCTCTTTCTGCTTCTCCCAGTTTGGAGACATGACGGTTATAAATTGTAATAAATTCCGTTGTGAAATTGTAAACTAATGATTTTAAATTACAGGTAATTTTCAGTCATTCTGTCTATATCAGAACATATTCAATTAGATGTATTTTAATTTTAAATCAATATATTTCATTATATTGTGTATATCAAATAATAATCAAACTTATACTATATGCAATATTGTATACTTGTATTCGTGTATCTAATGCATTTCAATGAGTAGAGGCTGACCTTCGGCTATAATTGGATCAAAACAGATTTACATTTTTGGGTGAAATTAAGTCCATGATGGATGGACCTGATAGAGCCGAAAATTCGCCGTCCGTGGACGTCGCCACTGATGCCATGGCAAAGCCACCGTGAAATTCCCATTTCATCTGTAGTTGTTGGCTTTTTTCAATGCAGGATTCAACATGCAGGAGTTAGTCCGTAGCGGGGTGTGTCTGGTTTTGTGGAGGGTTATATGGCGAAGCGGAAGTGCTGTTCGAGTCTGATATCTCCCAGTTGAGTAAAGTTGGTAAGAATGAATGGAAGACGGAGACAGCGAAAAATGGAGCAAACAGACCAAAAGTTGTAAACGAACACCAAATCAAATGTATTTATAAAGCCCTTCTTACATCAGCTGATATCTCAAAGTGCTGTACAGAACCCCAGCCTAAAAACCCAAACAGCAAGCAATGTTGGTGTAGAAGCACGGTGGCTAGGAAAAACTCCCTAGAAAGGCCAGAACCTAGGAAGAAACCTAGAGAGGAACCAGGCTATGAGGGGTGGCCAGTCCTCTTCTGGCTGTGCTGGGTGGAGATTATAACAGAACATGGCCAAGATGTTCAAATGTTCATAGATGACCAGCAGGGTCAAATAATAATAATCACAGTGGATGTCGAGGGTGCAACAGGTCAGCACCTCAGGAGTAAATGTCAGAAGGCTTTTTATAGCCGATCATTCAGAGTATCTCTACCGCTCATGCTGTCTCTAGAGAGTTGAAAACAGCAGGTCTGGGACAGGTAGCACGTCCGGTGAACAGGTCAGGATTCTATAGCAGAACAGTTGAAACTGGAGCAGCAGCATGGCGAGTTGGACTGGGGAGAGCAAGGAGTCATAAGGCCAGGTAGTCCTGAGGCATCGGTTTCTTTTGGAGTGCGATTCATCAACAATTAAGTATTTTTGGGAGATCATTTGAGGTCAGGAAGATGGTAAAGGAGGCATTAGGAAAGGTAGAGCCAGTCAGAGTGACCAGTAATGGTCTTGTTTTGATTTCTTGCGTCTCAGAATAGCAGAAGGAGAGAGCATTGTTTTTCGTAGCAGGGCAACAATAAAAGGGTGTTCTCTCTGGAGTTTCGTTGGAAGAGTGACTGCCTACTCATGTGATTCTGCAATATGTAAGATACGCAGTGAGAGCTATTGTGAGTAAACCACTGCAGTTATGAAATTGATAAAATAATGGCCATGTTTCAAGTGTGCCAACGGAATCTTTTGTGTATTTATTAGGATCCCCATTAGCCGCTGCAAAAGTATCAGAATTGTTCACTTCTCTCATTGACTTGTCAAACCCCGGCTTGGACTGCTTCGCAAGCGTTCTCTGAAGTCTCGCGTTGTTTACGTATCTGGGTTTAGAAACTGGTAGTGGGGGAACAGGAAGTCCCGCGCAGGCGCGCATCATTCTTCAGAATAAAGGATACGTCAGAATTGTGCAGTCGAGACGACAACTTCTGTGTCCGTTTCAAATGTATTACTACTGGTATGTAATAGCACGTTATAATATCGAAATAACATGTCATAACATGCTAGGTAACAAATACGTCAAGGTATTATCACGTTTGTTAAAGGTTTTATCTGCTATTTTTGTGTCAAACCGCGTGATTGAACGTGATCACTTTTTTACATATCACATAGAGACTTTGGGTTAGTCTGAGTGGATGCATATCATTTCGTCAAGGTCATTTCATAAAGTATACATTTATCTGAGATTTCTGGGTTCGTTTTACATGTCATTTTTGGTTTTGTGTAAAATTCGGGAGATGGTAAAATGGCGGATCCCACTCGGTCTGCATCAACGGACCATCAAGCAGAGACCATTTCACGGTTGCACTACTGTTTTGGAGCTAATTTGTAATGATTATCAGTTTTCTACATGTGTACTAATATTCAGAGACATTCAGTTGTTTCTGTCTATAAATGTTACTGTGGTGTGAACGGAAAAACGATTGTTTTTTGATTGGAATAATACCGTGGAGACAAGGTTATTCAGGAAAATAGTACATAGTGCTGCCTGAAACATGCAACCTTGTACTAAATGGTTTTTGAGTCATTTATGCGAATTCAGGAAATCTACTATAGATTAAGTGCATTTAAGTTGTGTAATTTAAGTAATTTAAAGTCTATACTTTGTCTAATATGAATTAATTAATGTTTTGTCAATGCTTACCTACCTCATCTATTGAAATGAGATCAGTGCTTGTCTTGGACAGCAGCTCATCAGAGCTGAGTACCGTCACCTCAAATGTTTACTGTTTGAGCTCATGTTCCTCTTATAGAATATTAGCTCAACAGTATTGTGGAGCTCCTGCACCTAAATATAATCAATATTTTTAGAGAATTAATAAAGTCTTGACAGTTCTGGCACTAACTTTTCTGTCTGCTTCTCTTTATTATTACTGGCCGACTCAGATTAAGTCTGAGGCCGGTAACATCAACAGTGAGGACAAACCCAGCCTGCCACTCTCCTTCCACACTGAGTCCAAACCTACAGTCACTGGGTCCTGATTGTGACAGTGGAGCCCAGTTTCCACTGCAGGATCCAGAGATGGCATCAGTGAAGCTGGAAGACTGCAGTCAAACACTGGAGCTGAATGTCAACATTAAAGATGAAGAAGAGGAGGAGAAGATTGGGACATCTGTTTCTCATGGTAAGAGCAGGTTCTGTTTAACTAAGTTTGTTTTTCATTCCAACTTCCCACTGTGCATGAAAAGTTGCTGTAGAACTGTTTTATTTATTTTATTTCACCTTTATTTAACCAGGTGGGCCAGTTGAGAACACCTTTATTTAACCAGGTGGGCCAGTTGAGAACACCTTTATTTAACCAGGTGGGCCAGTTGAGAACACCTTTATTTAACCAGGTGGGCCAGTTGAGAACACCTTTATTTAACCAGGTAGGACCAGTTGAGAACGAGTTCTCATTTACAACTTCGACCTGGCCAAGATAAATAAAGCAAAGCAGTGCGACAAAAACAGCAACAGAGTTACACATGGGATAAACAAATGTACAGTCAATAACACAATAGAAAAATCTATATGCAGTGTGTGCAAATGTAGTAAGATTAGGGGGGTAAGGAAATAAATAGGCCATAGTGGTGAAATATTTACAATTTAGTATTAACACTAGAGGGATGGATGTGCAAGTAGAGATACTGGGGTGCAAAAGAGCAAAAATAAATAGCAATATGGGGATGAGGTTGTTGGGTGGGCTATTTACAGATGGGCTGTGTACAGATGCAGTGATAGGTAAGCTGCTCTGACAGCTGATGCTTAAAGTTAGTGAGGAGATATGTCTCCAGGTTCATTGATTTTTGCAATTCGTTCCAGTCATTGGCAGCAGAGAACTGGAAGGACAGGTGGCCAAAGGAGGAGTTGGCTTTGGGGATGACCAGGGAAATTTCCCATTTGGAGCGTGTGCTACGGGTGGGTGTTGCTATGGTGACCAGTGAGCTGAGATAAATTGGGCTTTACCTAGCAAAGACCTATAGATGACCTGGAGCCAGTGGGTTTGGCGACGAATATGAAGCGAGGGCCAGCCAATGAGAGCATACAGGTCGCAGTGGTGGGTAGTATATGGGGCTTTGGTGACAAAACGGATGGCACTGTGATAGACTACATCCAATTTGCTGAGTAGAGTGTTGGAGGCTATTTTGTAAATGACATCGTCAAGGATTTGGTAGGATATTCAGTTTTACGAGGATATGTTTAGCAGGATGAGTGACTGTGGCTTTGTTGCGAAATAGGAAGCAGATTCTAGATTTAATTTTGGATTGGAACTTCTTTGGGACAGGGGCAGTATTTTCACGTCCGGATGAAAAGCATGTCCAAAGTAAACACTCAGACCCAGTAGATTTGGATAGAAAACACTCCGAAGTTTCAAAAATTGTTTGAATAATGTTTGTGAGTGTAACAGAACTTATTTGGCAGGCGAAACCCCGAGGACAAACCGTTCAGATTTTTGTTTTGAGGTCGCTCTCTTTTCAATGGGATTTCATTGGGAATCCAGATTTCTAATCGACTTTCCTGTAGTTCCGATCGCTTCCACTGGATGTCAACAGTTTTTAGAAATTGGTTGAGGTTTTTCCTTTGAGAAATGAAGAAGTAACATTGTTCAGAATGAGGGTAGATGGAAGTGTACTCTTTGTTAGAGGCGCGTGACCTGAAAGCACGCTCCTCTTTGTTTTCCTCCGGTATAGAACACAGATCATCCCATCTTCAATTTTATTGATTATTTACATTAAATACCTAAAGTTGTATTACAAAAGTAGTTTTAAATGTTTGGACAAAGCTTACAGGTAACTTTTGAGATATTTTGTAGTCACGTTGCAAAAGTTGGAACTGGCGTTTTTCTGGATCAAACGCGCCAAATAAATGGACATTTTGGATATATATCGACAGAATTCATAGAACAAAAGGACAATTTGTGATGTTTATGGGACATTGGAGTGCCAAAAGAAGAAGCTCGTTAAAGGTAAGGCATGAATTATATTTTTATTTCTGTGTTTTGTGTCGCGCCTGCAGGGTTGAAATATGCTTTTCTGTCTTTGTTTATTGGGGTGCGATCCTTAGATAATAGCATAGTTTGCTTTCACCGTAAAGCATTTTTGAAATCTGACACGTTGGCTGGATTCACAACAAGTGTTGCTTTAATTTGGTATATTGAATGTGTGATTTCATCAAAGCTATATTTTTATAGTAATTTATTTGAATTTGGCGCTCTGCATTTTCACTGGATGTTTGCCAGTTGGGACGCTACCGTCCCACATATTCCAGAGAGGTTAATGTGACTCTGGAAGGAGAGTTTACAGTATAAACAGACACCTAGGTATTTGTAGTTGTCCGCATATTCTAAGTCAGAACCGTCCAGAGTAGCGATGCTAGTCGGGCAGGCGGGTGCGGGCAGCGATTGGTTGAAGAGCATGCATTTAGTTTTACTAGCATTTAAGAGCAGTTGGAGGCCACGGAAGGAGTGTTGTATGGCATTTAGGCTCGTCTGGAGGTTTGTTTAACACACCGTCCAAAGAAGGGCCAGATGTATACAAAATGGTGTCGTCTGCGTAGAGGTGGATCAGAGAATCATTGATATATATACAGAAAACAGAGTCGGCCTGAGAATTGAACCCTTTGGCACCCCCATAGAGACTGGCAGAGGTTCGGACAACAGGCCCTCTGATTTGACACAGAACTCTATCTGAGAAGTAGTTGGTGAACCAGGTGTGGCAGTCATTTGAGAAACCAAGGCTGTTGAGTCTGCCTATAAGAATGCAGTGATTGACAGAGTCGAATGCCTTGGCCATGTCGATGAAGACGGCTGCACAGTACTGTCTTTTATCGATGGCGTTTATATCGTTTAGGACCTTGAGCGTGGCTGAGAATGCACCCATGACCAGCTCGGAAACCAGATTGCATAGCGGAGAAGGTACGGTGGGATTCGAAATGATCGGTTATCTGTTTGTTCACTTTGCTTTTGAAGACTTTAGAAAGGTAGGGCAGGATTTCATGATGAACTGTTTCAATGAGAAGGTAGATGTTATTTCATGCTACTGAGACTTGCATACCAGTATTGGCAGCATTTGTTTTATTCACTGGTCTATCTGGAGTGATCAGAGAGTAGACTAAAGAAGTGAAGTTGACAAACTGCCAGTGTTTTAGGGTTCTATGAACTGAGTACCGTAATTGCTGGACTATTAAGCGCACCTGAATATAAACCACACCCACTGAATTATAAAAAAAATATGTATTTTGTACATAAATAAGCCGCACATGTCTATAAGCTGCAGGTGCCTACCGGTACATTGAAACATGTCTATAAGCCGCAGGTGCCTACCGGTACATTGAAACATGTCTATAAGCCGCAGGTGCCTACCGGTACATTGAAACATGTCTATAAGCCGCAGGTGCCTACCGGTACATTGAAACAAATGAACTTGGTCACTATCTTCCTCCTCCTGTGCACTGAAACCACTGAAGTCATCTCCTTCGGTGTCGGAGTTGAATAGCCTCAGAATTGCTTCATCCGATGTTGGATCGTTTTCATTGTCGCTCTCGTCACTTTCATCCGGAGGCAAATACCCCGCTGAGCTCACGCTGCTGCCCCTTCAACACGCAGCAGTCCAGCCTTTCGAAACCCGTTGATGATAGTGGATTTTTTGACAATGTTCCACGCTGTCAGGACCCACTGGCAGACTTGACCATAAGTTGCTCTTCGCATGCAGCCCATTTTAGTGAAGGATTTCTCCCCACTTGTCATCCAAGCCTCCCACTGAACAAGGAGCGCCACCTTAAATGCACGATTTACACTGATGTCGAGTGGCTGCAAATACTTTGGGCTTTTCTTCCCTCTGAAAGCTTTTGTTGTCTTTTTGCACTGAGTCAGTTCCTCACGCTGCTGTTTCCAACGTCTTATCGACTCATTAAGGCCAAGCTCCCATGCAGCAGCTCTATTTCCTTTTCCAACAGCCAGATCGATCGCCTTCAACTTGAAAGCTGCATCATATGCATTTCTCCGTGTCTTTGCTATGATGAGGGTGACAAAATTACTACCGTAATCAGAATGATGGGAAGTTTGAGCGCGCTCGATTTACGTCACATTATGTGACGGTGCTCAGTTTTTTGGCGGCATGAATCTTGTGAAAGCGGGAAAAATCCATAAATTAGCCGCGTCATTGTATAAACCGCAAGGTTCAAAGCGTGGGAATAAAGTAGCGGCTTATAGTCCGGAAATTACGGTATGTGTAGTTTCTAACGCTTGTGATTAGAGGTCGAACGATTATGATTTTTCAACACCGATACCGATTATTGGAGAACCAAAAAAGCCGATACTGATTAATCTGCTGATTTTAAAATAAATAAAATGTATTAAAAAAAATACATTTGTAATAATGGCAATTACAACAATACTGAATGAACACTTATTTTAACTTAATATAATACATAGATAAAATCAATTTAGCCTCATATAAATAAACATGTTTCATCATGTTCAATTTGGTTTAAATAATGCAAAAACAAAGTGTTGGAGAAGAAAGTAAAAGTGCAATATGTGCCATGTAAAAAAAAAAAGCTAACGTTTCAGTTCCTTGCTCAGAACATGAGAACATATGAAAGCTGGTGGTTCCTTTTAACACAAGTCTTCAATATTCCCAGGTAAGAAGTTTTAGGTTGTAGTTATTATAGGACTATTTCTCTCTATACCATTTGTATTTCATAACCAGGAACACAACGACAACAGCCACCCTTGAAGCAGCGTTACCCATGCAGAGCAAGGGGGAGAACTACTCCAAGGCTCAGAGCAAGTGATGTTTGAAACGCTATTAGCGCGCACCCCGCTAACTAGCTAGCCATTTCACATCGGTTACACCAGCCTAATCTCGGGAGGTGGCATCCGTAAGTCTAAATATTTGTGTTGCATTGCACAACCTTCAATGTTATGTCATAATTACGTAAAATTCTGGCAAATTAGGCGGCCCAAACTGTTGCATATACACTGACTCTGCGTGCAATGAACGCAAGAGAAGTGACACAATTTCACCTAGTTAATATTGCCTGCTAACCTGGATTTCTTTTAGCTAAATATGCAGGGTTAAAAATATATACTTCTGTGTAATGATTTTAAGAAAGGCATTGATGTTTATGGTAAGATACACATTGGAGCAATGATACGCACCGCATCGATTATATGCAACTCAGGACACACTAGATAAACTAGTAATATCATCAACCATGTGTAGTTAACTGGTGATTATGATTGATTGTTTTTTTATAAGATAATTTTAATGCTAGCTAGCAACTTACCTTGACTTACTGCATTCGCGTAACAGGCAGGCTCCTCATGGAGTGCAATGTAATCAGGTGGTTAGAGCGTTGGACTAGTTAGCTGTTGCAAGATTGAATCCCCCGAGCTGACAAGGTAAACAAACGTCTGTCGTTCTGCCCCTGAACGAGGCAGTTAACCCACCGTTCCTAGACCGTCATTGAAAATAAGAATGTGTTCTTAACTGACTTGCCTAGTTAAATAAAGATTAAATAAAGGTGTCCAAAAAATACCGATTTCCGATTGTTTGAAAACTTGAAATCGGCCCTAATTAATCGGCCATTCCGATTAATCGGTCGACCTCTACTTGTGATAGTGAGTGGAGGATGATATGGCTCATAATTTTCATGACTTAGGAGATACTTTTAGAATAGTTTTATTGTATTGCACAGCCTACTCATATGAATACATAGTGTGTTCAGACCCCTTGACTTTTTCCACATTTTGTTACGTTACAGCCTTATTCTAAAATGGATTAAATAAAAAACGTTCCTCATCAATCTACACACAATACCCCATAATGACATCACAATACCCCATAATGACATCACAATACCCCATAATGACATCACACTACCCCATAATGACATCACAATACCCCATAATGACAAAGCAAACACAGGGTTTTAGAAATGTTTTCAGATTTATAAAAAATGTAAAAAATAAATACCTTATTTACATAAGTATTCAGACTCTTTGCTAGGAGACTCGACATTGAGCTCAGGTGATACTTCTTTCCATTGATCATCGTTGAGATGTCTCTACAACTTGATTGTTGTCAACCTGTGGTAAATTCAATTGATTGGACATAATTTGGAAAGGCACACACCTGTCTATATAAGGTCCCACATTTGACCGTGCATGTCAGAGCAAAAACCAATCACTTGGTCGAAGGAATTGTCCGTAGAACTCCATGAAAGGAAAAATTCACGAGGTGGTAAAATGGCGGCCCCCACTCGGTCTGTGTCAACAGACTTCAGTGCAGGCAGTGTGGATGCAGCAGAGAGACAATTTTACAGTTGCACTACTGTTTTGAAGCTAAATGTAATGATTATCGGTCTTCTACATGTATAATAATATTGACACATTCAGTTTGTGTTGATCTATAAACGTTACTGTGGTGTGAACAGGAAATACAATTGTTTTTTGAAGTCAAATAGTGAATACAAGGTTAAGGAAAATAGCACATAGTGCTGCCTAACACAAACTGTAACCTTGTACTAAATGGTTTTTGAGTCATGTATGCATTTATCTACTACAGGTTAAGTATTAGCTCAAAAGTATTGTGGAGCTTCTGCACATAAATATAAACAGTACCGGCCCTATATAATGAGTATCGGCAACTATTTCAGTCCAAGTCAAGCACTGAATTAGATAATTGAACAAGAAAAAATATAATGTATTTAATAGAGAATAAAGACCTTGCCAGAACTTTCAAGAAAATAACTTTTGTGTCTTTCTCTTGTACTACTTGTCAACTCAGGTATGAGGCCGGTAACATCAACAGTGAGGACAAACCCAACCTGCCTTTCTCCTTCCACACTGAGTCCAAACCTACAGTCACTGGGTCCTGATTGTGACAGTGGAGCCCAGTTTGCACTGCAGGATCCAGAGATGGCATCAGTGAAGGTGGAAGACTGCAGTCAAACACTGGAGCTGAATGCCAACATTAAAGATGAAGAAGAGGAGGAGAAGATTGGGACATCTGTTAGTCATGGTAAGAGCAGGTTCTGTCTAATTTGGTTGTTTGTTACAACTTCTCCGCTGTGCATGAAAAGTTGCTGTAGAACTGTTTCATGATGAACTGTTTCAATGAGAAGGTAGATGTTATTTCATGCTACTGAGACTTTCATGGTTTGACACCAGTATTGTCAGCATTTGTTTTATTCACTGGGCTATCTGGAGTGTTCAGAGAGTAGACTGAAGAAGTGAAGTAGACAAACTGCCAGTGTTTTAGAATTATATGAAAAATGAGTCAGTATAGTTACTAACCCTTGTGATAGTGAGTGGAGGATGATATAGATCATAATTTTCATGACTTATGAGATTCTTTTAGAATAGTTGTATTGTCCTTTTGTATTGTGCAGCCTACTTATATGAATACGTACAGGTATCCTAGTGGTTGGAGAGTTGGGCATGTAATCGAAAGGTTGCTGGATCGAATCCCTGAGCTGACAAGGTAAAACAAACACATCAAAAAAAGAAACGTCCTCTCACTGTCAACTGCGTTTTTATTCAGCAAACTTAACATGTGTAAATATTTGTATGAACATAACAAGATTCAACAACTGAGACATATGCTGAACAAGTTCCACAGACATGTGACTAACAGAAATTGAATAATTTGTCCTGAACAAAGGGGGGGGTGGGTCAAAATCAAAAGTAACAGTCAGTATCTGGTGTCAGCTGCACCAGATTTGCCAGTTCTTGCTGTGAGATGTTACCCCACTCTTCCACCAAGGCACCTGCAAGTAATTAAAAGTCATTAAAACTTGTTTTTCAACCACTCCACAAATTTCTTGTTAACAAACTATAGTTTTGGCAAGTCGGTTAGGGCATCTACTTTGTGCATGACACAATTAATTTTTCCAACAATTGTTTACAGACAGATTTCACTATATCACAATTCCAGTGGGTCAGAAGTTTGCATACACTAAGTTGACTTTGCCTTTTAAACAGCTTGGAAAATTCCAGAAAATGATGTCATGGCTTTAGAAGCTTCTGATAGGCTAATTGACATAATTTTAGTCAATTGGAGGTGTACCTGTGGATTTATTTCAAGGCCCACCTTCAAACGCAGTGCCTCTTTGCTTGACATCATGGGAAAATCAAAAGAAATCAGCCAAGACCTCAGATTTTTTTTTTATTCCTCCACAAGTCTGGTTCATCCTTGGGAGCAATTTCCAAACGCCTGAGGATACCACCTTCATCTGTACAAACAATAGTACGCAAGTATTAACACCATGGGACTACGCAGTCGTCATAATGCTCAGGAAGGAGACTGGTTCTGTCTCCTAGAGATGAACGTACTTTGGTGTGAAAAGTGCAAATCATTCCCAGAACAACAGTGAAGAGGCTTGAGGAAATGGGTGCAAAAGTGTCAATATCGACAGTAAATCGAGTCCTATATCAACATAACCTGAAAGGCTGCTCGGCAAGGAAGGAACCACTGCTCCAAAACTGCCATACAAGCCAGATTACGGTTTACAATTGCATCTGGAGACAAATATCGTACTTTTTGGAGAAATGTCCTCTGGTCTGGGGAAAAAAATAAAATATATATATAACTGTTTGGCAATAATGACCATCGTTATGTTTGGAGGAAAAAGGGGGAGGCTTGCAAGCCGAAGAACACCATCCCAACCGTGAAGCGCGGGGGTGGCAGCATCATGTTGTGGGGGTGCTTTGCTGCAGGAGGGAATGGTGCACTTCACAAAATATGTGGCATCATGAGGGAGGAAAATTACGTGGATTTTTTTGAAGCAACATCTCAAGACAGGAAGGAAGTTAAAGCTTGGTCGCAAATGGGTCTTCCAAATGGACAATGACCCAAAGCATACTTCCAAAGTTGTGGCAAAATTGCTTATTAAGGACAACAAAGTCAAGGTATTGGAGTGGCCATCACAAAGCCCTGACCTCAATCCTATAGAAAATTTGTGGGCAGAACTGAAAAAGCATGTGCGAGCAAGGAGGCCTACAAACCTGACTCGGTTACACCAGCTCTGTCAGGAGGAATTGGCCAAAATTCACCCACCCTATTGTGGGAAGCTTGTGGAAGGCTACCCGAAACGTTTGACCCAAGTTAAACAATTTAAAAGCAATGCTACCAAATATGAATTGAGTGAATGTAAACTTCTGACCCACAGGAAATGTGATGAAAGAAATAAAAGATGAAATAAATAATTCTCTACTTTTATTCTGACATTTCACATTCTTAAAATAAAGTGGTGATCCTAACTGACCTAAGACGGGGAATTTTTTACCAGGATTAAATGTCAGGAATTGTGAAAAACCGAGTTGAAATGTTTTTGGTTAAGGTGTATGTAAACCTCTGACTTCAACTGTATTTACACATGTTAAGTTGAAAATAACCACAGTTGACAGAGAAAAGGAGATACCATTTGATGTGCTACATTACCCAAAGGCCCTTTGCACATGGTGTTAGGCTTGCATTTTAGTGTCAATCATTTTAGTCCAAGGATAGGATCGAAAATCCTCCAAGAGCCTTGGTCTGTGAGATGACCAAGAACCCAATGGTCACTGTGACAGAGCTCCAGAGTTCCTCTGTGGTGATGGGAGAACCTTCCAGAAGGACAACAATCTCTGCAGAACTCTACCAATCAGGCCTATATGGTGGAGTGGTCAGATGTAAGCCATTCTTCAGTAAAAGGCGTACAAGACGGCCTGCTTGGAGTTTGCCAAAAGGCTCCTAAAGGACTCTCAGAACATGAGAAACAAGATTGGTGAAGGTAACTCGGAGTGGACTCGTAAGGATTTATTGTTTCTCTTATATCCAGAGGGAGCGGGCGCTCCAGATTTCGCGATTGGGGACAAGAATTGTGACTCGGATTGCTCTCCGGAACAGGGTGGCATTGAAAGGAGTGATAATGGGTTTAAGTGTTAAGGAGGAGCGGTTGAAATGGAAGATTCCAAGTGTCTGTGCTGCCCACCATTAGTTGAGAGAAGGATCCTGTGTAGAGTGTTGGGAAACAGAGAATACATTGTCTGTGATGTAGAGTTTTGATGCAGAGTCTCTGCCAGATAAGGTAAAGGTAGGAAGTGTCAGTTATCCCGTGAGCACTTTTGTTCCGTAAATACTACAGTGTTTTAGGTGTCAGGTTAATGGGCCTGTTGCAGCAGAATGTAGGCATGAGATGCCCTAGATGTGAGAAGTGTGCAGGAGGGCATGAGAGGCCCTAGATGTGAGAAGTGTGCAGGAGGGCATGAGAGGCCCTAGATGTGAGAAGTGTGCAGGAGGGCATGAGAGGCCCTAGATGTGAGAAGTGTGCAGGAGGGCATGAGAGGCCCTAGATGTGAGAAGTGTGCAGGAGGGCATGAGATGCCCTAGATGTGAGAAGTGTGCAGGAGGGCATGAGATGCCCTAGATGTGAGAAGTGTGCAGGGGGGCATGAGATGCCCTAGATGTGAGAAGTGTGCAGGGGGGCATGAGATGCCCTAGATGTGAGAAGTGTGCAGGGGGGCAGGAGATGCCCTAGATGTGAGGAGTGTGCAGGAGGGCATGAGATGAAGGAATGTGTTGTAGTACAGAAAGTGTAGTATGGCGAAGCAGTGAAGAGAGTGATAGAGGAAGATGGGAACAGGGTGAGGGATCTTGAGAGGATTCCTGTGAGGAGGCAGAGACCAAGAGAGAGTGATGGGAATAATATGTGCTTCAGCAAGGTGGGCTTTTTAGTATTTATAGTCATGTTTGTTTAATTGTACTGCAGAAATGGATAGAAAGTCCCATAAAATAGAGATTGTGGGATTGCGAGGATTTACAGGGTGTTTCGTGGTCTGGTGCAGGACTAGATAGGGTTAAATAGTGGAATGGGGTGATGGGTTTTTGTGGAAAATCACCACAAAGGGACTCAGTCAAAGTTAAATGAATCATTCTTTATTATCAGCAAGCAGGAGAGGTTCCAACAAACATAAAGCACCATAGCATCGGTCGGGAGCTCTGCCGGGGCAGTCCCGTTAGTTCTCCTGTATACTGCTTAGACAGACAAGTTGTATTTGCATGATTTAGCTTATTCCTTATTCATCATTAACGTTTGGTTCCTGCATGTGACCGACCAGTACCTCACGAGGCTTCTTCTCTCCATGCTGAGACCTTGAAACTGAGATATCCCTTTTGGTAACCAGAACAATGTTCAGGGTGTACTGCCAATTGGCCTGAGGAGATGAGTCACCTGCACGAACCAAGAACATTTTCCCCTAAATTTTTAGAGGGCTAATATTTGGCAGGGCAATTCTGTATTAATTACTGTATCAATGAATTGAATGTATGTAGGCTGTGGAATCCCTCACACCAGTACAGTAGGTGGAGGTGTAATGCAGCTAAAAATTGGATGCGATCCTCCAACCAAATCCCAAAGAAGAAGGACCCAAATACTTGACCCGAATGGAAAATGTGAAAAAGGAGCAAGCTTTATCTCTATTATTGCTGTTTGATGAAGAGTATCTAAAGCTGGGATATATAAGATACCCCATAAGAGAGTTGGTGTAAATCCCGATGCACGTAAGAAATGTTAAGGGTTTGGCTACATGTCAAGTGTTTGCAGACAGACATGTTTTATTGAAGAGTTTGTGAATGTAAAATGTTGCAACTGTGGAGGGGGTCATGTTCCTGAATTCCCAGAGTGCCCTGTTGCTGTACAGTCACCCTATGTGGAGGTGGTGAAGAGCGTTATAGGGGCAAGAGGCCACAGTTCTGAAGAAGATATGGTGATGGATGCACCTCAACCAGTTGTAAATGTTGTACGTCAATCAAGTGATCTGGATACACATATTGTGAAGGTGGATATTTTAGTATTCATAGCCACAGTTATTAATTATACTGTACATGAAGTCCAAGAAGCTGGACATCATTATATCTGCAGCTGAGAAGTTTTTGGGACTCCAAGACTACAAGGACTACTGTCACCAGATGATGTTCTGCTCTTACAGGATCCTTCTCAGCCTGTGTTAGATCCTTCTCAACCTGGTTAGAACCGAATAGCACGCTGATATAATGTAAATGTTGTTATTGATCATTTGTATGATTTTGAAAAATTATACTGTTTACACTGAACAAACGCAATAATGTAAAGTGTTGGTCCCATGTTTCATGAGGTGAATTAAAAAATATATATATTTCACCTTTGTTTAACCAGGTAGGCTAGTTGAGAACACGTTCTCATTTGCAACTGCAACCTGGCCAAGATAAAGCGTAGCAGTGTGAACAGACAACACAGAGTTACACATGGAGTAAACAATTAACAAGTCAATAACACAGTAGAAAAAAAGAGTCTATATACAAATAAAAGATCCCCAGAAATGTTCCCGACAGACACTTATTTCTCACAAATGTTGTGCACAAATTTGTTTACATCCCTGTTAGTGAGCATTTATCCTTTGGTAAGATAATCCATCCACCTGACAGGTGAGACATCAAGAAGCTGATTTAAATAACATGATCATCATTACACAGGTGCACCTTGTGCTGGGGACAAGAGTAGCTGAGTAGGTACCTTGGCAGCAGTTAATGGGGATCCCTGATTGTGAACAGAGTGCCCCATGGTGGGGTTATGGTATGGGCAGGCATAAGCTACAGACAACAAACACAACTGCATTTTATCAATGGCAATTTGAATGCACAGAGATACCATGACACGATCCTGAGGCACATTGTCCTGCCAGTCATCCGCCTCCATAACCTCATGTTTCAGCGTGACAATGTGCAGCCCCATGTCGCAAGGATCTGTACACAATTGAAAATGTCCCAATTCCATGGCCTGCATACTCAGCAGGAATGGCCTGCATACTCAGCAGGAATGTCACCCTTTGAGCATGTTTGGGATTGACGTGTACCACAGCTTGTTCCAGTTCCCTCCTATATCCAGGAATTTCGCACAGCCATTGAAGAGCAGTGGGACAACATTCCACAGGCCACAATCAACAGCCTGATGAACTCTTATGTAAAGGAGATGTGTCCTGGAGGAGGCAGCAGCAGCTACCCACTTCTCCAGTGCTTCATTAGTAAATTGAGAGGCGTCGGAACCAAAAGTGAACCCAAGAGGGGGGGGTGACCTGGGGGTCTCTGAGGTACCAGAATACATTTAAATAAAATACCTTTATAATAAACCATTGGAGGCATTATCATGGCTTTGGTGTACTTGCATATTATATTTAATTGAATCTTTATTTAACTAGTCAGTTAAGAACTTATTTTCAATTACGGCCTAACCGTACCAAACCCGGACGATGCTGGGACAATTATATATGTGTCAATTGTGCGCCGCCCTATGGGACTCCCAATTCATTTCTTTCTGAACAGACTGCAGAGTGCTGCAACACCTCAACACACTTCCCACAGCTATTATTCTATCAGGAAATAAATGAAGAAGTGCAATGCTGGAGAGATGAGTTGTCGGCTCATGTCTATAACCACACAGAGAGGGAGAGAGATCATAGAAATTGAATCTCATTTTAGTTCTATGAGAGATACAGGCGTGCTTCTTTCTCACCACAGCAATGGCCACACCTTGGTCTAAATAGGCTACAATGTTGCACAAACCATAAACCTGGTTCGGCCCAACATCAAAACATTCTTAGAACATCAGGTTTTCACTTTGTTTTTTAGGGGGCATGATAATTACAGAGGAATCCAAAATGTAGTTAGGATTTTTATATTGCAAACAGTATAAATAATTTTTCATGCCAGAAGAGGTAGGCTACCTGATGAGAGGTACCGGAGGATCTGGCTCAAATGAAGCACCTCCCTTCTCATATAATGGGGTAGGGCCATCCCAAGAATCCCTGAATGCACGGACAATTGCGCCAAAGATTTTTTTTATAACTAAACCAAGATAGACTACAACTAGTCGTTTCTGATGGGAAACAGATGAGCCATACTGGGCAGTGCCAAGCACGAGCTACCGAGATCCTATTGGTGCATACTTCTGCGTATTTCTTTATATTTCTGTTAGTCAATGCCGCCTCTGAAGCGCTGAATGTGCTATAACTCAATTCGCCTTTACATTCCTTCTAAACAAAGACATTTTTAAAAACTTTTGCAACGGGTAAAGTCTACAAAACTTAGTCCATTCTGTTCAGAACAGATTTTGAACAGAACTGTATTAAGATCAGATGTTTCATAGATTAGAACATTTGCAGAATGTCGGCCAAAATCCATCTCGTTCCATCTTCTCCCACTGCCGGCCAGCGGGCTTCCTCTCACTACCATATTTGGTAGTGAGTGGAAACGCTTTGCGGATCCTTCACATTTATACATCTGGTGAAATATCTGTCTCATTGTTCCGTCTGTGGCTGCACTGTGGTCGTGGGGGAACAGGAAGTTCGGGGCACGCACCATTCTTCAGAATAAATGTAAATATTTATCTCCAGAACTGTCATGTTAAGTAGATAACCTTTGTGTCCATTTATATGTATTACTACAGGTATGTAGTAGCAGGTTTAAACTTCCTAATATCAAAACATGTCATACCATGCTAGGTAACAAGGTATTATCACATTTGGTAAAGGTTTCATGTGTTATTTTTGTGTCAAACCAAGTGAAGAACATGATAACTATTTTACAAGCTACATAGCTAGAGACTTTGGGATTGTCTGAGAGTATGTACATCATTTTCTCAAGGTCATTTCATAATCTATTTTAGATTTCTAGGTTCGCTTTGTGTGTTATTGGTTTTGTGTAAAATTCACAAGCTGGGAAAACCACCGCGCCCACTCTGTCTGCGTCAAAGAGAGACAATTTTATGTAGTCATATTCAGACACATTCAGTTTCTTTGTCTATAAATGTTACTATGGTGTGAACGGGAAATACAATTGGTTTTTGATTTGAATAATACAGGGAAGACCAGGTTATTCAGGAAAATAGTACATAGTGCTGCCTGAAACATACTGCAACCTTGTACTAAATGGTTTTTGAGTCATTTATTAATTGATGTAAATCCAAGAAATCTACTATGGGTTAAGTTTAGTTACATTGTGTAGCGTGTACTTTGTCTAATTTTGAATGAATTCATGTTTTGTTGTCAATGCTTACCTACCTGATCTATTGAAATGAGATGGACAGGAGCTCACTGGAGCTGAGGACCAGCACCTCAATGTTCTACTGCTTGAGCTCAAGTTCCTCTTCTAGAATATTAGCTCAACAGTATTGTGGAGCTCCGGCATCTAAATATAAACAGTATCGGCACCTATTTCAGTCCAAGTTAAGCACTGAATTAGATAATTGAACAAGAAAAAATATAATATATTTTAATAGAGAATAAAGAAAGTGCCAGAAATGTCAACACAATAACATTTGTTTCTGTTTCTCATTGTTACTACAGGACTAGAATTAAGTCTGAGGCCGGTAACATCAACAGTGAGGACAAACCCAGTCTGCCTCTCTCCTTCCACACTGAGTCCAAACCTACAGTCACTGGGTCCTGATTGTGACAGTGGAGCCCAGTTTTCACTGCAGGATCCAGAGATGGCATCAGTGAAGCTGGAAGACTGCAGTCAAGCACTGGAGCTGAATGTCATCATTAAAGATGAAGAGGAGGAGAAGATTGGGACATCTGTTTCTCATGGTAAGAGCAGGTTCTATCTAACTATGTTTGTTGTTCATTCCAACTTCCCACTGTGTATGAAAAGTTGCAGTAGAACTGTTTCATGATGAACTGTTTCAATGAGAAGGTAGATGGTATTTCATGCTATTGACACTTGCATGGTTTGACACCAGTATTGTCAGCATTTGTTTTATTCACTGGTCTATCTGGAGTGTTCAGAGTGTAGACTAAAGAAGTGGAGTAGACAAACTGCCAGTGTTTTAAAGTTCCATGAAATTAGTCTATTTTTAATTCAACTTACTTAACCTTTATTTAACTAGGCAAGTCAATTAAGAACAAATTATTATTTACATTGACGGCCTACCTCCCGGGCCAACCCGGACGATGCTGGGTCAATTGATCGCCACCCTATGGGACTCTTTCTTAATCACGGCCGGATGTGATACAGCCTGGTTACTAACCCTTGTGATGATGAGGGGAGGATGATATGGCTCATAATTTTCACGACTTTTACCCACTTTTAGAATAGTTTTATTCCCCTGTATTGTACAGCCTACTGATATAAATACATACAGTGCCTTGAGAAAGTATTCGGCCCCCTTGAACTTTGCGACCTTTTGCCACATTTCAGGCTTCAAACATAAAGATATAAAACTGTATTTTTTTGTGAAGAATCAACAACAAGTGGGACACAATCATGAAGTGGAACGACATTTATTGGATATTTAAAACTTTTTTAACAAATCAAAAACTGAAAAATTGGGCGTGCAAAATTATTCAGCCCCCTTAAGTTAATACTTTGTAGCGCCACCTTTTGCTGCGATTACAGCTGTAAGTCACTTGGGGTATGTCTATCAGTTTTGCACATCGAGAGACTGACATTTTTTCCCATTCCTCCTTGCAAAACAACTCGAGCTCAGTGAGGTTGGATGGAGAGCATTTGTGAACAGCAGTTTTCAGTTCTTTCCACAGATTCTCGATTGGATTCAGGTCTGGACTTTGACTTGGCCATTCTAACACCTGGATATGTTTATTTTTGAACCATTCCATTGTAGATTTTGCTTTATGTTTTGGATCATTGTCTTGTTGGAAGACAAATCTCCGTCCCAGTCTCAGGTCTTTTGCAGACTCCATCAGGTTTTCTTCCAGAATGGTCCTGTATTTGGCTCCATCCATCTTCCCATCAATTTTAACCATCTTCCCTGTCCCTGCTGAAGAAAAGCAGGCCCAAACCATGATGCTGCCACCACCATGTTTGACAGTGGGGATGGTGTGTTCAGGGGAAGATGGTTAAACGTTTTGCATTGTTGCCAAAAAGTTCAATTTTGGTTTCATCTGACCAGAGCACCTTCTTCCACATGTTTGGTGTGTCTCCCAGGTGGCTTGTGGCAAACTTTAAACAACACTTTTTATGGATATCTTTAAGAAATGACTTTCTTCTTGCCACTCTTCCATAAAGGCCAGATTGGTGCAATATACGACTGATTGTTGTCCTATGGACAGAGTCTCCCACCTCAGCTGTAGATCTCTGCAGTTCATCCAGAGTGATCATGGGACTCTTGGCTGCATCTCTGATCAGTCTTCTCCTTGTATGAGCTGAAAGTTTAGAGGGACGGCCAGGTCTTGGTAGATTTGCAGTGGTCTGATACTCCTTCCATTTCAATATTATCGCTTGCACAGTGCTCCTTGGGATGTTTAAAGCTTGGGAAATCTTTTTGTATCCAAATCCGGCTTTAAACTTCTTCACAACAGTATCTCGGACCTGCCTGGTGTGTTCCTTGTTCTTCATGATGCTCTCTGCGCTTTTAACGGACCTCTGAGACTATCACAGTGCAGGTTCATTTATACGGAGACTTGATTACACACAGGTGGATTGTATTTATCATCATTAGTCATTTAAGTCAACATTGGATCATTCAGAGATCCTCACTGAACTCCTGGAGAGAGTTTGCTGCACTGAAAGTAAAGGGGCTGAATAATTTTGCACGCCCAATTTTTCAGTTTTTGATTTGTTAAAAAAGTTTTAAATATCCAATAAATGTCGTTCCACTTCATGATTGTGTCCCACTTGTTGTTGATTCTTCACAAAAAAATACAGTTTTATATCTTTATGTTTGAAGCCTGAAATGTGGCAAAAGGTCGCAAAGTTCAAGGGGGCCGAATACTTTCGCAAGACACTGTATGTCACCCGGTACAGACAGAAGAGGACCGGCCACCCCTTTGGGCCTGGTGTCTCTCTACGTTTCTTCCTTGGTTCCTGCTTGCTGGGGAGTTTTTCGTGGCCACTTTGCTTCTACATCTGCATTGCTTGCTCTTTGGGGATTGAGGCTGGGTTACTGTAAAGCACTTTGTGACAACTTCTGATGTAATAAGGGCTACATAAAATACATGTGATTGACATGAATATCACATCAACTGACTGGTTCTTCTGATGTTGTTCATACAGGAGACCATGTTGAGACATTCTCTACATCCAGAGAGCAACAGCAGGAAGATCACAGAGTGAAGAGGTCTCACCACTGCCCACATTGTGAGAAGATTTTCCCATTTCTATCAAAGCTAAAAATACACCTAAAAATACACACTGGAGAGAATCGGTATTCCTATACTGACGGTGGGAAGAATTTTACAACATCCAAGGCTCTGACAGTTCATCAAAGAGTGCACACAAGAGAGAAGACTTACTCCTGCTCCGACTGTGTAAAATGCTTCACAACATCAACTTGGCTAAAAGTTCATCAGAGAACACACACAGGAGAGAAGCCCTACTCCTGCTCTGATTGTATAAAATGCTTCACAACATCAGCTAAGCTAAAAGTTCATAAGAGAACACACACAGGAGAGAAGCCTTACTTCTGCTCTGCTTGTTCGGCGAGTTTCTCTCATATGTGCAACTTAAAACGACATGAACGTATACACACAGAGAAGATTTACTCCTGCTCTAACTGTGCGGCAAGTTTCTCTCTACTGTGCAAATTAAAACGACATGAATGTATACACACAGGAGAGAAGCCTTACTCCTGCTCTGACTGTGGAAAGCGTTTCTCTCGACTGGGCCACTTAAAAACGCATGAACAAAAACATACAGGAGAGAAGCCTTACTCCTGCTCTGACTGTGGAAAGACTTTCTCTCTACTGGCCCACTTAAAAATTCACCAATATATACACACAGGAGAGAAGCCTTACTCCTGCTCTGACTGTGGAAAGAGTTTCTCTCGACCGGGCCACTTAAAAACACACGAACAAAAACATACAGGAGAGAAGCCTTACTCCTGCTCTGACTGTGTAAAATGCTTCACAACATCAACTGAGCTAAAGGTTCATCAAAGAACACACACAGGAGAGAAGCCGTACTCCTGCTCTGACTGTGTAAAATGCTTCCCAACATCAACTAGGTTAAAATTTCATCAGAGAACACACACAGGAGAGAAGCCTTTCATCTGCTCTGACTGTGCTGCGAGTTTCTCTTTACTGTGCAACTTAAAGCGACATGAAAGTATACACACAGGGGAGAAGCCTTACTCCTGCTCTGACTGTGCAGCGAGTTTCTCTCTACTGTGCAACTTAAAGCGACATGAACGTATACACACAGGAGAGAAGCCTTATTCCTGCTCTGACTGTGAGAAAAGATTCTACAGATTGGGCCATTTAAAAAGACACCAATGTGTACATAAAGGAGAGAAGCCTCATCAGCTCTCTCAGACCAGCTAAGATTAGACACTCCACTTCATTCTCATGTCATTAAATAATTGGCAAGGATGAATTGGATCAAATGAAGAAAGTGTAGAACACTCCAATGTAATCCTATTGTTTCTCAGTGTGAGAGAACTGTACAGAGGAAAGGGAGAGTTATATAATGTTAGCTTCTCTTTTCTTTACTGATTAGTGCGCACCGTGTCAGTTTTGTTGTGTTTTGTTAGTTTCTACTGTAAAGATATTGAGATGACCTTAGGGTTGAATATCCTCTGTGACTGGGTGGTACTGCTTCCCTCTGCCGTTTTCTGTGGGAATGAGCTGGTAGACACAACCTACACTGTGTACAAAACATTAAGGACACCTGCTCTTTTCATGACATGAACTGACCAGGTGAAACCAGGTTAAAAGCTATGATCGTTAATAATGTAGTTTTTGTGTATTTATTATGGATCCCCATTAGCTTTCAGCAAAAATCAAGAAACTGCGGTAACACTGAACACTGGAAAATTGGAAAAGTATTGCCTGGCCTGATGAACCCTGGTTCCTGCTGTTTCATGCTGATGGGAGGACTGGGGTATGGAGGAAACCACGAGGACATACATCCAGTGGTGGAAAAAGTACCTAACTGTCAGACTGAGTGAAAGTAATGAAACCTTAATAGAAAATGACTCAATTAAAAGTGAAAGTCACCCAGTAAAATACTACTGGAGTAAAAGTCTAAAAGCTTTTGGTTGTAAATATACTTAAGTATCAAAAGTAAAATTATGAATAATTTCAAATTCCTGAAATTAAGCAAACCAGATGGCACAATTGTAGTGTTTTTTTATATCACGGATAGCCAGGGGCAGACTCCAACACTCAGACATAATTTACAAACTAAGCATTTGTGTTTAGTGAGTCTTCCAGATCAGAGGCAGTGGGGAAGACCAGGGATGTTATCTTGATAAGTGTGTGAGTTGGACCATTTTCTGTCCTGCTAATCATAAACAATGTAACGAGTACTTTTGGGTGTCAGGGAAAATGTATGGAGTAAAAAAGTACATTTTCTTTAGGAATGTAGTGAAATAAAAGTTGTCACCAATATACATAGTAAAGTACAGATACTACAAAAACTACCAGAGTAGTTATTTAAATTATTTATTCTTAAGTACTTTACACCACTGCATGCATCCACTCCGTGTGTCAGCATTGCAGGCTGGTGGTGTGATGGTTGGGCTGTGTTTTCAGGACACACATTGGGCCCCCTGATAAAAGATGTGCAACGTTTGAGTTCCACAGGATATCTAAACATCATTGCCAATCAGGTGCCTCCCTTCACGGCAGCAGTGTATCCATCTGCAAATAGTTTTCTTCAGCAGGATTACGCCACAAGGCTGGTCCAGGAATCGTTCCAAGAACATGACAGTGAATTCAGCTTACTGCAGTGGCCTGCCGAGTCACCAGATCTCAATCCAATTGTGCATCAGTGGGAGGAGATGGAACGAGCTGATGATGATCAGTTTTCAGCTTTCGTTTGGGTGGATTATTTTATATTACTCTATAACTTTTTGTTTAGTGATAAACAGGCTATGAATCGAGTACTTGTGTTTATTAAATTGTCTTTTAATACTAGATTCATTATTTTAGTCATTGATGATGAATGTGTTTGAATAACTGTATTGAAGTTAATTGATCTGTCGGCAGGTAGCCTAGCGGTTAAGAGTGTTGGCCCAGTGTTAAGAGAATTTTGTTCCCAATGTTCATAAACTGAACTTCAATTCAAGTACTCTGTCTGTTACCAAGAATTTGTAAGGTTCTTATTGAAACGAAACAGACAGAGGCCAGTCTACAATAGTCAGCAAAGTTTATTTACAATAGCTCTGCCCATCATTTTATGTACATTGGTTTATATACCTCTCATTTCGTCATAAATGTCCCTCCTCCTCTCAGACAATGACAATGCTGTTTTACAAGTCTTCTTCTATGCATACAAGGCTTATCATATGCTACAACATGTTACACAGTCAACTGCAAGCCCAACGGATTCTCCCATCTCTGGGTGGGGACCAGACATCTTTCCTGTTGTTAGTTTCACAGTGGTCGCAAGTTGTCTGTTAACACTTCCTCTTTGCCTATGTACAAACATTCTTCATCACAGGGTAGAATTCTGTTAGTTACAGTCCTATCATTACTTTTAAATGTATACATCATTTAGTCATTATACATCAAATTCATAACAGCCAGTAACTGAAAGGTTGCTGGTTTGAATCCCGAGCCGACTAGGTGAAAAATGTCATTGTGCCCTTGAGCAAGGCAATTAACTCTTATTTGTCCTGTAAGTCGCTCTTATCCAGAGATCTGCTAAATGACACAAATGTAATGAAACATTTTTTTTACATGAATTCATGCTGGGCAACCTCCTCTTCTCTTGTGTATAATTAAATGAAATAAACTGTTTGAAGTGAATTTCTGTATATACAATACACAACATTACTGCTTTGTTGACCGTGTCCCTCTGGCCAGGGTCATAGTCAGCTAGACTTTGCAGCAGCTGTTGTTAGTAGCCTACAGTTTCCATGCAATACAGCATGTCAGATCACTAATGATTAGATGTACAGGTTGCTACATTTTTGCTTGTGTCCCTTAACTTTTCCTTGTGGTAAAAATGATGTGGGTAAAACAAAGTGTGAGTCTCGGAGCGTCGTAGCACCATTAGGTGCAAGAAATCCACTTACCCAGTTGCGGCTCACTTTTTGGAAGCGAACCACTCGATTTCGTCCCTACGTTATATCGGCATCGAACATGTCACCCTCCCTAGGAGAGGGGGTGACCTCGACAATGTATTAAAATGAGAGGCTACCTGGATCTTTCATTTAAAGACCCTTGCTCTCTTCGGTCTCAGCGTAGACTTTGATCTGAAGCCATTCTTGTGATTGTTGTGATGTTGCTATTCATTGTAAATGTTTGTTGGCCTATGTAGGAAAATTGTATCTATGATCGTATGCTCTCATTCATGTTTTTGATATGTTATTTTTATTTGAGAATTAACCAATGATATCAGGGCACACCCGGCCATGATTACAGACACCAGTATGTCATTTGACACTATATATACTAGTGACCCACAGTGCTTGTCATTATACCCTGATGAAGACAGCTTGTTTGTCCACGAGTAGGATATTAGGTTATTAAATTATTGCGTCTGAGCTTCTAAAGTGTGGGTCTCTCCTTTCCTTTACCAAGTGTTCTACTCCGCTAGCCAGCACCTCAACTCAACAGGTGTTCTACTCCACTAGCCGGCACCTCAACTCAACAGGTGTTCTACTCCGCTAGCCAGCACCTCAACTCAACAGGTGTTCTACTCCACTAGCCTGCACCTCAACTCAACAGGTGTTCTACTCCGCTAGCCAGCACCTCAACTCAACAGGAGTGTGCTTCTTTCACCTCCAGGTCTCTGTTTGTAAGTCATGGATATAATATGTCTCTGTTTGTAACAACAATTCTCCATCACCTCCTCTTTTAAGTGTCTGTCCAACTTCTAAGCCCAGGAACCTCAGTTGACACACATCATGTCCGACCACATTAGTTTCTGGCTACAGGGGATTTCTCGTCACCAGTTCTGATGTTGCTCTTGTTCTCTGTAATACAAACGTTAAATTCTCTTTTAAACGTTCCAACATCATAATAGCCACATGGGCACATCAGGAAATATACCACACATGTTGTTTTACAGGAAATTCTAAATCAATCTACAAAGCCTCTGACAAGGCTGGAACAATCTTATTTATGAAATGCCGACCGTTGCCAGAATACGTTTTTGACGGCAGACCCCATCTCCTAAGATGGCGCCGACAGATGGTCCCTCCCTACTTTTCCCCGTTGACGAGACGGTGCATTTCCCGGTTCAACCCTGGCCAGTGTAATAAAACGCCCTCAATGAAAGTGCACTCAGTGAGAAAACAATTAAAAATGTTTAAGTACCTTCAATTTAACAAAATGATGAATACACTTGGTTTGACTGCACAATGTTATTTCAATGTGGTTCAATAGGGATAAATGATAGATTAGTGGAACAGGGAGCAACCAAAATGGAGGTCTGGTGAGGTGACCAAACAATAGTGCCACCTCATGGAACATTCATTCTTGTATTCGGGTGGCCTTCCAACTTGCAAACCCTTTCAACACCCCATTGTTAAAGCTTAATATCAAATCCAATCAAATTTTATTTGTCACGTACACATGGTTAGCAGATGTTAATGAGAGTGTTGCGAAATGCTTGTGCTTCTAGTTCCGACCATGCAGTAATATCTAACAAGTAATCTAACCTAACAATTTCACAACAACTACCTTATACACACAAGTGTAAAGGAATGAATAAGAATATGTATATAAAAATATATGAATGAGTGATGGCCGAACGGCATAGGCAAGATGCAGTAGATGGTATAGAGTACAGTATATCAAATGTATTTATATAGCCCTTCTTACATCAGATGAAATCTCAAAGTGCTGTACATATGAGATGAGTAATGTAGGGTATGTAAACATTATATAAAGTTGCATTGTTTAAAGTGGCTTGTGATACATTTAATAGATCCATTATTTCATTATTAAAGTGGCTAGAGATGAGTCAGTATGTTGGCAGCAGCCACTCAATATTAGGGATGGCTGTTTAACAGTCTGATGGCCTTGAGATAGAAGCTGTTTTTCAGTCTCTCGGTCCCAGCTTTGATGCACCTGTACTGACCTCGCCTTCTGGATGATAGTGGGGTGAACAGGCAGTGGCTCGGGTGGTTGTTGTCCTTGATTATCTTTTTGACCTTCCTGTGACATCAGGTGGCGTAGGTGTCCTGGAGGGCAGGTAGTTTGCCCCCGGTGATGCGTTGTGCAGACATCACTACCCTCTGGAGAGCCTTGCGGTTGTGGGCGGAGCAGTTGCCGTACCAGATTGTGCATCTGTAGAAGTTTGTGAATGTTTTTGGTTACAAGCCGAATTTCTTCAGCCTCCTGAGGTTTGGAGGGTACTATGGTGTTAAATGCTGCGCTGTAGTCGATGAGCAGCATTCTTACATAGGTATTCCTCTTGTCCAGCTTGGTTAGGGCAGTGTGCAGTGTGATTGCGATTGCGTCGTCTGTGGACCAATTGGGGCTGTATGCAAATTGGAGTGGGTCTACGGTGTCAGGTATGGTGGAGATGATATGGTCCTTGACTAGTCTCTCAAAGCACTTCATGATGACAGAAGTGAGTGCAATGGGGCGATAGTCATTTTGCTCAGTTACCTTCGCTTTCTTGGAACAGAAACAATGGTGGCCCTCTTGAAGCATGTGGGAACAGCAGACTGGGATAAGGATTGATTGAATATGTCCGTAAACACACCAGCCAGCTGGTCTGCGCATGCTCTGAGGATGCGGCTGGGGATGCCGTCTGGGCCAGCAGCCTTGTGAGGGTTAACACGTTAAAATGTTTTACTCATGTTTGCTGCAGTGAAGGAGAGCCCGCAGGTTTTGGTAGCGGGCCGTGTCAGTGGCACTGTATTGTCCTCAAAGCGAGCAAAGAAGTTGTTTAGTTTGTCTGGGAGCAAGACATTGTGGTCCGCGACGGGACTGGTTTTCCTTTTATAGTCCGTGATTGACTGTAGACTCTGCCACATACCTCTCATGTCTGAGCCGTTGAATTGCGACTCTACTTTGTCTCTGTATTGACGCTTAGCTTGTTTGATTGCCTTGCGGAGGGAATAGCTACACTGTTTGTATTCTGTAATGTTTCCGGTCACCTTGCCCTGATTAAAAGCAGTGGTTCACGCTTTCAGTTTTGCGCGAATGCTGCCATCATCCACAGTTTCTGGTTGGGGAATGTTTTAATAGACGCTGTGGGTACAACATCACCGATGCACTTGCTAATAAACTCACTCACCGAATCAGCGTATTCATCAATGTTATTTTCCGACGATATGCGGAACATATCCCAGTCCACGTGATCGACGCAATCTTGAAGCGTGGAATCCGATTGGTCGGACCAGCGTTGAACAGACCTGAGCACGGGCGCTTCCTGTTTTAGTTTCTGTCTGTAGACTGGGAGCAACAAAATGGAGTCGTGGTCAAATTTTCCGAAAGGATGGCGGGGGAGGGCTTTATATGGGTCGCGGAAGTTAGAATAACAATGATCCAGGGTTTTGCCAGCCCGGGTCGCGCATTCGATATGCTGATAGAATTTAGGGAGCCTTGTTTTCAGATTAGCCTGGTTAAAATCCCCAGCTACAATAAATGCAGCCTCAGGATATGTGGTTTCCAGTTTACATAGAGTCAAATGAAATTCTTTGAGGTCCGTCGATGTGTCTGCTTGGGGGGGGGAATATACACCACTTTGATTATGATCGAAGAGAATTCTCTTGGTAGATAATGCGGTCGACATTTGATTGTAAGGAATTCTAGGTCAGGTGAACAAAAGGACTTGGAGTTCCTGTACTTTGTTATGATCACACCACGTCTCGTTAATCATAAGGCATAAACTCCCGCCCTCGTTCTTACCAGAGAGATGTTTGTTTCTGTCGGCGCGATGCGTGAAGAAGCCGGGTGGCCGTACCTACTCTGATAACGTATCCCAAGTGAGCCATGTTTCCGTGAAACAGAGAATGTTACAATCTCTGATATCTCTCTGGAAGGCAACCCTTGCTCGGATTTCGTCTACCTTGTTGTCAAGAGAATGGATATTAGCGAGTAGTATGTTCGGGATCGGTGCGTGACCAGAAGACCGCTCCGTCTGCCCCTTCTATACTGTACTACTGGGACTATACTGAGGGTCAGGCTGTTGAAATGCAGTTGATTATGTAAATAGTCTTGTAGAACTTTGGTACTGATGGTCCCTTCAAGGGTGAGTCATTGATATGAATGCTCAGAGTGAAAGAGCTGTGAACTCACCTGTGTTCATATGTGTTCATACACACAGTAACAATGAGAGGGGGTGTAGCATGCACAGGGAAGGACCAGGAAGTTGATCTCTGATTCTATTCAGAGTTGACAGATTGACACTGAGGACAAACCCAGCCTGCCTCTCTCTTTCCACACTCTAAATCTACAGTCACTGGGTCCTGATTGTGACAGTGGAGCCTAGTTTGCACTGCAGGATCCAGAGATGGCATCAGTAGGCAGGTTTCCATTGACCCAGGTTTATTAGACAAAATAACCCACCGGAAAAAAAATCGGGAAACATTGAAGAACCACAGTGACATTACGTGGGGGCATAAGAATTGCACTGCTAAGATCAGAGATTCATCTCCTAAGTACATACTGTACCTAGTCCCCTGAATACCAATCAAGTAATCTTACAAACAGGACTTCAAGTTGTAAAATAGTAAACTAATCCTTTAATGGAGTGGTAGATTCTATGAAAGGGATGTTTCACAAAAACACTGTTGTAGTATTTTGTTCATTAGCACACTGCAATCACTTTCAGTACAAATCAAAAAGTGTGATGATGATGATAATGATATGAAAATGACAAATGATAAATGATAATAATTGCATGTAATTTGCATCAATTGCTGTGTACTGCAGTGTTTCCCAATCCTGGTCCTGGGGATCCATAGAGGTGTGCTTTTTTGTTTTTGCCCCTAACACACACACACACTGGATTCAACTAAGCAACTCAAGCCTTTGAATTGAATAAGGTATGTGAGTGCGAGGGCAAAAACACACGTTGTACACCCTTTTGGACCAGGATTGGGGACCACTGCTGTACTGAAAGTCCTCCATCTTCAGAACATTTTTGGGATTGTATACAGGGTGATGAAACCAAGGTGGACATTTGTAATTTGATTGAACTATTCCTTAAATTGCGGTTCATTTGGAGTTACATTTAGTTAGAGGTGCATTTGCTCTAAGCATGTCCTATAAATAAATATTCATTTATTTTTCAAAGAAAACTGCTTTTGTCATCTCTTAAAAGATTTTTTTTAGTTTACACCACTGAAGAGGCGGCGGCAGCAGATCTATCCCCTTCTCATGTATAGGGCCATCCCAAGGATCCCGGAATGCAACGAAGGTTGCACTGTGGTAGTGGGGAACAGGAAGTTCCCGGCACGCGGGCACCATTCTTCAGAATAAAGAAAGCGCCAGAACAGTGCAGTCAAGAAGATAACCGTTGTATGTGTCCGTTTCAATTTACTACTACAGGTATGTAATAGCGCGTTTAAACTTTACAATATCGAAAGAACATGTCATTCCATGCTAGGTAACAAATCCATTAAGGTAGTAGTGTCACGTTTGATGTGTAATTTTTGTCAAACCGAGTGAAGAACGCGGTTAACTATTTTACAAGTCACATAGCTAGAGACTTTGGGTTTGTCTGAGTGGATGTACATTTTTTTCTCAAGGTAATTTCATAAAGAATCAATTTATTTGAGATTTTTTGTTGTTGCATGTTATTGGTTTTGTTTCAACTCGACGAGCTGGTAAAATGGCGGCGCCCCCCTCGGTCTGTTTCTGGAGTGTGAACTACCGGTAATACAATTGTTTTTTGATTGAAATAATACAATGAAGCCGCGGTTGTTCAGGAAAATAGTAACAGTGCTGCCTAAAACAGTGACCTTATAATGTACTACATGGTTTTGGAGTAATTTTATGTGAATTTATGAAATCTACTATAAAGTGCTCTTACGTTGTGTGTCTAATGTGAATGAATTAATGTTTTCAAATAACATTTTATTTGTCACATGAGCCGAATACAACAGGTGTAGACCTTAAAGTGAAATGCTTACTTACAAGCCCTTAACCAACAATGCATTTTTAAGAAAATACCTTAGAAAAAGTAAGAGAAGAGAAGAAGAATTAAAGAGCAGCATTAAATAACAATAGCAGAGCAATATACAGGGGGTACAGTCAATGTGCGGGGGGCACCGGTGTCGAGGTAATTATGTACATGTAGGTAGAGTTATTAAAGTGGCTATGCATAGATAAGAGAGTAGCAGCAGCGTGGGTGGGTGGGTGCAAATGCAAATAGTCTGGGTAGCCATTTGATTAGCTGTTCAGGAGTCTTATGGCTTGGGGGTAGAAGCTGTTTAAGAAGCCTCTTGGTCCTAGACTTGGTGCTCTGGTACCGCTTGCTGTCCGGTAGCAGAGAGAACAGTCTATGACTAGGGTGGCTGGAGTCTTGGACAATTTTAGGGCCTTCCTCCAACACCTCCTGGTTTTGAGGTCCTGGATTGCAGGAAGCTTGGCCCCGGTGATGTACTGGGCTGTACATACTACCCTCTGTAGTGCCTTGCAGTCAGAGGCCAAGCAGTTGCCATACCAGGCAGTGATGCAACCAGTCAGGATGCTCTCGATGGTGCAGCTGTAGAACCTTTTGAGGATCTGAGGACCCATGCCAAATCTTTTCAGTCTTCTGAGGGGGAATAGGTTTTGTCGTGCCCTCTTCACAACTGTCTTGGCGTGCTTGGACCATGTTAGTTTGTTGGTGATGTGGACTCCACGGAACTTGAAGCTCTCAACCTGCTCCACTACAGCCCCAGTGTAGTACGATTCGATCTTAGTCCTAATGTTAGTCCTGTATTTGTTGTCAATGTTTAGCTACCTGAAATGAGATCCGTGCTTAATTTGGACAGGACCTCACCGGAGCTGAATACTTACATTTTTACTGCTTGAGATCATGTTCCTCTTATAGAATATTAGCTCAAAAGTAAAGTGTAGCTCCTGCCCCTAAATATAAACATTACCGTCACCCAAAATGAGCACGGGCACCTATTTCAGTCCAAGTCAAGCACTGAATTAGATAATTGAACAAGAAGAAATATAATATATTTTAGGGAATAAAGTGCCTGAACTGTCAAGAGTAACTTTTGTGTCCGTTTGTCTTTATTACTACAGACCGACTCAGATTAAGTCTGAAGCCAGTAACATCAACAGTGAGGACAAACCCAGCCTGCCTCTCTCCTTCCACACTGAGTAGGAACCTACAGTCACTGGGTCCTGATTGTGACAGTGGAGCCCAGTTTGCACTGCAGGATCCAGAGATGGCATCAGTGAAGCTGGAAGACTGCAGTCAAACACTGGAGCTGAATGTCAACATAAAAAATGAAGAAGAGGTTTCTCATGGTAAGAAGTTTGTTGTTCATTCCAACTTCCCACTGTGCATGAGAAGTTGCAGTAGAACTGTTTCATGATGAACTGTTTCAATGAGAAGGTAGATGTTATTTCATGCTACTGAGACCTGCATGGTTTGACACCAGTATTGTCAGCATTTGTTTTATTCACAGGGACATCTGGAGTGCTCAGAGTATTACATTTTTTTCAATGTAACCTTTTATTTAACCAGGTAGGCCAGTTGAAAACATGTTCTCATTTACAACTGCGATCTGGCCAAGATAAAACAAAGCAGTGCGACACAAACAACAACACAGAGTTGCACATGGAGTAAACAAACGTACAGTCAATAACACAATAGAAAAGTCTATATACAGTGTGCAAATGAGGTAAGGCAACAAATAGGCCATAGTGGCGAAGTAATTACAATTTAGCAATTAAACACTGGAGTGATAGATGTACAAGTAGAGATACTAGTGTGAAATGGAGCAAAAAATAAATAACAGTCTGGGGATGAGGTAGTTGGATGGGCTTTTTACAGATGGGGTATGTACAGGTGCAGTGATCTGTGAGCTGCTCTGACAGCTGGTGCTTAAAGTTAGTGTGGGAGTAAATAGAACACATAGGCACGTAGGGAGAATTGGATACACTAAAGTAAAAGGAGACACAGCCTATTGACCTATTTGTGGGAATAAATAGAACACATAGGCACTTAGGGAGAATTGGATACACTAAAGTAAGAGGAGACACATAGCCTATTGACCTATTTGTGGGAGTAAATAGAACACATAGGCATTTAGGGAGAATTGGATACACTAGAAGGGGACACATAGATGGCTGACAAAAATACACACACATGAGAACCATAAGTTAAGTGCAGGGCCACCAATTCACTAAAAGGGGACACACAGATGGCTGACAAAAATACACACACATGAGAACCATAAGTTAAGTGCAGGGCCAAAGAATAGGCCTATAGAATAACCAGACGCATGTTATTTTTTTAGGGCAAAGCAAGGATCCTGCCACCATTATAATCTAAATAAAAGAGGATGTGGGCGTTATTGGGCGTGAACAAGCAGGAAGCCTGGACTGAAAGATAATGGTGGCAGATGGATAGGGGAAATATGTCTATTTACATATGGGATGGACGTATATGCTGTATGTGTATAAATATGAGAGCCAGGGCTCTGGGAAGCGGTGTGTGCTCCGCGGACCATCCTGGCTGGCAATACTCTTGTATTAAAAGCCTGATTGATTTCACAAGTTCTGGCATGCGTTATAATTGATCCAATTATCCACGACATTAGCGAGGGAAATATGAGCCTCCAGCTTCATTGATTTTTGCAATTCGTTCTAGTCATTGGTCGCCTTTCCTTACAGTTCTCTGCTGCCGAAGGAGGAATTGGCTTTGGGGGTGACCAGTGAAATCTACCTGCTGGAGCGTGTGCTGCTATGGTGGCCCGTGAGCTGAGATAAGTTGGGCTTTACCTAGCAAAGACTTATAGATGACCTGGAGCAAGTGGGTTTGGCGACAAATATGAAGCTAGGGCCAGCCAACGAGAGCATACAGGTCGCAGTGGTGGGTAGTATATGGGGCTTTGGTGACAAAATGGATGGCACTGTGAGAGTGCTGGAGGCTATTTTGTAAATGACATCGGAAGTCAAGGATCGGTAGGATCGTCAGTTTTATGAGGGTATGTTTCGCAGCATAAGTGAAGGAGGCTCTGTTGCGAAATAGAAAGCTGATTCTAGATTTAATTTTAGATTGGAGATGCTTAATGTGAGTCTGGAAGGACAGTTTATAGTCTAACCAGACACCTGGGTATTTGTAATGGTCCACATATTCTAAGTCAGAACCATCCAGAGTAGTGATGCTGGAGAGGGCAGTGATCGGCTGAAGAGCATGCATTTAGTTTTACTTGCATTTAAGAGCAGTTGGAGGCCACAGAAGGGGAGTTGTATGGCATTGAAGCTTGTCTGGAGGTTAGATAACAGTGTCCAAAGAAGGGCCAGAAGTATACAGAATGGTGTCTACGTAGAGGTGGATCAGAGAATCACCAGCAGCAAGAGCGACATCATTGATGTATACAGAGAAGAGAGTCGGCCTGAGTATTGAACCCTGTGGCACCCCCATAGAAACTGCCAGAGGTCCGGACAACAGGCCCTCCGATTTGACATACTGAATCCTATCAGAGAAGTAGTTGGTGAACCAGGCGAGACAGTCATTTGAGAAACCAAGGCTGTTTGAGTCTGCCGATAAGAATGTGGTGATTGACAGTCGAAAGCCTTGGCCAGGTCGATGAATACGGCTGCACAGTACTGTCTGTTATCGATGGTGGTTATGATATCGTTCAGGACTTTGAGCGTGGCTGAGGTGCACCCATGACCAACTCGGAAACCAGATTGCATAGCGGAGAAGGTACGGTGGGATTTGAAATGGTCGGTGATCTGTTTGTTAACTTGCCTTTCAAAGACCGTAGAAAGGCAGGGCAGGATAGATATAGGTCTGTAACCGTTTGGGTCTAGAGTGTCTCCCCCTTTGAAGAGGGGGATGACCTCGGCAGCTTTCCAATCTTTGGAGATCTCAGACGATACGAAAGAGAGGTTGAACAGGCTAGTAATAGGGGTTGCAACAATTGCGGTGGATCATTTTAGAAAGAGAGGGTCCAGATTTTGCAGCTCTTTTAGAACATCAGCTATCTGGATTTGGGGGAAGGAGAAATGGGGGAGGCTTGATCAAGTTGCTGTGGGTGGTGCAGGGCTGTTGACTGGGGTAGGGGTAGCCAGGTGGTAGTAGATTTAAAGAAGTGAAGTAGACAAACTGCCACTGTTTTAAAAGTTCTATGAATGAAGGATAAGCAGCCAACAAGTGCTCAGCATATGTGGGAACTCCGGTTGGAAAAGCATTCCTCATGAAGCTGGTTGAGAAAATGAAAAGCTGTCAAGGCAAAGGGTGACTATTTGAAGAATCTCAAATATAAAATATACTTTGACTTAACATTTTTTGTTATTTATTTACTACATGATTCCATATGTGTAATTTCATAGTTGTGATGTATTCACTATTGTTCTACAATGTAGAAAATAGTGAAAATAAAGAAAAACCCTTGAATGAGTAGGTGTTCTAAAACGTTTGACCAGTAGTGTAAGAATTCAGACCCTTTGCTAGGAGACTTGACGTTGAGCTCAGGTGCATCCTGTTTCCATTGATCATCCTAGAGACGCTTCTACAACTTAATTGGAGTCCACCGGTTATAGATGAAATTGATTGAACATGATTTGGAAAGGCACACACCTGTCTATATAAGATCCCGCGTGTCAGAGCAAAATCCAAGCCATGAGGTTGAAGGAATTGTCTGTAGAGCTCCATGAAAAGGGTTATGTCGAGGCACAGATCTGGGGAAGGGAACCAATACATTTATGCAGCGTTGAAGGTCCCCAAGAACACAGTGGCCTCCATCGTTCTAATTTATATATATATATTACACATTCATTAGTTCCAAATAGAGCAATCAACAATCACAACAATTCCAAAGTACGGAGTAAAGGGTCTGAATTCTTATGTAAGTGTGATATTTCCATTTTTGTTTGTATCATATGGTTCAGATTGTTCATTTAAGTTACTTTTAGAAGCACTTAACATAAGGGCTGTGTTTCGTGTAGGCTTACCCTGGCGTGACGTTTTGATAACGGTGTACATTTCTCTTGGACAAGGTGACTTTTATCAATACATTCGACTGTATTTCTTCTCAGATTTGAAAACGGTAATTAGCGTCAAAGTAGACGTCATGCTAAACTACAAATCCCTGCAAGCTCCTGCACAACAGGTATTGTGTCAATTTAAAACTTGCACAAGACAGTTCAGAGAATTGTCAATTTAAATAAATGTAGCCTATTTATTCATTACTAAATTTGGTTAACGTTATTTAATCCAGAGATCCCTTACCTTTGTCTTGATTTTGGCAGTCTTGTCTAGACCATCAGAATTTTGTAGTTGTTTATTATAGCCACATTAACGGCTAATTACATTTAATTTTTGTGGGGGTAAATACAGGCAAATATATTGATAAGTCATTTTGTCCTAGAGAGATTTACATGGTTATCAAAACACCAGGGTAGGCCTACACGAAACACAGCCCTTGTTTACATGTTTCTAAAATCCCCTACGGGAAAAATTATTGGAACCCTTTTCCTATTTGACTGCTATGTGTTTTGCGAATTAGGATTTATACTGTGGTACTCGATTGGTATGCAGCTACCCGAAGCTAGTGGGGTCTGGATGAGCTGAGGCACGTGGTAAAATGCTTCATTAAGGTGGGCTTTTTATCATTTATAGCCACGGTTGTCAATTGCACTGCAGAAATGGATCATTATTGCTCTCAAATTTTGTACACAAATTTGTGTACATCCCTTTTTAGCGAGATTTTCTCCTTTGCCAAGATAATCCATTCACCTGACAGGTGTGGCATATCAAGAAGCTGATTAAATGGCATGATCATCATTACACAGATGCACCTTGTGCTGGGGACAAGAGTAGCTGAGTAGGGGCTGCCTTGGCAGCAGCTAATGGGGATCCCTATTAAATACAAAAATGCCACTCTAAAATGTGCTGTTTTGTCACACAACACAATGCCACAGTCTCAAGTTTTGAGGGAGCATACTATTGACAAGCTGACTCTAGGAATTTCCACCAGAGCTGTTGCCAGATAATTTTATGTTTATTTCTCTACCATAAACCACCTCCAATTGTTTTAGAGAATTTGTCAGTATGCCCAACCAGCCTCACATCGACAGACTGCCGTGTATGGTGTTGTGTGGGCGTGTGGTTTGCTGATGTCAGTGTTGTGAACAGAGTGCCCCGTGGTGGTATCAGGGTTATGATATGGGCAGGCATACGCTACAGACAACAAACACAATTGCATTTTATCGATGGCAATTTCAATGCTGAGATCCTGAGGCCCAATGTCCTGCCATTCATCTGCCGCCATCACCTCATGTTTCAGCATGACAACGCACAGCCCCACGTCGCAAGGATCTGTACACAATTGAACATGTCCCAGTTCTTCCATGGCCTGCATACTCAGACATGTCACCCTTTGAGCATGTTTGGGATCGACGTGTACAACAGGTTGTTCCAGTTCCCGCCAATATCATTGAATTTCGCACAGACATTGAAGATGAGCGGGACAACATTCCACAGGCCACAATCAACATCCTCACAAATTCTATGCAAAAGGACATGTGTCCCGGAATAGGCAGTGGCAGCTACCCATTTCTCCAGTGAATCATGTGTAAATTGGGAGATGCAGGGACCAAACTGTGAGCCCAAGAGGTGGTGACCTGGGGGTCTCTGCGGTAGCAGAACACATGAAATAAAATACCTTTTATAATAAAGCATTTCATGCATTATCATGGTTTTAGTGTACTGGCAAAGAGTAGTGGTGTGGAGCTGCTTACAGAAGTTGCACACATGGAGTACATTTATTGTAGCCTGGAGTCCTGGAAAAATGTGGCCTTTTATAAACAGATTTCATGCAGTTCTACATCATTTTAGATGACTGGGGACTTTGAATAATATTTTTTAAATATTTATTTCATAAATGACCAAAATGGCAGACTACTTTGACACTGACAAACTGAGAATCTGAGGTCAATAAAAACGACTGTCTCTAATCCATCAATAGCCTAGGCCAGGTGTGAGGAAAAACACATTGTACAATATGAGGGGGAAGTTATAGTCCTAAACAAGCTTTCCAGTTTGCTTAGGGTAAAGTCTACAAAACTTAGTCCACTCTTGATTATAACAGATTTTAGTTCTGGGAACAGAAAACTGTATCGGATGTTTCATAGACTAGAACATTTGCTGAATGTCGGCCAAAGTCCTTCTCGTGCCATCTTCTCCCACTGCCGGCCAGTGGGCTTCCTATCACTACCATAGTTGGTATACTCATTACCATAGTTGGTATACTCATTACCATAGTTGGGGTACTCATTACCATAGTTGGGGTACTCACTACCATAGTTGGGGTACTCACTACCATAGTTGGGGTACTCACTACCATAGTTGGGGTACTCACTACCATAGTTGTGGTACTCACTACCATAGTTGGGGTACTCACTACCATAGTTGGGGTACTCACTACCATAGTTGGGGTACTCACTATCATAGTTGGAAGTTCTGGGCAGGCACGCAACCTTCTTCAGAATAAAGATATGGGCAGAACTGTGATGTTAAGAAGACAATATTTGTGTCTCTATTTTTTTACTACTGGTATGTAATAACATGTTTATACTGTCTAATATCAAAATAACATGTAATACCATGCTAGGTAACAAATCCATTCAGGTAATATCACGTTTGGTATTTTTTTTTTTATATATTGGTTTTTGATACAATAATACAGGGAAGACCAGGTTATTCAGGAAAATAGTACATAGTGCTGCCTGAAACATACTGCAACCTTGTACTAAATGGTTTTTATGCATTTATGAATTGAGGAAATCTACTATAGGTTAAGTACACTTAAGTTGTGTAGCCTGATTTAAGAGTGTATACTTTGTCTAATGTGAATGAATCCATGTTGTGTTGTCAATGCTTAGCTACCAGCTCTATTGAAATGAGATCAGTGCTTGACTTGGACAGTTCACCTCAAATTTCTACTGTTTGAGCTCATGTTCCTCTTATAGAATATTAGCTCAACAGTATTGTGGAGCTCCTGCACCTAAATATAAACAGTACCGGTATCTATTTCAGTCCAAGTCAAGAACTAATATAATATGTTTTTAGAGAATAAAGAAAGTGCCGGAACTGTCTTAGAAAATAACTTTTTGTCTGTTGTTCATTGTTACTACAGGACTAGAATTAACTCTGAGGCCGGTAACATCAATAGTGAGGACAAACCCAGCCTGCCTCTCTCCTTCCACACTGAGTCCAAACCTACAGTCACTGGGTCCTGATTGTGACAGTGGAGCCCAGTTTGCACTGCAGGATCCAGAGATGGCATCAGTGAAGCTGGAAGACTGCAGTCAAACACTGGAGCTGAATGTCAACATTAAAGATGAAGAAGAGGAGGAGAAGATTGGGACATCTGTTTCTCATGGTAAGAGCAGGTTATATCTAACTAAGTTTGTTGTTCATTCCAACTTCCCACTGTGTATGAAAAGTTGCAGTAGAGCTGTTTCATGATGAACTGTTTCAATGAGAAGGTAGATGTTAATTCATGCTACTGACACTTTCATGGTTTGACACCAGTATTGTCAGCATTTGTTTTATTCACTGGGATATCAGAGTGTCGACTAAAGAAGTGAAGTAGACAAACTGCCTGTGTTTTAAAGTTCTATGAAATGAGTCTGTATAATTACTAACCCTTGTGATAGTGAAGGGAAGATATGGCTCATAATTTTCACAACCATTACCACTGTTTTAGCTTTAAACTTTTACCCACTTGTAGAATAGTTTTATTCCCCCTTTGATTGTACAACCTACTGATATGAATACATATTTCACCTGGTACAGCAAGAAGAAGACTGGCCACCCCTTTGAGCCTGGTTCCTCTCTACGTTTCTTCCAAGGTTCCTTCTTTCTAGGAGTTTTTTTTGTGCCCACTGCTTCAACATCTGCATTACTTGCTCTTTAGGATTTTAGGCTGAGTTTCTGTAAAGCTGTTTGACAACTTTGGAATGTAATAGGGCTTCATAAAATACATTTGATTGACATGTACAGTGGGGAGAACAAGTATTTGACACACTGCCGATTTTGCAGGTTTTCCTACTTACAAAACATGTAGAGGTCTGTAATTTTTATCATAGGTACACTTCAACTGTGATAGACGGAATCTAAAACAAAAATCCAGAAAATCACATTATGATTTTTTTTTTTTTAAGTAATTAATTTGCATTTTATTGCATGACATAAGTATTTGATACACCAGAAAAGCAGAACTTAATATTTGGTACAGAGACTTTTGTTTGCAATTACAGAGATCATAAGTTTCCTGTAGTTCTTGATAAGGTTTGCACACACTGCAGCAGGGATTTTGGCCCACTCCTCCATTCAGACCTTCTCCAGATCCTTCAGGTTTCGGGGCTGTCGCTGGGCAATACGGACTTTCAGCTCCCTCCAAAGATGTTCTATCGGGTTCATGTCTGGAGACTGGCTAGGCCACTCCAGGACCTTGAGATGCTTCTTACGGAGCCACTCCTTAGTTGCCCTGGCTGTGTGTTTCGGGTCGTTGTCATGCTGGAAGACCCAGCCACGACCCATCTTCAATGCTCTTACTGGGGGAAGGAGGTTGTTGGCCAAGATCTCGCGATACATGGCCCCATCCATCCTCCCCTCAATACGGTGCAGTCGTCTTGTCCCCTTTGCAGAAAAGCATCCCCAAAGAATTATGTTTCCACCTCCATGCTTCACAGTTGGGATGGTGTTCTTGGGGTTGTACTCATCCTTCCTCTTCCTCCAAACACGGCGAGTGGAGTTTAGACCAAAAAGCTATATTTTTGTCTCATCAGACCACATGACCTTCTCCCATTCCTCCTCTGGATCATCCAGGTGGTCATTGGCAAACTTCAGACGGGCCTGAACATGCGCTAGCTTGAGCAGGGGGACCTTGCGTGCGCTGCAGGATTTTAATCCATGACGGCGTAGTGTGTTACTAATGGTTTTCTTTGAGACTGTGGTCCCAGCTCTCTTCGGGTCATTGACCAGGTCCTGCCGTGTAGTTCTGGGCTGATCCCTCACCTTCCTAATGATCATCGATGCCCCACAAGGTGAGATTTTGCATTTAGCCCCAGACCGAGGGTGATTGACCGTCATCTTGGGGGGCAGGGTAGCCTAGTGGTTAGAGTGTTGAGGGGAGGACTAGTAACCGGAAGGTTGCGAGTTCAAACCCCCGAGCTGACAAGGTACAAATCTGTCGTTCTGCCCCTGAACAGGCAGTTAACCCACTGTTCCCAGGCCGTCATTGAAAATAAGAATTTGTTCTTAACTGACTTGCCTGGTTAAATAAAGGTAAAATAAAAAATAAATAAATAAAATCTTGAACTTCTTCCATTTTCTAATATTTGCGCCAACAGTTGTTGCCTTCTCACCAAGCTGCTTGCCTATTGTCTTGTAGCCCATCCTAGCCTTGTGCAGGTCTACAATTTCATCCCTGATGTCCTTACACAGCTCTCTGGTCTTGGCCATTGTGGAGAGGTTGGAGCCTGTTTGATTGAGTGTGTGGACAGGTGTCTTTTATACAGGTAACGAGTTCAAACAGGTGCAGTTAATACAGGTAATGAGTGGAGAACAGGAGGGCTTCTTAAAGAAAAACTAACAGGTCTGTGAGAGCCGGAATTCTTACTGGTTGGTAGGTGATCAAATACTAATGTCATGCAATAAAATGCAAATCAATTACTTAAAAATCATACAATGTGATTTAATGGATTTTTGTTTGAGATTCCGTCTCTCACAGTTGAAGTGTACCTATGATAAAAATGACAGACTTCTACATGCTTTGTAAGTAGGAAACACTGCAGATTTAGCAGGTTATCAAGTACTTGTTCTCCTCACTGTATATCACACCAACTGACTGGTTCTTCTGATGTTGTTCACACAGGAGACCATGTTGAGACATTCTCTACATCCAGAAAGCAACAGCAGGAAGATCACAGACCTAAGAGGTCCCACCACTGCCCACATTGTAAAGAGATTTTCCCAATTCTTTCAAAGCTAAAAATACACCTAAAAATTCACACAGTTGAGAATCTGTATTCCTGTACTGACTGTGGGAAGAATTTCATAACATTAAAGGCTCTGACAGGTCATCAGAGAGTGCACACAGGAGAGAAGCCTTACTCCTGCTCTGACTGTGGAAAGAGGTTCTCTCGACTGGGCACCTTAAAAACACATGAACATATACATACAGGAGAGAAGCCTTACTCCTGCTCTGACTGTGGGAATAGTTTCTGTCGACTGGGCCACTTAAAAGAACATAAACATATACATACAGGAGTGAAGCCTTACTCCTGCTATGACTGTGGAAAGAGTTTCTCTCGACTGGGCACCTTAAAAACACATGAACGTATACATACAGGAGAGAAGCCTTACTCCTGCTCTGACTGTGTAAAATGCTTCACAACAGCATCTCACCTAAAAGTTCATCAGCGAACACACACAGGAGAGAGACCTTACTCCTGCTCTGACTGTGTAAAATGCTTCACAACAGCATCTCAGCTAAAAGGTCATCAGAGAACACACACAGGAGAGAAGCCTTATTCCTGCTCTGACTGTGGAAAGAGTTTTTCTCGACTGGACCACTTAAAAGCACATGAACGTATACACACAGGAGAGAAGCCTTATTTCTGCTCTGACTGTGGGGCGAGTTTCTCTCAACTGGGCCACTTAAAACAACATGAATGTATCCATACAGGAGTGAAGCTTCACTCCTGCTCTGACTGTGGAAAGAGTTTCTCTCAACTGGGCACCTTAAAAACACATGAGCGTATACATACAGGAGTGAAGCCTTACTCCTGCTCTGTGTAAAATGCTTCAAAACAGCATCTCAGCTAAAAGTTCATCATAGAACACACACAGGAGAGAAGCTTTACTCCTGCTCTGACTGTGGAAAGAGTTTCTCTCAACTGGGCACCTTAAAAACACATGAGCGTATACATACAGGAGAGAAGACTTACTCCTGCTCTGACTGTGTAAAATGCTTCACAACATCATCTCAGCTAAAAGTTCATCATAGAACACACACAGGAGAGAAGCCTTATTCCTGCTCTTGACTGTGGAAAGTGTTTTTCTCAACTGGACTACCTGAAAACTCATGAACATATACATACATGAACATATACATAGGTAGCCTAGTGGTTAGCGCATTGGGCCATTAACTGAAAGGTTGCTGGATCGAATCTCCGAGCTGTCAAGGTAACAATCTGTCATTCTGCCCCAGTACAAGGCAGTTAACCCACTGTTCACCGGGTGCCGAAGACGTGGATGTCAATTATGGCATCCCCCGCACATCTAATTCAGAGGGGTTGTGTTAAATTATGGAGACACATTTCAGTTGAATGCGTTCAGTTGTACAACTGATTAGGTATCCCCCTTCCCTAGTTAAATACTTGAGTGAAGCCTTACTCCTGCTCTGACTGGAGCGTTTTTCTCAAATGGGCCATTTTCTTTTTTTCTACTGTGTTATTGACTTGTTAATTGTTTACTCCATGTGTAACTCAGTGTTGTCTGTTCACACTGCTATGCTTTATCTTGGCCAGGTCGCAGTTGTAAATGAGAACTTGTTCACAACTAGCCTACCTGGTTAAATAAAGGTGAAATAAAATTTTAAAAAGACACCAATGTATACATGAAGGAGAGAAGCCTCATCAGAGCTGGTAGACACAACATACATTGAGTGTACAAAACATTAAGGACACCTGTTATTTCCATGATGTAGACTGACCAGGTGAACTCAGATGAAAGCTCTGTTCCTCAATGACGTAGTTTTTGTTTATTTATTATGGATCCTCATTAGGTTCCAGCAACAACACAAAAAAAAAAAGTACAGTTGCAGTGAGCTAAGGAATGAAAACACCGGAGAATTTGAAAAATATTGCCTGGTCTGATGAACCCTGGTTCCTGCTGTGTCATGCTTATGGGAGGACTGGGGTATGGAGGAAACCACGAGTACATGCATCCCTGCTGTGTGTCAACATTGCAGGCTGGTGGTGATGGTGTGGAGTGTGTTTTCATGCCACACACTGGGCCCCTTGATAAAAGTGGAGCAATGTTTGAATACCACAGGATATCTAAACATCATTGCCAATCAGGTGCATCCCTTAGAATTTTTTTCAGCAGGATTATGCCCCATGGCACAACGCTTGTCCAGGAATGGTTCCAAAAACATGACAATGAATTCAGTTTACTGCAGTGGCCTGACAAGTCACCAGATCTCAATCCAATTGTTAATCGATGGAAGGAGCTATTCAGAGTAGATCCACTCCCAGCCAGCTTGACACAATTGTGGGAAGCATTGGAGTCAACATGGGCCAGAATCCCTGTGGAATGCTCTCAACACCTTGTCGAGTTGCACCTCCTTTTGTCCTCAGAACATGCCCTGATGAACTGAGGCTGTTCTGAGGACAAAAGGAGGTGCAACTCGACATTGGGAAGGTGTTCCTAATGTTTTGTACACTCGGTGTATATCAGATAAAGATGGTGTGATGATCAGTTTTCAGCATTAGTTTGGGTGGATTATTTTATATTACTAAATACCTTTTGTTTAATGATAAACAGGCTATGAATCGACTACTTGTGTTTATGAAATTGTATCTTAATACTAGATTCATTATTTTAGTCATTGATGATGAATGTATTTGAATAACTGTATTGAAGTTAATTGATCTGGTGGCAGGTAGCCAGCGGTTAAGAGTGTTGGGCCAGTAACTGAAAGGTTGCTGGTTTGAATCCCGAGCCGCCTGGGTGAAAAATCTGGCATTGTGCCCTTGCAATGAACCATATTTTGTCCCTTAGGTCGCTCTGGATAAGAGCATCTGCTAAATTACAAAAATCTAATGAAACATTTTTGTACATTAATTTATGCTGTGTAACCTCTTATTTTCTGTGTATAATTAAATGAAATAAACTGTTTGAAGTGAAATACTGTGTATACATAACATTACCGTTTACCCTGGCCAGAGGGACAGGGCCATACTGCCCTAACGAACAAAAAGGCAGTGTTAGGGTTCGTTCCTGTTCCCTGTCAATCATTGGCTCATTGGTGAAATTAGCATTATGAGAATATCTTTAATTAAATCATTCAAAAACCTTTTATTAATGCAGTTGCAGACAGAAGTTGACAATCAGGAACATGGCACGCATGTTTCCGAGTAAGTTCTGCATCAAAGAAAAGGTCCCGTGTTATTTTATCGAACCCGAAGTGATATCACTGCCTACGTCGTTATCTTTTACTCATGAGACCAAAACCATGCCTACACAGCTATATAAACAAGGCTCTTAGTGTGTTATCTAAAAGCTTAGCAGTAAACTGTCCAAGTTGATTTATAGTGGAATGTCTGACCTGTCTTATCTCCTACACTCCCCTGCAGAGTTCTGTCTCAGTCACACATTTCTCAGAGGGGTCTCTTTATAAGGGGGAGAGAACTAGAAAACCACTGTGGAATAATATTCAAACCTCATAATGTGTATATATATTGTAAATCTGTAGTCTAGGACTCTATAAATGTAAAGAGGGAGGGGTCTTATAACCCCTCCCCTTCTATTAATACAACATAAGCATAATCAATTATTCTCATACATCAATCATTTGCTACAGCCCCAATCATGACCCCTAGGTGAACTCTTGACAGCAGTAACTGCTAATTTGGTAGAAAATTAGTTAGTCATTTTTGCTACATTAAATACATGCTTAATCATGTGAACAAGTGTCTTGCCTCTATTGTGTTTCGGCGAGAAAATGGGGGTCATGTTAGCAGTAACTGCATAAAGTTCCTGTGAAACCAAGGTAAATAAAATACATTTTTCTCAGTTACTGCATTTTTACTTGGTAGGGCGTCATAGTAAGATATATTATGCAGTTGCTGTTGTTAGTAGCCAATGCCAAGAGTGTGCAAAGCTGTCATCAAGGCAAAGGGTGGTTACTTTGAAGAATCTGAAATATAACAAATATTTGGATATTTGTAACACTTTTTGGGTTACTACATGATTCCATATGTGTTATTTCATAGTGTTGGTGTCTTAACTATTATTCTACAGTAGAAAATAGTACAAATAAAGTAAACCCCTTGAATGAGTAGGTGTCCAAACTTTTGACTGGTACTGTATGTGTATAAAACAATATAATTCAGCATATAATAACAAAATAAACATATTTAATAAAAGCAATCACATTCAAATACAACGCAAATGGTCCAGGTGGCCATTTGATGAATTGTTCAGCAAACTTATGGCTTGGGGGTAGAAGCTGTTAAAGGAGCCTTTTGGACCTAGACTTGGCGCTCCGGTACCGCTTGCGGTGCGGTAGCAGTGAGCCAATTACAAATAGTACATAGTGCTGCCTAAAACAAACTGCAACCATGTACTATATGTTTTTTTGTCATTTATGCATTTATTTGAATTTGGGAAACCTACTATAGGTTAAGTTCACTTACGTTGCCTAGTTTTATAGCGTGAACGTTGTCTAATGTGAATGATTGTTTTGTTGTCAATGCTTAGCACCTGATCTATTGAAATTAGATAATTTACAACAACAAAAAATATATTTTTAGAGAATAAAGAAAGTGACAACTGTCAAGACTAATATTTATGTCCGTTTCTCTTTATTACTACAGGCTGACTCAGATTAAGTCTGATGAAAATTACATAATGAGTCATGTTATCCCATGTTTTACTGCTTAAAGAATAGTCTCTTGTTATATGCTAGTGTTTTTTCTAATCTGATACAAACTTGTCTTTGTGTGACTTTGTCACAAGACTGGGCGTATAGCTATGATCCGTTAGGTACGTCCGCAGTATCTGACATCCCGTGGGTTTACTGTCTACAGAAAGTCACATGTAAGGAAACTTGCAGAAAGAAGCACATTATAGTGTTTGCTGTTGGGAATGTAGTTAGACGGTGGAGACCTTGGGCTATCAACCTCGTTATCTTAAATCTGCACAGACAACTAATTGCCTTTTACACACTATGTGCCACGTCTACTAAAAGGATGTACTTCTCTATAAAAGCGGAGACCCGTCACTGTTCGTTGGGCCTTAACTGCACAACTGTTGAAGTGCATAGTTGACTGCTCCATTTTAGCTAATCTTATAATAACGTGTTGTTTGAAAGAATCTGCACTCTCTCTTATAGAATTTCTCTGACAAGCCGGCAACATCGAGAGTGAGGACAAACCCAGCCTGCCTCTCTCCTTCCACACTGAGTAGAAACCTACAGGACTTAAATGCTTCCAACAGTTGTGTCAAGTTGGCTGGATGTCCTTTGGGTGGTGGACCATTCTTGATACATAAGGGAAACTGTTCAGTGTGAAAAACCCAGCAGCATTGCAGTTCTTGACACGAACCGGTGCATCTGGCACCTATTACCACACCCTGTTCAAAGACACTTCAATCTTTTGTCTTGCTGATTCACCCTCTGAATGGCACACAATCCATGTCTAAATTATCTCAAGATTTAAAAATCATTCTTTAATGTCTCCTCCACCTCTTCATCTACAGTGATTTAACAAGTGACATCAATAAGGGATCATAGATTTCACCTGGTCAGTCTATGTCATGGAAGGAGCAGGTGTTCATAATATTTTGTATAATCACTGTTTATCACACTGACTTTTATTTCTGATGCTGTTCACACGGGTCACATTGAGACATTCTCACCACTGCCCACGTTGTAAAGAGATTTTCCCAAATCTTTCAAAGCTAAAAATACACAAAAAAATACACACAGGGGAGTAGCCTTACTCCTGCTCTGACTGTGGCTGGAGATTCTCTCAACAGAGCAGCTTAAAAAAACATGCGTCAACATATGCACACAAGAGAAACCTCAGGCCCAGAACAGAAGATGGAAGGGTTGGGATTCTGACATCTGGCTAAGCAAAGAGACGACCATGGACATTCCACAGAGAGAGGACCATGGACATTCCACAGAGAGAGGACCATGGACATTCCACAGGGGAAAAGAGGGAAACTCATTGGGGCCATAAAATGTATAGCTGGGGAGGTGACGCCTATAAGGGAAGAGTATAAAATGTGTTGTGAGCTTTCTAAATGCATGCACTCAGCTGACTGTATCATTGGTATTAAACACTCTCTTAAACTTCTCGAGCTTTTGGTCTCAATTCCTTATTGCAAAGAGGTTGCAATTGCCTTTTCCGTCTGCAGTTTTCTGTGGTAATGAGCATGCAGACACTGCATGTATCAGATAGAGATGGTGTGATTATCAGTTTTCACCATTAGTTTGGGGGGGGGGGGGGTTACTACATAATCTGTACATCAATAAATAAAAGTACATGTGTTTATCACATTTTATTCAAAATAATATATATCTGTATTTATCTACTCAATACATGTCATGACACCTCTACACACTGGGACAAGACAATTTACTAGTCACCAATATTCTCTAAATCAAATCAGTGATGACTGTTCAACAGTCTTATGGCCTGGAGATAGAAGTGGTTTCATTCTCTTGGTACCAGCTTTGATGCACCTGTACTGTCTTCGCCTTCAAGATGGTAGCAGGGTGAACAGGCCGTGTCTCTGGTGGCTGAGGTTCTTGATGATCTTCTTGGCCTTCCACAGAGATCATCTACAATGCATATGTAATTAGTTGAAAAACGTAGACACGGCTTTAGTTTTTTAAAACCATTTTTTTTTTGTAATCTAGCTAATCAATATCACTTATATTCTACATGCTTGAGCAGTAGTTAGTCCATCAGTCCAATAGATGTCGCTGTTGCACTGTGGTAGTGGGGGGAACAGGAAGTTCCGGTAGACGCACACCATTCTTTAGAATAAACAAAACGCCTGAGCTGTGCTGTCCTTTTCTCTTTATCGCTACAGGTATGTAATAGCACTTTTAAACAGTCTAATATCGAAATAACGTCATGACATGTTAGATAACAAACCTTTCAAGGTATTATGACGTTTGGGAAAGGTTTTGTGTCAAACCGAGTGAGTGAAGAATGTGATAAAAAAAAAAGCACAAGGCGCTGGGTCCACAACACGTTCATTTGTTAGGCTTTGCAGGTTCGTTAGCTCAGTGGGTTTCGCCTGGGGATGTTCAGAACAAAAACGTTGTGGGAAGTTGCAGATCCTCTGAATAGAACTGACATTCATATTCATGTTTGTTCAACATAATTAATTTCTTATGTGGCCAACATCTCCGTCCTCCAGCTGGACATAGGCCTGGTACCCGCTTGTGAAGCTAGCCACAATAGTGGAATTTGTGGTTCGCACTCAAAGTAAAAGTCCCTCTTTGAAAGTGATAAACTGATTCAAAATAGTGGAATCATGTCATATTTGGACAAGACAACGCTAAACATGGTTGGAATGTTGTTACTTAATTTACATTGAATTACAATAACAAATTATTTAGAAAGTAAACAGGAAAAAAATTATTAGACCACATCATTGTATTGGGGGCATTCTTATATGACTTTATGAAACGAGTTGGTTTGTGCACCCATGAAACAGGTGACACCAACAGAAAACTATTATCAAGAATTAACACAAATATTAGCTTCTTAGCTGTTATTGCAGCACTTTGACTGTGAAAAATCACCTTCCCAGTCAGTCTATTACAGGGGTTCTCCAGTACTATTTGAGAAGGTCCAGTCACACACATTTCCTAGGTGGCAAAGGTCCAGATGGATATTGTCAGTTGTTGGCGTTGTAACAAACCCCTAACTTGCAACCACAAAATCTTAACAACCCTCTTGTTGGCGGAGAGAACATGAAGCAGTTTAAAAGCTAATATCCCACAATTCTACACGTTACGATGGGGCTGAGATTTTTTGTTGTTGCTGTTTTTAAGCAATTCTACACGTTACGATGGGGCTGAGATTTTTTGTTGTTGCTGTTTTTAAGCAATTCTACACGTGTCTTTTGTGTTTATATGATACCAGGGGTCGAAGCCCAACCAAAAAAGTATTATTATATATATTTTGGACCCGTATCGACCCCATTCTGGATCCGGACCGTGGTCTGTATTGACCCGCTCTGGATCTGGACCGTGGTCTGTATCGACCCCATTCTGGATCCGGACCGTGGTCTGTATTGACCCGCTCTGGATCTGGACCGTGGTCCGTATTGACCCGCTCTGGAGCCAGCTGGTCTACGCATGCTCTGAGGACGCGGCTGGGGATGCCAGAATGTGTTAAATGTTTTACTCACATCAGCTGCAGTGAAGGAGAGTCTGCAGGTTTTGGTTGCGGGCAGTGTCAGTGGCACTGTATTGTCCTCAAAGCGGGCAAAAAGTTATTTAGTCTGTCTGGGAGCAAGACATCCTGGTCCGTGACAGGGCTGGTTTTGTTTTTGTAATCTGTGATTGACTGTAGACCCTGCCACATACCTCTTGTTTTAGCCGTTGAATTGTGACTCTACTTTGTCTCTATACTGGTGCTTAGCTTGTTTGATTGCCTTGCGGATGGAATAGCTACACTGTTTGTATTCGGTCATGTTTCCGGTCACCTTGCCCTGGTTTAAAGCAGTGGTTCGCGCTTTCAGTTTCACGCGAATGCTGCCATCAATCGACAGTTTCTGGTTTGGGAATGTTGTAATCGTTGCTATGGAAACGACGTTGTCAATGCACTTTCTAATGAACGGGCTCACCGAATCAGCGTATTCGTCAATGTTGTTGGAAGCAATGCGGAACATATCCCAGTCCACGTGATCGAAGCTATCAAAATAGTTTAACCTTCTTTTTTGTTGTTGCAATAATCACTGATCTGGCTTTCAATTCTGTCTATGAAAATGACTTTGTTAAAAAAGTACTAACTTATTGTAGCAGGCATTAGCCTATAGAAAATGAACACAGGTCTGTCTCATCAACAGTCTCTCAAGCCCACGTGCTAGTGATTAGCCAGCTAATCTTTGTTCAGATGTTAAATCAAGGGGCCAACCTTGTAGCTCAAAATGAGAACGAGTTGCCAATAGCTTTTGTATAATTGCTTTATGCTTATTGCACATTTATAAAACCGACTAGAGAGCTATTATAATAGTATTTGGCTAAAATACTGCTAGCAGTACTAATTCTAGCATTCATTTTCCAGAATAAATGTTCATTGATACTCCCGTTTAGTAGTGTAACTCTGCTCTCAATCTGAGTAGTTGAGACATAAAAAGGGCATTGATAGAAAAGGTAACTTCTCCTCTAGTACAGTAAAATAATGTCTCAATGTGTTTTGGTGTCCATATGAACCATTCTTTTGGACCAAACCACAAATGTAAATAGCTAGTTGAAACTGCTTGCCAGAGAGGAACATGTGGTGATCTTGCAACTTTGCTGGTGTGAGAGGCAAGGGGAGGGGCTTGGTGTGTGTAAATCCTAGAGGAAAATGCCAATGCTTTTCTATTGGCTTGTTTTGGACCTAAGCTTGTCCCCTGCCTTCCCACCTTTGGGATAACAATTCCCCGTTTTAGGATGGGCATTGCCACTGAGGGCTTCTACCATTTTAAAGTAGTCAACTGTGTGGGTGTAACAGTACTCTTCTTGCGTTGTGTCCAATCAATCATCAACACGGAGCTCCAACAGCACCAGTCATGGAGCTTTATTCTGATAGAAACGACACAAAATTACACGTCATGCAATGTACAGCTCACCATCCAACTCTGCACTCACGCACTGTACAAAATATACAACCCCCCCCCTCACCAGATACAGTAAGTTCCTAACTAGTATTAGCTGGAATTCTCTACAACAAAATGCATAACAAATATGCACCAAAAACGCTGCATCTTATGTGTGATGTTCGAATAACATTTACAAACAATTTGATATAAATTGTACGTTTAAATCATCACTTGAGAGTATAAAAATCACTTTTGACGTACGGTGCTTTGCAACCAACAATTTACCGCTGGTTTGGTGCTTGCTCACTGGGACGATTCTAACTGGAACATCCCCCCTCGTAAGCAAGCTACGCAAACCAGCCAATAAGATGCCATGTTGAGTAGGCGAAGGCAAGACAAAACTAAAACCAAAAACCCATTGGCTTAACAATAAAGTGGCAAGGGGAATCACCAATATAACCCTGTTACATGGGGATTCCTATGGGTTAGCAGCAATCAGCCAATCAGAGCATTTCCTTCTTCAAATTGGGTTCTATGGTTTGTAAATGTCTTTAATCCCATCATCTAGATTATTCAGGTGAATAGTGCTGCCTAAAACAACTGCAACCTTGTACTAAATGGTTTTTGAGTCATTTATGTTAATTTGGGAAATCTACTATAGGTTCTGTGTACTTACGTTGTGTAATTTAAAGTGTGAACTTTGTGTGTGAACCATTTAAAAATGGTTTGTTGTCAATGTTTAGCGACCTGATCTAATATATTTTTAGAGAATAAAGTGCCAGAACTGTCAAGAAAATAACTTTTGTGTCCGTTTGTCTTTATTACTACAGACCGACTCAGATTAAGTCTGAGGCCGTTAACATCAACAGTGAGGACAAACCCAGCCTGTCTCTCTCCTTCCACACTGAGTAGAAACCTACAGTCACTGGGTCCTGATTGTGACAGTGGAGCCCAGTTTGCTCTGCAGGATCCAGAGATGGCATCAGTGAAGCTGGAAGACTGCAGTCAAACACTGGAGCTGAATGTCATCATTAAAGATGAAGAAGAGGAGGAGAAGATTGGTAAGAGCAGGTTCTATCTATAAATTAGACCTTAAGTTATGACCCAGTCTAATACTATGTTGACTTCTGTAATTCTGACATCAAACATCCCTGAACAACTGGATTATCTGGAGTGATCAGAGAGCAGACTGAAGAAGTGAAGTAGACAAACTGCCAGTGTTTTAAAGTTCTATGAAATGAGTCTGTGTAGTTACTAACCCTTGTGATAGTGAGTGGAGGATGATATGAAATGAGTCTGTGTAGTTACTAACCCTTGTGATAGTGAGTGGAGGATGATATGAAATGAGTCTGTGTAGTTACTAACCCTTGTGATAGTGAGTGGAGGATGATATGAAATGAGTCTGTGTAGTTACTAACCCTTGTGATAGTGAGTGGAGGATGATATGAAATGAGTCTGTGTAGTTACTAACCCTTGTGATAGTGAGTGGAGGGTGATATGAAATTAGTCTGTGTAGTTACTAACTCTTGTGATATTGAGTGGAGGATGATATGAAATTAGTCTGTGTAGTTACTAACTCTTGTGATAGTGAGTGGAGGATGAATTTTTATTTTTTTATTTCACCTTTATTTAACCAGGTAGGCAAGTTGAGAACAAGTTCTCATTTACAATTGCGACCTGGCCAAGATAAAGCAAAGCAGTTCGACAGGTACAACGACACAGAGTTACACATGGAGTAAAACAAACATACAGTCAATAATACAGTAGAAACAAGTCGATATACGATGTGAGCAAATGAGGTGAGATAAGGGAGGTAAAGGCAAAAAAAAGGCCATGGTGGCAAAGTAAATACAATATAGCAAGTAAAAATAAATAAACACTGATGGTAGATTTGCAGTGGAAGAATGTGCAAAGTAGAGGTAGAAATAATGGGGTGCAAAGGAGCAAAATAAATAAATACAGTAGGGGGAGAGGTAGTTGTTTGGGCTAAATTATAGATGGGCTATGTACAGGTGCAGTAATCTGTGAGCTGCTCTGACAGCTGGTGCTTAAAGTTAGTGAGGTGGATAAGTGTTTCCAGTTTCAGAGATTTTTGCAGTTCGTTCCAGTCATTGGCAGCAGAGAACTGGAAGGAGAGGCGGCCAAAGTAAGAATTGATTTTGGGGGTGACCAGAGAGATATACCTGCTGGAGCGCGTGCTATAGGTGGGTGCTGCTATGGTGACCGGCGAGCTGAGATACCTAGCAGGGTCTTGTAGATGACATGGAGCCAGTGGGTTTGGCGACGAGTATGAAGCGAGGGCCAGCCAACGAGAGCGTACAGGTCGCGGTGGTGGGTAGTATATGGGGCTGTGGTGACAAAACGGATGGCACTGTGATAGACTGCATCCAATTTATTGAGTAGGGTATTGGAGGCTATTTTGTAAATGACGTTGAGGATCGGTAGGTTGGTCAGTTTTACAAGGGTATGTTTGGCAGCATGAGTGGAGGCTTTGTTTAGAAATAGGAAGCCAATTCTAGATTTAACTTTGGATTGGAGATGTTTGATGTGAGTCTGGAGGGAGAGTTTACAGTCTAACCAGACACCTAGGTATTTGTAGTTGTCCACATAATCTAAGTCAGAACCGTCCAGAGTAGTGATGTTGGACAGGCGGGCAGGTGCAGGCAGCGATCAGTTGAAGAGCATGCATTTAGTTGTATTTGAGAGCAAATGGAGGCCACGGAAGGAGAGTTGTATGGCATTGAAGCTCGTCTGGAGGGTTGTTAACACAGAGTCCAAAGAAGGGCCAGAAGTATACAGAATGGTGTCATCTGCGTAGAGGTGGATCAGAGACTCACCAGCAGCAAGAGCGACATCATTGATGTATACAGAGAAGAGAGTCGGTCCAAGAATTGAACTCTGTGGCACCCCAATAGAAACTGCCAGAGGCCCGGACAACAGGCGCTCCGATTTGACACACTGAACACTATCAGGTGTTCATGGTAGGATAGATATAGGTCTGTAGCGGTTTGGGTCAAGAGTGGCCCCCCCTTTGAAGACGGGGATGACCGCAGCTGCTTTCCAATCTTTGGGAATCTCAGACGACACAAAAGAGAGGTTGAACAGGCTAGTAATAGGGGTTGCAACAATTTCGACAGATAATTTTAGAAAGAAAGGGTCCAGATTGTTTAGCCCGGCTGATTTGTATGGGTCCAGATTTTGCAGCTCTTTCAGAACATCAGCTGACTGGATTTGGGAGAAGGAGAAATGGGGAAGGCTTGGGCGAGTTGCTGTGGGGGGTGCGCAGGGGGAAAGCATGGCGAGCCATAGAAAAATGCTTATTGAAATTCTCAATTATAGTGGATTTATCGGTGGTGACAGTGTTTCCTATCCTCAGTGCAGTGGGCAGCTGGGAGGAGGTGTTCTTATTCTCCATGGAATTTACAGTGTCCCTGAACTGTTTTTAGTTTGTGTTGCTGGAAGCAAATTTCTGCTTGAAAAAGCTAGCCTTGGCTTTTCTAACTGCCTGTGTGTTGGTTTCTAGCTTCCCTGAAAAGTTTCATATCATGGGGGCTGTTCGATGCTAATGCAGAACGCCATAGGATGTTTTTGTGTTGGTTAAGGGCAGTCAGGTCTGGAGTGAACCAGGGGCTATATCTGTTCCTGGTTCTACATTTCTTGAAAGGGGCATGCTTATTTAAGATGGTGAGGAAGGCATTTAAAAAAATAAATATACTGACGGGATGAGATCAATGTCCTTCCAGGATCCAGGATTCCAGGTCGATTAGAAAGGCCTGCTCGCTGAAGTGTTTCAGGGAGCGTTTGACAGTGATGAGTGGAGGTCGTTTGACCGCTGACCCATTACGGATGCAGGCAATGCGGCAGTGATCGCTGAGATCTTGGTTGAAAACAGCAGAGGTGTATTTAGAGGGCAAGTTGGTTAGGATGATATCTATGAGGGTGCCCGTGTTTTACGGCTTTGGGGTAGTACCTGGTAGGTTCATTGATAATTTGTGTGAGATTGAGGGCATCAAGCTTAGATTGTAGGATGGCTGGGGTGTTAAGCATGTTCCAGTTTAGGTCGCCTAGCAGCACGAGCTCTGAAGATAGATGGGGGGGGCAATCAGTTCACATATGGTGTCCAGAGCACAGCTGGGGGCAGAGGGTCTATAGCAGATGGCAACAGTGAGAGACTTGTTTTTAGAGAGGTGGATTTTTAAAAGTAGAAGTTCAAATTGTTTGGGTACAGACCTGGATAGTAGGACAGAACTCTGCAGACTATCTTTGCAGTAGATTGCAACACCGCCCCCTTTGGCCGTTCTATCTTGTCTGAAAATGTTGTAGTTCGGAATGGAGATTTCAGAATTTTTGGTGGTCTTCCTAAACCAGGATACAGACACGGCTAGAACATCCGGGTTTGCAAAGTGTGGTAAAGCAGTGAATAAAACAAACTTAGGGAGGAGGCTTCTAATGTTAACATGCATGAAACCAAGGCTATTACGGCTACAGACGTCATCAAAAGAGAGCGCCTGGGGAATAGGAGTGGAGCTAGGCACTGCAGGGCCTGGATTCACCTCTATATCACCAGAGGAGGAGTAGGATAAGGGTACGGCTAAAAGCTATGAGAATTGGTCGTCTAGAACGTCTGGAACAGGGTAAAAGGAGGTTTCTGGGGGCGATAAAATAGCGTCAAGGTATAATGTACAGACAAAGGTATGGTAGGATGTGAATACGATTGGTCGAAAGAAAAGACTCGGTTGACCAGGATAATTGTCTCTTGTCGGGACAGCCCTAAATGCTTTATTCCCTGTATTGTACAGCCTACTGTTATGAAGTCATATGTACAGTATATCACAAAAGTGAGTACACCCCTCACATTTTTGTTAATATTTGTATCTTTTCATGTGACAACACTGAAGAAATGACACTTTCCGACAATGTAAAGTAGTGAGTGTACTGCTTGTATAACAGTGTAAATTTGCTGTCCCCTCAAAAAAACTCAACACACAGCTATTAATGTCTAAACCGCTGGCAACAAAAGTGAGTACACCCCTAAGTGAAAATGTCCAAATTGGGCCCAAAGTGTCAATATTTTGTGTGGCCACCATCATTTTCCAGCACTGCCTTAACCCTCTTGGGCATGGAGTTCACCAGAGCTTGACAGGTTGCCACTGGAGTCCTCTTCCACTCCTCCATGATGACATCACGGAGCTGGTGGATGTTAGAGACCTTGCACTCCTCCACCTTTTGTTTGAGGATGCCCCACAGATGCTCCATAGGGTTTAGGTCTGGAGACACGCTTGGCCAGTCCATCACCTTTACCCTCCGCTTCTTTAGCAAGGCAGTGGTCGTCTTGGAGGTGTGTTTGGGGTCGTTATCATGTTGGAATACTGCCCTGCGTCCCAGTCCCCGAAGGGACGGGATCATGCTCTAATTTCAGTATGTCACAGTACATGTTGGCATTCATGGTTCCCTCAATGAACTGTAGCTCCCCAGTGCCGGCAGCACTCATGCAGCCCCATACCATGACACTCCCACCACCATGCTTGACTGTAGGCAAGACACACTTGTCTTTGTACTCCTCACCTGGTTGCCACCACACACGCTTGACACCATCTGTACCAAATAAGTTTATCTTGATCTCATCAGACCACGGGCTTTCTTGTGCATCATCTTTAGAAGAGGCTTCCATCTGGGATGACAGCCATGCAGACCAATTTGATGCAGTGTACGGCGTATGGTCTGAGCACTGACAGGCTGACCCCCCACCCCTTCAACCTCTGCAGCAATGCTGGCTGCACTCATATGTCTGTTTCCCAAAGACAAACTCTGGATATGACGCTGAGCACGTGCACTCAACTTCTTTGGTCAACCATGGCGAGGCCTGTTCTGAGTGGAACCTGTCCAGTTAAACAGTTGTATGGTCTTGGCCACTGTGCTGCAGCTCAGTTTCAGGGTCTTGGCAATCTTCTTATAGCCCAGGCCATCTTTATGTAGAGCAACAATTATTTTTTTCAGATCCTCAGAGAGTTCTTTGCCATGAGGTGCCATGTTTAACTTCCAGTGACCAGTCAGTATGAGGGAGTGTGAGAGCGATGACACCAAATTTAACACACCTGCTCCCCATTCACACCTGAGACCTTGTAACACTAACGAGGCACATGACACTGGGGAGGGGATATGACTAATTGGGCCCAATTTGGACATTTTCACTTAGGTGTGTACTCACTTTTGTGATATACTGTATATCACACCAACTGACTGGTTCTTCTGTTGTTCACACAGGAGACCATGTTGAGACATTCTCTACATCAAGAGAGAAACAGCAGGAAGATGACAGAGCTAAGAGGTCTTACCACTGCCCACATTGTGAGGAGATTTTCCAAATTCTATCAAAGCTAAAAATACACCTTAAAATACACACAGGAGAGAATCTGTATCCCTGTACTGACTGTGGGAAGAGATTCACGACATCAAGGTCTCTGACAGTTCATCAGAGAGTGCACAGAGGAGAGAAGCCTTACTTCTGCTCTGACTGTGGAAAGAGTTTCTCTCGACTGGGCAACTTAAAAATACATGAACGTATACATACAGGAGAGAGGCCTTACTCCTGCTCTGACTGTGAAAAGCGTTTCTCTCGACTGGGCGACTTAAAAAAACATGAACGTATACATACTGGAGTGAAGCCTTACTCCTGCTCTGACTGTGGAAAGAGTTTCTCTCGACTGGGCCACTTAAAAACACATGAACGTATACATACAGGAGAGAAGCCTTACTCCTGCTCTGACTGTGGAAATAGTTTCTCTCGACTGGGCGACTTAAAAATACATGAACGTATACATACTGGAGTGAAGCCTTACTCCTGCTCTGACTGTGGAAAGAGTTTCTCTCGACTGGACCACTTAAAAACACATGAACGTATACATACAGGAGAGAAGCCTTACTCCTGCTCTGACTGTGGAAAGAGTTTCTCTCGACTGGGAAACTTAAAAACACATGAACGTATACATACAGGAGTGAAGCCTTACTCCTGCTCTGAATGTGGAAAGAGTTTCTCTCGGCTGGGTGACTTAAAAACACATGAAAGTACACATACAGGAGTGAATTCTTACTCCTGCTCTGACTGTGGAAAGAGGTTCTCTCGACTGGGCCACTTAAAAACACATGAACGTATACATACAGGAGTGAAGCCTTACTCCTGCTCTAACTGTGGAAAGAGTTTCTCTCGACTGGGCCACTTAAAAAGACATGAACGTATACATACAGGAGAGAAGCCTTACTCCTGCTCTGATTGTGGAAAATGCTTCACAACATCAACTGACCTAAAAGTTCATCAGAGAACACACACAGGAGAGAAGCCTTACTCCTGCTGTGATTGTGTAAAATGCTTCAAAACATCAACTGACCTAAAAGTTCATCAGAGAACACACACAGGAGTGAAGCCTTACTCCTGCTCTGACTGTGGAAAGAGTTTCTCTCGAATGGGCCAGTTAAAAAGACACCAAGGTACACATAAAGGAGAGAAGCCTTACCACTGATCTGACTGTAGATGTTTTTTTTTAAACAGCTGAGCTAAAAGGGTCATCGGAGAACACGCACAGGAGAGAAGCCTTACGTCTGCTCTCAATGTAGCAAGAGTTTCTCCCGATTGGGCAATGTAAAAACACACCAACAGATACACACTTGAGAGAAGCCTTATCACTGCACTGACTGTGAGAAGAGATTCTACAGATTGGTGTCTTTTTAAATGGCCCAATGTATACATAAAGGAGAGAAGCCTCATCAGTTCTCTCAGACCAGCTAAGATTAGTCACTCCACTTAATTATCATCTAATAAAATAATTGGCAACTTTGAATTGGATCAAATGAAGAAAGCGTAGATCACTGTATTGTAATCCTATAGTTTCTCACTGTGAGAGAACTGTGCAGAGGAGAGGGAGCATTATAGAACGTTAGCCTTTTTACTGATCAGTGTTAACCTTGTCAGTATGTGTTTTGTTCGCTTCTACTGTAAAAATATTGACATAGACAACATACACTGAGTGTACAAAACATTAGGAACACCTTTCTGATGTTGAGTTTGTCCTCAGAACAGCCTCAATTTGTAGGGGCATATAGACTGTCCAAGGTGTTGAGAGCATTCCACAGGGATTCTGGCCCATGTTGACTCCAATGCTTCCCACAATTGTGTCAAGTTGGCTGGGAGTAGATCTCTAGCTCCTTCCTTCTCCTCCCACAGATGCACAATTGGATTGAGATCTGGTGACTCGGCAGGACCATTGCAGTAAACTGAATTCACTGTCATGTTCTTGGAACCATTCCTGGACAAGCCTTGTGGCATAATCCTGCTGAAAAAAATCTATTTGCAGCTGGATACACTGCTGCCATGAAGGATGCACCAGAGCAAAAAAACAATTAACTTTGGTTGCAGGAATGAAAACACTGGAAAATTTGAAAAACATTGCCTGGTCTGATTAATCCCGGTTCCTGCTGTTTCACGCTGATGGAAGGACTAGGGTATGGAGAAAACCACGAGTACATGCAAGTACCTAACTGTCATACTTGAGTAAAAGTAATGATACCTTAATGGAAAATGACTCAATTAAAAGTGAAAAGTCAGCTGGTAAAATACTACTTGAGTAAGAGTCTAAAAGTATTTGGTTGTAAATAGACTTAAGCATCAAAAATAAAAGTATAAATGATTTCATATTCCTAAAATTAAGCAAACCAGAAGGAACAATTGTCTTGTTTGTTTTATTTATATTACAGATAGCCAGGAGCAGACTCCAACACTCTGACATCATTTACAAATGAAGCATTTGTGTTTAGTGAGTACGCCAGATCAGAGGCAGTGGGGAGGACCAGGGATGTTATCTTGATAAACAATGTAACGAGTACTTTTGGGTGTCAGGGAAAATGTATGGAGTAAAAAGTACATATTTTCTTTAGGAATGTAGTGAAATAAATGTAAAAGTTGTGAAAAATATAAATAGTAAAGTATAGATACCCCCAAAAACACGATTAAAAGTTATTTGAGAAAAAATGATTTAAGAACTTTACACCACTGCATGCATCCACTCCGTGTGTCAGCATTGCAGGCTGGTGGTGTGATGGTGTGGGGTGTGTTTTCAGGGAGCACATTGGGCCCCTTGATAAACGATGAATGCCAATCACTTGCATCCCTTCATGGCAGCAGTGTCTGTCTTTTAATACTAGATCCATTATTTTAGTCATTGATGATGAATGTGTTTGAATGACTGTATTGAAGTTAATTGATCTGGCAGGTAGCCAGCGGTTAAGAGTGTTGGGCCAGTTACTGAAAGGTCGCTGGTTTGAATCCCGAGCTGACTAGGTGTAAAATCTGTCATTGTGCCCTTGAGCAAGGCAATTAACCCTTATTTGTCCTGTAATTTGCTCTGGATAAGAGCATCTGCTAAATGACAAGATTGTAATGAAAAATAATGTTTGCATATTAATTAATGCTGAGCAACCTATTTTTAAAAATCTTATAATTAAATGAAATAAACTGTTTGAAGTGAAATACTGTATATACACTACACAACATTACCACTGTGTTTACCCTGGTCAGAGGTACAGGGCCATAGTAAACTAGACTATGTAACTGCTGTTGTTAGTAGCCTACAGTTTCCATGTAATACAGCATGTCAGATCACTAATGATTAGATGTATAGGCTGCTACATTTATGCAAGAGTTTTTGCTTGTGTCTGTCAGGAGTGATGTGTTATCAGCTTGTTAAATAACTACCGGAGGAAAGTGGAGAGGCGTCTTGAGCTTTGTGCCCGGCCCGCCTTACATGGTCAAGAGACTCTGCAGCAGCACCCTGATGTGAAGAACAGCCCATACTAAAATGTAGGATTGTAGTACAATTTAAAAAAATATAGCATGGTATTTTCGTGGAATGGTAGTGACCAAAAAACTATGTTTTTCATTGTACTGGGCCTAGAAACATAGAAGAAACTGCCAGATGTGTCATAATAGCCTGGAAGTAAAGCTGCACTGGGAGACACATTTGAAATGGAATACATTGTTCCCACCCTGCTGAATGTATTCAATCACAGTAAAACATTATTACTGTATAACAGTATATGCCCTTAAATATTGTAACCTGAAATTAAAATGTAAGAGGACCAGTGCTTCTACAGTGAATCACATCTGTGCTGTTTGAGAGAGATGTTGTTAGACTACATTGTATTGTTGTTTCCTCTTCTGAGGGCACTGGTGGGGAACAACATAATTTCAATTCACAGAGACAATGAGTCCTTCAAGTTTAGCACTATAACCACACATTTTAATTATCTGTATTGTGATGCAGATGGGGGAAATTGAATTGACAAGTCTTGTCATACCCAGCCAATCAGCATTCAGGGCTGAACCACCCAGTTTATAATTTACTAGATACAATGTGGGTTGGTAACTAGGTTTGACCTCCAGTCAATTTGTTTCTTAGTTTGTAACTAGGCCAGAACATAATTAGCCGATAAAAAAAAAAAGCCTATAGCTTCCCAATTCATAGTCCTACACAGTGTAGGCTACAATACACATTTAACACATAACTAGTGGGATAAACAATTCAATGACCATAACATAATGTCCATCTGATTACAGTGGTAAAATCACCCATGTCTATGTTAATAATCAACCTGTTCTATTAAAATATATGGTTGGTTTTACAAATACAGGCATGTTAAATGTTTTGGAAAATGAAATCTCTTAACTGTTTTTTTCTCTGAATATCTTCTTCACCCGATCTGGAAACAAGATCTAATAGTGGCTGAGACCAAACTATTTAACAATTAAAGATTTTTATCGGTTATTTTAGTTGAAAAGGAAATGACAGAAATTGTGCCTACGGTGTTTTATATAACATTTCACATTCAAAAAATTTTTTGTATTTTTATTTTTGAATTTTACCCCTTTTTCTCCCCAATTTCGTGGTATCCAATTGTTGTAGTAGCTACTATCTTGTCTCATCGCTACAACTCCCGTACGGGAATTGTTCCAATTCATCCCAAAGGTGTGTGGTCAAGTTCTTCCACAACGATCTCAACAAACCATTTCTGTATGGACCTTGCTTTGGGCGCGGGGACATTGTCATGCTGAAACAAGAAAGTTCTTTAAATTTTCAGGATTGACTGATCATGTCCAAAAGTAATGAGGGACTGTTGTTTCTCTTTAATTGTTTGAGCTGTTCTTAGCAATAATATGGACTTAGTCTTTTAATAAATAGGGCTATCTTTATACAAGACATTTATATATCTTTATCTGTATACCAGCCCTACGTTGTCACAATATAACTGATTGGCTCAAACGCACTGAGGAAATAAATTCCACAAATTCACTTTTAACTAGGCACACACATTAATTGAAAATATATTCCAAGTGACTATCTCATGAAGCTGGTTGAGAGAATGACAAGAGTGTGCAAATCTGTCATCCAGGCAAAGGGTGGCTGCTTTGAAGAATCTCAAATATATTTTGATTTGTATAACACTTTTTTGGGTACTACATGATTCCATATGTGCTATTTCATAATTCACTCTTATTCTACTGTACAATGCAAAAGGGGAATAAAACTATTCTAAAAGTGGGCAAGAGTTTAAAGCTAAAAAAGGGGCGTTTTGTCCTCCACTCACTATCACAATGGTTAGTAACTACACAGACTCATTTCATATCATCCACTCACTATCACCAGGTTTAGGAACTACACAGACTCATTTCATATCATCCACTCAGTATCATAAGGGTTAGTAACTACACAGCCTCATTTCATATCATCCACTCAGTATCATAAGGGTTAGTAACTACACAGCCTCATTTCATATCATCCTCCACTCACTATCACAAGGGATAGGAACTACACAGACTCATTTCATATCATCCTCCACTCACTATCACAAGGGTTAGTCACTACACAGACTAATTTCATATCGTCCTCTCACTATCACCAGGGTTAGGAACTACACAGACTCATATATCATCCACTCACTATCACAAGGGTTAGGAACTACACAGACTCATATCATATCATCCACTCACTATCACAAGGGTTAGTCACTACACAGACTAATTTCATATCGTTCTCTCACTATCACCAGGGTTAGGAACTACACAGACTCATATGTCATCCACTCACTATCACCAGGGTTAGTAACTACAGACTCATTTTATATCATCCACTCAGTATCATAAGGGTTAGTAATTACACAGACTCATTTCATAGAAATTAAAAAATAAATTTAAAAAAAGTGTTTTATTAGGAACCAAAGCCCAGGGGACAATATTTCCCATTCAATTCAAGAATGACCCACTGACTATTGGGGAATGGAACCAGAGAGGAAGATTGGGTTTCCTTTCTCACACCACTACAGTATTCATTTCAACAGACCCAATCCACGACCAATTGTTATAGCTCAACATATGGCCAGTACTATATTGAGAATCAGACTGTTAAAATGCCTAGTTGATTATGTAAATAGTCTTCTAGAACTCTGGTATTGATGGTCCATTTCAGAGTGACATTGATATGAATATTCAGAGTGAAAGAGCTGAGAACTCACCTGTCACACATTCTTTGCACACATTGAGGATAACAGTACCACCGATGCGGCCCGTTACCAAGGACTGTGGGCTCTCTTTCTCTGTGGCCAACGTGAGTAAAACATTTAAACGTGTTAACCCTCGCAAGGCTGCCGGCACAGACAGCATCCCGAGCCATGTCCTCAGAGCATGAGCAGACCAGCTGGCTGGTGTGTTCATGGTCATATTCAATCTCTCCCATTCTGCTGTCCCCACATGCTTCAAGATTGCCACCATTGTTCCTGTGCCCAAGAAGGCAAAGGTAACTGAACTAAATGACTATCGCCCAGTAGCACTCACCTCTGTCATCATGAAGTGCTTTGAGAGACGAGTCAAGGGTCATATCACGTCTACCTTACCTGCCACCCTAGACCCATTTCAATTTGTTTACCGCCCCAATAGATCCACAGACGATGCAATCGCCATCACTCTACACATTGCCCTATCCTATCTGGACAAGAGGAATACCTATGTAAGAATGCTGTTCATTGACTATAGCTCAGCATTCAACACCATAGTACCCTCCAAGCTCATCTTTAAGCTGGAGGCCCTGTGTCTGAACCCTGCCCTGTGCCACTGCATCCTGGACTTCCTGACGGGCCACCTCCCTGCTGATCCTCAACACTGGGGCCCCACAAGGGTGCGTGCTCAGCCCCCTCCTGTACTCCCTGTTCACCCATAACTGTGTGGCCAAGCACACCTCCAATTCAATCATCAAGATTGCAGATGACACAACGTGGCCCTTTTGGGTGTATATTGTGCCCACTCCAGGTTTTACAACGGTCTTAAATTCCTGGTAGAAACTCTCTTTGCTGCCATGGAATAAGGAGGGAGAGCCTATGCAGAACAAAGACATTATTCTTGCCCAAAACCCCTAATCCCCAAATTTGGAGAATTAAACAATATTTATATTTCTGAGACCTGTGATGGCCCACAACTATCTCAACCTTTCCTATTGTGTTAGTAAGGACCACAGCATTTTAGGTAGCCATTGTTCAAAATGTGTTCATACACACAGTGCGATGGGGCATGCACAGGAGGACCAGGAGGTTGATCTTAGACTTCTATTTAGACCTGGGATCCTATCCAGAGTTGACAGGGAGGACAAATCCAGCCTGCCTCTCTCCTTCCACACTGAGTCCAAACCTACAGTCACTGGGTCTAGTTAGCACTGCAGGATCTAGAGATGGCATCAGTAGACAGGTTTCCATTGGCCCAGATTTATTAGACTATGTTTTGTTTTTGCAAAACAATCATTGCAACGTGATGGAAACGGCAGATATTGACAAATCCTTTATCTGTTCGACAGCGGCAGGAAAACATTGAAGTACCACAGTGCAGTGCTGTGAAGGGGTAAGAATGGCACTGCTAAGATCAGAGGTTCCTCTCCTGAGTGCACACCATGAATCTTGAGTACATACCTCGTCCCCTGAATAGAAACCAAGTGATCTTACATACAGGACTTCAAGTTGTAAAATAAGGAAATCCTTTAATGGAGCGGTAGGTTCTGTTTTCACAACAAACAAACAAAACTTCTTGTAGTATTTTGTTCATTAGTCCACTGTTAATACAATGCCAAAAATGTTGCATGTTGTATGTTAGCAATCAAGTTTTCAAGATAGAGAACTTTCAGTACAGAGGAAAAAGTGAGATGATAATGTACTATAATTTGCATCATCATCATCACACTTTTTGCTATGTACTGCAGTGTTTCCCAATCCTCGTCCAAGGGGATTTTGCCTTATCCCCCAACACACTGGATACACCCCTTTGGGACCAGGGTTGGGGAACACTGCTGTACTTAAATTCCTCCATCTTGAGAACTTCACTGCTGACGTTCACATTTTGGGATTGTATACAGGGTGATGAAACCAGGGTTTCCAAGGAAACCAAGGCTATCCCTTTAAACCAAGGCTATCCCTTTAAACCAAGGCTATCCCTTTAAACCAAGGCTATCCCTTTAAACCAAGGCTATCCCTTTAAACCAAGGCTATCCCTTTAATCCCTTTAATTAGAGTTCCTTTGGAGTTACATTTAGTTAGAGGTGCATTTGCTCTAGGCATGTGTTATAAATAAACATTCATTTATTTTATAAAGGAAAACTGCTTTTGTCATCTCATTAAGAAGGCTAGGTGAACCGAACGAGTGTGCTCGCATACTTCCTTAAAAGACCTTTGCTTAAAAAGCGGCAGTAGTACTGTTTGTCCATTTTGAGACGCCATAGATCGCTTTATGTGTTTACAAACATTGCTGGAAGATGGCAATGCGAAAATTGGAGGCAGAACAAGGGGGAGTTCTTATAGAACACCAGCAAAAAAAGACTATTTACATGTTGCTTATGAGTGCATTTCACACTACTTTTGGATAATAATAATAGGATTTTTAGGCTTGTATGAATGTCCTGCTTCATATAATGTTTGTGTCATCACAAATCAACTCTATTAAACTTCACTTCCACCAGTAAAAGGGATATTTTGCTATAGCCCATATCAATGAACATTAGTATTCTGTAATCTTAGTGACTGTTCAAGCAAGAATCAAAACATAATTGTAAAGGTATGAGAACCAAAAAAGTGATTTTGTTTAAAAGTAATAAAAACTTAAATCTAGGCTACTGCCTCCAAGAGTAACACGCATCCGTGACGTCAGTGTGTAGTGTACTGGAAAAGGGTCTATTTAACCACTTCCTCAAAATAGTCAGATAACACAAGAAATATGTCATTAATGTTAACGATTTTGCTAAGGAGTTCTTAGTCGTGCAATTTTACATCTAACTGAGATGTTTGGTGCAGTATTTCTCAATGAAACAAACGGCAAGAAACAGAGTCTTCTGAAGTTTAATGACAACAAAGACTTTCTTGAAGAATCCCTACTGTTGACCAATCACCAACGAAGGGGAGGAGACTACGGCTTGCCTCAAGGTACAAATATGTGCCCGAACAACCGGAAAAACCCTTACCGAATGTCCAAAACAAAAATGTCATCAAAATATATGCACAAAATTCTTCTGAATGGGAAGCACGCTGACACCTTATAGACTAACAGGAACGTCTGTGTTATAAATGGTTTCACTAGTCCTACATTGTCACAACGTAGGGTACAAGGGGGTAATTGCTGACGCAAAAAAAGCAACATTTGTAAAATAAAATTGGTCATGCTTAAGTGAATAAACTGTAAAGGGAAATAAATGGCTACAGTTACCCTGGCAGAAGATTATGGCATAGGGTTTCACACAGGTGTGTTAATCTATTTGATCAGTTTTATTTAGAAATGATTTGGTAAGTAACACTTAAAAGCTAAGTCTAGTTGTCTTTAGTTTTTTAAATAAAATATGTGAAGGGTGGGGTGGAGGGAATGGTGTTGCACATGTCACCATTAATATCCGAACTACCTGCACATTAATAAATGGTGTTGCACATGTCACCATTAATATCCGAACTACCTGCACATTAATAAATGGTGTTGCACATGTCACCATTAATATCAGCACTACCTGCACATTAATAAATGGTGTTGCACATGTCACCGTTAATATCAGCACTACCTGCACATTAATAAATGGTGTTGCACGTCACCGTTAATATCAGCACTACCTGCACATTAATAAATGGTGTTGCACATGTCACCGTTAATATCTGAACTACCTGCACATTCATTTTCTTTGTACTTTCTTTGTTGTTCCTTTTCCATACAATCCATTATGTACAATTGCACTAAATATTATTTGAATAATAGAATATTTTAAATCCCAGCAGTCTTTAAAAGGACATTCAGGAGCAAAAGGTTTTCAATAGTTGTTTTAAATTCATGAAAATAAATAAATAATTGAATCTAATATTGGAATGGAAAATAACATGAAATAACATTGGAATACAACATTTAATAACAATAACGTAACTAATTAATTCAGTGTAACATTGATGTGGCGACTCTCTCATGCTCTGCTATGGCACGATTCTAATGTGTACATAGGTCACAAATAAAGCTATGCCCAGTAAAATCGGAGCACTCATGAGTTCAACTCCTACACTGCTCCCATCTAATCCAGTCCCCACATGTGACTGAAAACAGGGGGAGAGATGCCAATTTAAAAGCTCTCTCTTAAATACTTAGCTAGCTATCTAGTTATATGACATAAAATGCTGTGTAAAACAACTAAAAGGCTATAATGTGACATTAACTGTAAAGCTTTCAGTCACTAGTGGAAACATTTACAACTGCAATTAAGTTACATTATCTTTTTAATGTATTTTACCTCAGGCGATCTGGAAGTAAGGTTGCTAGCTAGCACTCCTAGCGGCTTATGCTAACTAGCTAGCTGGCTAGCATTTGATGCTAGTGAAGTTGCTAGCTAGCCAGTTAGCATAAACTAGTTAACTGGGCTAGTCATTGTCTAAATGACAGGTCGAAACACATTCATAACAATTAACGGGTAATTAGCCCCCAGGGGCAAGTTACCCCCTAGTAGGGCGGGCTGCCCTACTAGTAGGGCGGGCTGCCCTCAACACACTCATCCAACATATTACTACTTTACTCAAAAACTATCCAAATGTTTCTCTCTAAACAAGTTATTATTTATCTTAAGGCTTTCCTACTTGTATGTTTAAAAAACAATTATAGATCTAACATCATTGGAATATATCTATTAAAAAAATTACATCTCAAAAATGTGATCAATTTACCATAATATAACAGATTAGGTATTTTCTTAACATACATTGACATTGACAGCCCGATTTGCCTGAATCATGCTTTCCACCCCGCATTGGATGATGTGGTGTTTTCACAGTGGAGGGAGAAGGGGCTCACAACAATTGGTAATCTATACATAGATGGTCAGTTAGCTTCATTTCAACAATTACAGGGAATGTTCAACATGCCAACAACACATTTTTTCAGATACGAAATTACCTCTGATTTGGAGGTAAGGACACACATCCCACAGTATGGCATGAAGCCAAATAGTCTTACATTAGATAGCTTGATCCTTGTCAAACCCCATTCAAAAGGGTCGGTCTCTAGACTGTATGATGTGCTACAGGCCCACATAGAGGTATCCACAGACACCATTAAAAGGGCTTGGGAACAAGAACTTGGTTCAGAAATCTCAGATGAGGACTGGGTAGAAGCTCTCAGGAATACAAACCACAGTTCAGTGAATGCCAGACACAAACTTGTACAGTTTAAGGTGATACACAGGTTACATTACTCAAAAGTGAAACTGCATAAAATATTCCCGGACACCTCACCACTGTGTGAGAGGTTATTATTCTGGACATGTCCCTAGTTACATGTTTACTGGGCTCTCATTTTTGATTACTTATCTAGAGCCTTTGATAGAGTTTGATAGAGTTCTAGCCCCAGACCCATTGATCGCTCTGTTTGGTACAGTTGATGGGAATAACCACGAAGGGAAAGCTGTCTCTCTTTGTACTCTATTAGCCAAAAGGCTCATATTACAATTCTGGAAACTGGAGACTGTACCCACCTTTGAAATGTGGTTACGGGATTTAGGGAATGTAATACATATGGAAAAGATTCGATACAATACCTCCAATAGAAGTCCAATGTTTTACAAAATATGGCAGCCGATACTGGATAAATGGTCTAGTCCTGCTTCATAACTGGGTTGACGATCTGCTGCTACTCTGTGCTGTACTCCACTCAATATCTATTTTTGGCTTAACTACACTGCTTGTAATGACTATATGCTGTTTTCCTATACATGTACCACCTAATAGGATTTTGTTTTATTATGTGTGTGTGAGTTAAGTTTTGTTTTGTCCTCTAAATTGGCCGTCCCATTCAACAGTACAATGAATGTCATTGTTAGTATTGCTGTCTTTTTTATTAGATTTTTTATTGGAAAAATAAACTTATTATTATTAATATTTTTTTTTTTACCACAAAATCGTTTTGTTTAAATATCTCTATATCAAAAGTTATATGGATCTGCAGAGAAGAATGGGAGAAATTCCCCAAATACAGGTATGCCAACCTTGTAGCTACATACCCAGGAAGACAAGGCTGTAATCACTGCTAAATGTTCTTCAACAAAGTCCGGAGTAAAAGGTCTGAATACTTAAATAAATGTGATATTTCACTTTATTAAATTTGCAAAAACGGTGTCATAAAATCTAGCGGTCAAAAGGGAAAGGGTTCCAATCATTTTTTCATTTTAGAAACACTTAAAATAAGGGCTATGTTTTGTGTATGCTTACCCTGGCGTGACGATTTGATAACCATATAAATTATTCTCGGACAAGGTGACTTTTATCAATATACTCGGCTATATTTCATCTCACGTTATAAAACACTAATTAGCATCAAACATTATGTACAAACAACAAATAACTGCAAGCTCCTGCATGTCATCTCTAGCTGACACCTTTGCTAACAGGTATTGTGTCAATTTAAAACTTGCACAAGACAGTTAACAGAATTGTCCATTTAAATAAATGTAGTCTACTTATTCATTACTACATTTAGCTAACATTATATAGTTAATTCTGAGATCCTGACCTTTGACTGGATTCGGCAGACTTGTCCAGATCGTCATGTTATTTGTAGTTCTTTAGGATAGCCACATTAGCAGCTAATTAGCATTTTATTTTGGGGGGGTAAATACAGGCGAATATATTGATCAAAGTCACCTTGTTCTAGAGAGATTTACACGGTTATAAAACCGTTACGCCAGGGTAAGCCTATCTACCACCCTGTGTAAAGCTGGGATACATAAGATACCTCGTAAGAAAAATAAAAATTGCACACTAAAGAGGAATGGGACAACATTCCACAGGCCATAATCAACAGCTTGATCAACTCTATGTAAAGGAGAAGTGTCCGGGAGGAGGCAGCTACCCCTTTGTCATGTAATGGGGTAGGGCCATGCCAATGATCCTGGAATGCACGTACTGTTGCACTGTGTTAGTGGGGGAACAGGAAGTTCCGGGCAGGCGCGCACCAGTCTTCGGTTTAAAGAAAGCGCCAGAACTGTGCAGTCAAGAAGATAACCTTTGTGTCCGTTTCAATTTATCACTACAGGTATGTAATAACACGTTTAGACTTTCTAGTGTCGAAAGGATATGTCATACCATGCTAGGTAACAAATCCATTAAGGTATTATCACGTTTGGTTAAGGTTTGATGTGTTATTTTTGTGTCAAACCGAGGGAAGAACGTGATGAAAAACAATTTTACAAGTCACATAGCTAGAGACTCTGGGTTTGTCTGAATGGATGTATATAATTTTATCAAGGAAATTTCACAAATAGTCCATTTATTTGAGATTTCTGAGATCGTTTTGCATATTATTGGTTTTCTGTAAAATTCACAAGCTGGTAAAATGGCGGTCCCCAGTCTGTTGGAGTCAACGGACTGTTTACGCGTTGAATGTAATGATTATCGGTTTTCTAACGTTGCATGTGTACTAATATTCAGACACATTCAGTTGTTACTGTCTTTATCTATAAATGTTACTATGGTGTGAACAGGAAATACTTTTGGTTTTTGATTGAAGTAATACAGTGAATAGAAGGTTATTAAGAAAAATAGCGCATAGTGCTGCCTAAAACAAACTGTAACCTTGTACTAAATGTTTTTCTAGTCAAGTATCTTCTATATTGTTGTACATTATTATTAGTTTGACAATTAGGGGGTTCAGTCCAGTGTTGTGTTTACCCATTTCTTTAATATTTATCTACAATAATTGGTAGTTCTAAGTACTTATTTTCCCAGTTTTTATTTTATTTTATTTAAAAATCCTACATGTGATTTTCTTGATTTAAAAAAATTAAAATTAAAATTCTTCTCATTTTGTCTGTCATAGTTGAAGTGTACCTGTGATGAAAATTACAGGCCTCATCTTTTTAAGTGGGAGAACTTGCACAATTGGTGGCTGACTAAATACTTTTTTGCCCCACTGTACCATTGACTATTGGATGTTCTTATAGACACTTTAGTATAGCCAGTATAACAGTATAGCTTCCATCCCACTCCTCGCCGGCACCTGGGCTCAAACCAGGAACACATCGACAACAGCCACCCTCGAAGCAGCGTTACCCATGCAGAGCAAGGGGAACAACCACTCCGTCTCAGAGCGAGTGACGTTTGAAATGCTTTTAGCGCGCACCCCGCTAACTAGCTAGCCATTTCACATCGGTTACACCAGCCTAATCTCAGGAGTTGATAGGCTTGAATTCATAAACAGCAGAGCTGCTGGCAAAACGCACAAAAGTGCTGTTTGAATGAATGCTTACGAGCCTGCTGCTGCCCACCATCGCTCAGTCAGACTGCTCTATCAAATCATAGACTGAATTATAACATAATAACACACAGAAATACGAGCCTTAGGTAATTAATGTGGTCGAGTCCGGAAACTATCATCTCTTTCAGTGAAATACGGAACCGTTCCGTATTTTATCTAACGGGTGGCATCCATCAGTCTAAATATTCCTGTTACATTGCACAACCTTCAATGTTATGTCATAATTCCGTAAAATTCTGGCAAACTAGTTTGCAATGAGCCAGGCGGCCCAAACTGTTGTGTATACCCTGACTCTGCGTGCAATGAACGCAAGAGAAGTGACACAATTTCACCTGGTTAATATTGCCTGATAACCTGGATTTCTTTTAGCTAAATATGCAGGGTTAAAAATTTATACTTCTGTGTATTGATTTTAAGAAAGGCATTGATGTTTATGGTTAGGAGCAACAACAGTCCCTTTTCACAAATGCGCACTGCATCGATTATATGCAACGCAGGACACGCTAGATAAACTAGTAATATCATCAACCATGTGTAGTTATAACTAGTGATTATGATTGATTGTTTTTTAAGATAAGTTGCTAGCATTAAACTTATCTTGGCTTCTTACTGCATTCGCGTAACAGGTGGGCTCCTCGTGAGGCAGGTGGTTAGAATCAAATAAAATTTATTTATATAGCCCTTCGTACATCAGCTGATATCTCAAAGTGCTGTACAGAAACCCAGCCTAAAACCCCAAACAGCAAGCAATGCAGGTGTAGAAGCACGGTGGCTAGGAAAAACTCCCTAGAAAGGCCAAAACCTAGGAAGAAACCTAGAGAGGAAACAGGCTATGTGGGGTGGCCAGTCCTCTTCTGGCTGTGCCGGGTGGAGATTATAACAGAACATGGCCAAGATGTTCAAATGTTCATAAATGACCAGCATGGTTGAATAATGATAAGGCAGAACAGTTGAAGCTGGAGTAGCAGCACGGCCAGGTGGTTAGAGCGTTGGACTAGTTAACCGTAAGTTTGCAAGATTGAATCCCTGAGCTGACATGGTAAAAATCTGTCTTCAGTTAACCCACCGCTCCTAGGCCGTCATTGAAAATAAGAATGTGTTCCTAACTGACTTGCCTTGTTAAATAAAGGTATTTAAAAATACAAATAAAAAAAACATATTTAATTTTTTTTTTTTTGAATCTGCGTCCAAAATGATTGATTTCCGATTGTTATAACTTGAAATTGGCCCTAATTAATCGGTCGACCTCTAGTCCACATATTCTAAGTCAGAACCGTCCAGAGTAGTGATGCTAGGCGGGTGGGCAGATGCGGCAGCGATTGGTTGAAGAGCATGTATTTAGTTTTACTTGCATTTAAGAGCAGTTGGAGGCCACGGAAGGAGAGTTGTATGGCATTGAAGCTCGTCTGGAGGTTAGTCAACACCGTGTCCAAAAGGCCAGAAGTATACAGAATGGTGTCGTTTGCATAGAGGTGGAAACCAGATTGCATAGCGGAGAAGGTACGGTGGGATTCGAAATGGTCGGTGATCTGTTTATCTTGGCTTTCGAAGACCTTAGAAAGGCAGGGTAGGATAGATATAGGTCTGTAGCAGTGTGGGTCTAGAGTGTCTCCCCCTTTGAAGAGGGGGATGACGGCGGCAGTTTACCAATCTTTGGGGATCTCAGATGATACGAAAGAGGTTGAACAGGCTAGTAATAGGGGTTGCAACAATTGCGGCGGATAATTTTAGAAGAGAGGGTCCAGATTGTTTAACCCGGCTGATTTGTAGGGGTCCAGATTTTACAGCTCTTTCAGAACATCAGCTACCTGGATGTGGGTGAAGGAGAAATGGGGAAGGCTAGGGCAAATTGCTGTGGGGGGTGCAGAGCTGTTGACCGAGGTACGGGTAGACAGGTGGAAAGCAAGCCCAGCCTTAGAAAAATGCTTATTGAAATTCTCGATAATCGTAGATTTATCGGTGGTGACAGAGTTTCCTAGCCGCAGTGCATTGGGCAGCTGGGAGGAGGTGCTCTTATTCTCTGTGGAATTTAGTGTCCCAGAAGCTTTTGGAGTTTGTGCTACAGGATGTAAATTTCTGTTTGAAAATGCTAACCTTTGCTTTCCAAACTGCCTGTGTATATTGGTTCCTAACTTCCCTGAAATGTTGCTTATCACGGGGGCTATTTGATGCTAATGCAGTACACCACAGGATGTTTTTGTGCTGGTCAAGGGCAGTCAGGTCTGGAGTGAACCAAGGGATATATCTGTTCCTGGCTCTACATTTTTTTGAATGGGGCATGCTTATGTAAGATGGTGAGGAAGGCACTTTTAAAGAATACCCAGGCATCCTCTACTGACGGGATGAGCTCAATATCTTTCCAGGATACCCGGGCCAGGTCGATTAGAAAGGCCTGCTCGCTGAAGTGTTTTAGGGAGTGTTTGACTGGGATGAGGGGTGGTCGTTTGACTGCGGACCCATTACGGACACAGGCAATGAAGTGATCGCTGAGATCCTGGTTGAAGACAGCAGAGGTGTATTTAGAAGACAGGTTGGTCAGGATGATATCTATGAGGGTTTATGGATTTGGGGTTGTTCCTGGTAGGTTCCATGATAATTTGGGTGAGATTGAGGGCATCTAGCTTAGATTGGAGGACGGACGGGGTGTTAAGCATATCCCAGTTTAGGTCACCTAACATTACAAACTCTGAAGATAAATGGGGAGCAATTAATTCACATATGGTGTCCAGGGCGCAGCTGAGGGGGGTCTGTAACAAGCGGCAACAGTGAGAGACTTATTTCCGGAAAGGTGGATTTTTAAAAGTAGAAGCTCAAACTGTTTGGGCAAAGACCTGGATAGCATGAAATTACTCTGCAGGCTGTCTCTGCTGTAGATTGCAACTCCACCCCCTTTGGTAGTTCTGTCTTGGCGGAAAATGAATACACATACATAGTCATTTTTCAGCTGTGATTTATCATTCAGAATCCAGAATGGATATGACAATGGGACCAGCACAGGATGTAATACACCCATACAACAATCTACTTTTGTTCTTATTGACTTGTTATCTGGTTTACTGCTACTATGTGTCAAGAAAAGAGCCCCAATTAGGGGTTAGTGTACTCCAGTAAAAAAAGGTCTGGTTTAGATAAACTATTGCCCTGTGTCCCCGTTCATAGGGGCATGAGAGACTAGTCAGTGGTAGAATTGAGTTGCCACTTTATTGGCCCAAACACCCATAGACCCACAAGGTTGAGGTTACTCATGGACAGTAATTAGTAATGCTTTTATTTTGTTGAATTGTGTCTTCTAACTGTCCAAAGTGTTAGGAAATATTTGTTCCCATGAATATAAAGGAGGTTGTCTCTCCTCATACCTCTGGCACTTTAGTCAGACTGCTAGACTGTGCACCACAGAGCCAATCAGGAGAGAATACATACAGGTCAACGGTGCCAATTGAAAGTCAAGGGGTGTGTCTGTGCCTTTTGGATTACTCTCTCTTTACAGAGAACCCCTGTGGTTCAAGTCTGCTCTACGCATGTCTGAAAGTGACTGAGCCAACAGCCAAGAGTTTTCCACAGTATGTCATAAAAAAGTATTACACTTATGAATGTATGTAAAATGCTAATATGTATTAGATCCAGTACAATGGAATAACTAAGACCTGAATTTGAATCCGATTCCTCCTTCTCTTTCTGTCCAGCAGGGTCAACCAAAAACACTTGGCCTGATGGTTCATGTAACTCTGTGTTGTCTGTTCACACTGCTATGCTTTATCTTGGCCAGGTCGCAGTTGCAAATGAGAACTTGTTCTCAACTAGCCTACCTGGTTAAATAAAGGTAAGGAAAAAAATGCAGATACTGGGGAAGCAATATAGAAATGTATTGATCCCTTAAATTATTTTACTATTAAATGACCCATATCACAACCATCATACCTCTTCACAAAAAATCATTTTGGGAAAAAGGATTTTACTCCCAGGTAGAAATAGTAGGCCATGCATCAAATAACTATTTTCATCAGAAAAATGAACCCTCAAATGCACTATTGCATTTTTTAAGTTGTCTGCAGTTGGCTTGTTGTGAATGCACTCAAATATCAAGTCATTATCAGGTTCTGTTAACTGGGTTCTAATACTCAACGTAGAAGGATTTGTCTTCATGTACAGTATGAAAGTGATGCTATGAAAAGGATTCTTTCACGTTATCAAGCTCCCTCTGACTGACAAATCACTGCCTATTACTGTGATTAAAAAGAGCATGTGAACCACTGTTTTTCATGAGGCCTACCTGTGTGCCTTCCTTTACGCACCTCTGTATGAACACCTCTCCTGTCCTTGATCCATACCACATACAGCCATTTGCGGATCTTTCAGTGTCCATGTGAAAGACAGTTATTGCGAGGATGGGACATTTGTTGACTACATTTAAAAAAATGTAACACCAATGTAAAATGAAGACCAGCAAAGCTTACAGATTTAAGTCGAATAGCATGAGATGAAAGTATACAAACATCAGAGTGTGCGATATGAAGGTATAGTCAGTCAGTGGACATTTTGAACCTTGTTTGAGGTCAGTAGGCCACATGACCAAGGAGCTATTGAAATTCTACATTTTGAAAAATTCATGTAAAACTATGTGAGATGAAAATGGACAAACTTAAGGATGTGTAATGTGTAGGCCCACTGCGTGGACATTCTGAACCCTGTTTGAAGTCAGGTCACATAACCAAGGAGCTATTGAAATTGGAATGTAAAAATAGTTTGTACTTTGTTTACGCTCCCTAACTAATTCAACTTGGAATACAAAATGCTGCTCACATTTCCACATGTTTATTAGCTTTGAAAAGCGAATTAATGTCCAAATCGTAAAAATAAGACCTGTGGAATGTTGTGCGCAATTTTTCCAACATCATGACACTTATTTGGAGTCTGTGGCTCAAGTTGTTTGAAAGCTATTGAGGTTTGAACGTGCGAATATCCATCGGTATATCCAACTTGAAACTGTCTTTACCTCGGTTTTATGCATTTATCTACTATAGTTTAAGTATTAGCTCAAAGGTATTGTGGAGCTCCTGCACCTAAATGGAAACGGTACCGGCACCCAAAATGAGTATCGGCAACTATTTCAGTCCAAGTCGAGCACTGAACTAGATAATTGAACAAGAGAAAATGTAATATATTTAATAGAGTTAATCAAGAACGTGCCAGAACAGTCAAGACAATTGTACTTCCGGTGCCGACAGAGATGTCTGCCTCGCTTCGCGTTCCTAGGAAACTATGCAGTGTTTTGTTTTTACGTGTTATTTCTTACATTGTTACCCCAGGTAATCTTAGATTTCATTACATACAGTCGGGAGGAATTACTGAAATATAAGAGCAACGTCAACTCACCATCATTACGACCAGGAATATGACTTCCCCGAAGCGGATCCTGTGTTCTGCCTTCCACCCAGGACAATGGATTGGACCCCAGCCGACGACCCAAAACAACGACGTAGTAAAAGAGGCAGCGGTCTTGTGGTCAGGCGCCGGAGACGGGCGCACCGCTCCCTAGCATACTACTCGCCAATGTTTTTTTGGGGTGTTTTTTGTAGTTTTCTATTCAATGCCATTACAGTATCCATTGACTTAGGACTCCATCTGCAGTTCCTATGCCTTCCACTAGATGTCAACAGTCTTTAGAAATCGTTTCAGGCTTGTATTCTTATAAATGAGGGAGTAAGACCAGTCTGAACGAGTGGACCCTAACGTGTTGCAGAGCTTTTTCAGGCGCATGTGCATTTCTTGTTTACCTTTTTCTATTGACGACGTTATTGTCCGGTTGAAATATTATAGATCATTTAGGCAAAAAAAAAAAAACCTGAGGATTGAATATAAACATTGTTTGACGTGTTTCTATGAACTTTACGGCTACAATTTGGATTTTTTTTATCTGATTGTTTTGACTGAGTTTGAACCTGTGGATTACTGAAGAAAACACACTAACAAAACTGAGGTTTTTGGATAGAAAGAGACTTCATCGAACAAAAGGAACATTTATTGAGTAAATGAAGGTCTTCTGATTGCCACCATATGAAGATCATCAAAGGTAAGGGAGTAATTTTATCTCTTTTTCTGCTTGGCTGGTTACTGTGTGCAGTAATTTGTCAACTGGGCTATGTTCTGGGCTAGGTATGTTCTTGGCTAGGTATGCTTTCGCCGAAAAGCATTTTATAAATATGACACTGTGGTTGGTTTAACAAGAAGTTAATCTTTAAACCTATGTAAAATATGTTTTTGTTTTCTGAATTTTTATAATGAGCATTTCTGTAATTGAATTTGGCGCTCTGCAACCTCACTGGATGTTGGCCAGATGGGATGCTAGCATCCCACATACCCTAGAGAGGTTAAACGTGTTAACCCTCACAAGGCTGCAGGCCCAGACGGCATCCCCAGCCGCGTCCTCAGAGCATGCGCAGACCAGCTGGCTGGTGTGTTTACAGACATATTCAATCAATCCTTATCCCAGTCTGCTGTTCCCACATGCTTTAAGAGGGCCACCATTTTCCCTGTTCCCAAGAAAGCTAAGGTAACTGAGCTAAACGACTACCGCCCCGTAGCACTCACTTCTGTCATCATGAAGCGCTTTGAGAGACTAGTCAAGGACCATATCACCTCTACCCTACCTGACACCCTAGACCCACTCCAATTTGCTTACCGCCCAAATAGGTCCACAGACGACGCAATCGCAACCACACTGCCCTAACCCAAGAGGAATACCTATGTGAGAATGCTGTTCATCTACTACAGCTCAGAATTTAACACCATAGTACCCTCCAAACTCGTCATCAAGCTCGAGACCCTGGGTCTCGACCCCGCCCTGTGCAACTGGGTACTGGACTTCCTGACGGGCCGCCCCCAGGTGGTGAGGGTAGGTAACAACATCTCCACCCCGCTGTTCCTCAACACTGGGGCCCCACAAGGGTGCGTTCTGAGCCCTCTCCTGTACTCCCTGTTCACCCACGACTGCGTGGCCACGCACGCCTCCAACTCAATCATCAAGTTTGCGGACGACACTACAGTGGTAGGCTTGATTACCAACAACAACGAGACGGCCTACAGGGAGGATGTGAGGGCCCTCGGAGTGTGGTGTCAGGAAAATAACCTCACACTTAACGTCAACAAAACAAAGGAGATGATTGTGTACTTCAGGAAACAGCAGAGGGAGCACCCTCCTATCCACATCGATGGGACAGTAGTGGAGAGGGTAGTAAGTTTTAAGTTCCTCGGCGTACACATCACGGACAAACTGAATTGGTCCACCCACACAGACAGCGCCGTGAAGAAGGCGCAGCAGCACCTCTTCAACCTCAGGAGGCTGAAGAAATTCGGCTTGTCACCAAAAGCACTCACAAACTTCAACAGATGCACAATCGAGAGCATCCTGTCGGGCTGTATCACCGCCTGGTATGGCAACTGCTCCGCCCACAACCGTAAGGCTCTCCAGAGGGTAGTGAGGTCTGCACAACGCATCACTGGGGGCAAACTACCTGCCCTCCAGGACACCTACACCACCCGATGTCACAGGAAGGCCATAAAGATCATCAAGGACAACAACCACCCGTGCCACTGCCTGTTCACCCCGCTATCATCCAGACGGCGAGGTCAGTACAGGTGCATCAAAGCTGGGACCGAGAGACTGAAAAACAGCTTCTATCTCAAGGCCATCAGACTGTTAAACAGCCACCACTAACATTGAGTGGCTGCTGTCAACACACCACTTTGGGAATTGATGGAAAAATATATCACTAGCCACTTTAAACAATGCTACTTACCCTACATTACTCATCTCATATGTATATAATGTACTGCACTCTATCATCTACTGCATCTTTATGTAATACATGTATCACTAGCCACTTTAAACTATGCCACTTTGTTTACATACCCTATATTACTCAGACCATGCTAGACCTCATGTAGCTGGAGTGTGTCAGCAGTTCATGCAAGAGGAAGGCATTGATGCTATGGACTGCCCGCCCGTTCCCCAGACCTGAATCCAATTGAGCACATCTGGGACATCATGTCTCGCTCCATCCACCAACGCCACGTTGCACCACAGACTGTCCAGGAGTTGGCGGATGCTTTAGTCCAGGTCTGGGAGGAGATCCCTCAGGAGACCATCCGCCACCTCATCAGGAGCATGCCCAGGCGTTGTAGGGAGGTCATACAGGCAGGTGGAGGCCACACACACTACTGAGCCTAATTTTGACTTGTTTTAAGGACATTACATCAAAGTTGGATCAGCCTGTAGTGTGGTTTTCCACTTTAATTTTGAGTGTGACTCCAAATCCAGACCTCCATGGGTTGATACATTTGATTTGCATTGATAATTTTTGTGTGATTTTGTTGTCAGCACATTCAACTATGTAAATAAAAAAGTATTTAATAAGAATATTTCATTCATTCAGATCTAGGATATGTTATTTTAGTGTTCCCTTTATTTTTTTGAGCATTGTAGTTGGGCCCAATGTAGTTCAGGAACGAGTAGACTTGGTCATAATTAATTTCTCGCGTGTGGACATAGGACCAGCCGATTTAAAATTTTAGTAGATATTGGCTTGACCAAGTTAGTAATTATCTCTGTCTCGTGTTTTCATTGCTTTGAGTAGACCAACGGTGTATTTTGTTTTTTCCGCACGTTCCGGTTAATCGCCCAAAATATTGCTGAAAGGTTTTAATGTGAGACGTCACTTAGTAAACCCGTTCTCTTGTTGGTATAAGATACAGTATAAACATATGAGATGAGTATTGTAAGATATGTAAACATTATTAACGGGGCATTATTTAAAGTGACTAGTGATCCATTTATTAAAAGCACAATGTTGGTGAGGTCCTTCATTACGTCCACATATATCTGTATCTCAGGGCGGCAAGGGACTCCTATCTAGATGACCAGCGGGTGGGACACAGTCGTTTTGGAGTTACATTTTCTGATGCAAAATCAAATATACCACTCAACACTGACCATCGCTTTATGCTATACCCGAAGAAGGTGTAAAACAGTTCAACAGTATCATATTGTTAAAACTGTTTAATCTCTGGCACATTTTTGATAGAGTCGTTGAGAGCCAGGTTAAGATTATGCGCTGAGCAATGCACATAAACAGCAAGCGGCTCCTTTTCAGATATTCTGGCCTGCACACCCGAATACACCCCACTCATGTTAGCAGCTCCATCATACCCCTGCCCACGACATTTTGAAATATACAGCCCCTTGTCCTCTATGCTGTCAGGTTTTTATGTTGAAGTCTCCAGAAATCCCCAAAACAACTCTGATGGTCAGATCTGTGGCCACATTATTTGCATCCCTTATCACTCTCACCTAGCGATAAACTTGGCTTAACTGGTCTACTTTGGATACATCCGGTGTGGTGTCCATACTAATAGAAAAGAATGGGGCTTCCTGCATCTCTGCCTGAATGTCACACTTCACTCGCTCAGCTAAAATATAAATCAGCTCATTTTGGATTTGAGGACTGAGATAGTTAACGGATCCTGATGGGCGTTCTAAAAGTTCCTTCAGAACTGGCTCGTAAAATGACAGCAGTTCAATTATACTGAGAAAATTCCCACTGTTGACCTGCCCCAGCTTTTCACAGTGCATCCAGCTGAACGCTAAATTACACAATGCAAGTGTGAGAGTTGCATTAACTATACGCTCCAACACCTGTCGCCAGAAATTTGCTGCGTTTACGCACGCCTCTCTCTTTCTGCGTCAATAGTGCCATTGAGCTTCCATTACTCATATACCAAACAGGTATATGAGGATGTGAATCTGGGATGTCTCATGACATGCTATTTTGGGTGTTAGATGGCGCCAATCTCTCACTCCATTCACCCACGCATCAGAGAAGAAAGGGGCTCTCTGATCTCCGAACAGCCAGCAAGGCTCACAATACGTGCAATCTACCTTGGCCGAATAACATAGCCATGTACGTGGTCATTTTGATTCCAGCCTTGGTTGTAGTGGTGTAATACGACTCGGAAAAACGCCGCCTTTGGATCCACATTTGTTGCATAATGCCCCCTGTCAGTTGGATAGGTAAAAATGTTGTCTGTCCCACTTCCACCTGTTTCCTCAGCCACCACAATTCTAGCCTCGCCCTGATCCTCCTCCTCCCTGCCCGGCCCGGGGATAGCTTGTCCGGCCTGGCTTGTGCTCAGGGTCGTATCCGCCGATACCTGACAACCTGTATCCTCCACTGTCAAAGTTGCTTCTTCTGGTATGATGGAACAGCTCGGCCTTGGCTCACTTGACACGCTAAAAGCTGCTGCTGGTGATGATAAACCTACATCCTCTTCTGGTCCTGCTACATTGCTTGTGCTAGCAATGGCTGCACTTGAACTGCATTTGAAAAAGGAATCTAATTTAACTAATTTGATACCTCCTCTCCTCCTTTCTCATTTTTGATCCTTGCTCTTTTGGTCTCCACTTTTGTGTTGATACATTGCTGATTTTTAAATCCGTAATTTTCTATTCTCGACATTCTCTCTTTATTTTTCTTTTGCCCGTTGTCTCTTGATAGCTAGCTCAACTGTTGCTTTAAACGATGACAGAAACAACAACGCTTTGGAGAGTATTTTTGCACAATGATTCCCAGACTGCATTTCATTATCTTAACATGGTATTGAATAATATGATTTATTTAGCAAATGAATTAGATGTATTGTCATCAATACACTAAAATATCATGCTGACAAGTAGTGACAAAAAAACATTTTGTTGTTGAAACCATCAGTGAGATCATTTATCATATGGCCTAAATTAAAGAAGTAATCGGTGTGATGGACTCGTGTCAACAATTAGTATTTGGTATGGTAGGGTGGAATTAAAATTACATAGGGGGCCTGTGGCTCCGCAGATCCGGGCCCGTCACCGGGTTCATATACGACACGGGCCCTGGTGCAACCACACCGGCTGAAGCTACGCCACTGGGTGGTATACAGAAGATTTGGTAAAATACCAAGTCCATATTATGGCAAGAACAGCTCAAATAAACCATTTGTAACATAATTTTAGTTAGTCCAACATAATGCTAGAGCTTTGCTTTCAGCACCATGGAGTGAATCCTTACCACCACTGCACCTGTCATGTATTGTCATGTTGTGTCTTGTTTCTGTCCTTTCCCTTCACCCTGTCTCCCTCTGCTGGTCGTTATTAGGTTACCTTTTCTCCCCCTCTTTCCCCCAGCTGTTCCTTGTCTCCTCCTAACTACCTCGTCACCCCTTTTCCCACCTGTTCCCTTTTTCCCTCTGATTAGTCCTCTATATCTCTCTCTGTTTTTGTTCCTGTCTTCCGGATTCTTGTTTGTGTTTTTCATGCCTGAACCAGACTATCGTCATGTTTGCTGCAACCTTGTCCTGTCCTGTCGGAATCTGCCGGTCCATCTGAGCCTACCTATGTTTTGTTATTAAAGAAGTTCTGTTTACGTTAATTCGCTTTTGGGTCCTCATTCACGCACCGTGACAGCACCTGGCTATCAGCTACAGGAGCCTCGTCTGGCAGCTAATTCACCCTCATTTACTGCCTTTTTAAAAACATAGCTGATATGGCTGACTTGCTTAAACAAATGTGGTTTCTACTGACTCCTTGTGGATTTGTGTAAGTCGATAAGAACCGCCTAGTTAAATAAATGTTAGATAACAATAAAATATGTACATGCTAAAATCACCACTGTAAAGCACATAGGGTGTTCACTCCTTAGGCCCACCTTCCTTTCTGAATCAGACTTCAGCTTCTTATCTGGGGTGGAACATCTACTTCTGAAAGTACCATGGTTAGATTCATCATGACATCTCAGATTGAACTCTTTGCAAACAGCAACAGTCTCGTTACAAAGAAGACATACTGGTTTGAAATTGGAGAAGTACGATGAATATGGGTGATCAAATCCAACAGGTGTAGGTAGACCTTACAGTGAAATACTTACTTACAAGCCCTTAACCAACAATGCAGTTTTAAGAAGAAAAATAATAAATAAAAGTAACAAATGATTAAAGAGCAGTAAAATAACAATAGTGAGGCTATATGCAGGGGGTACTGGTACAGAGTCAATGTGGAGGCTATATGCAGGGGGTACTGGTACAGAGTCAATGTGGAGGCTATATGCAGGGGGTACTGGTACAGAGTCAATGTGGAGGCTATATGCAGGGGGTACTGGTACAGAGTCAATGTGCCGGGGCACTTGACTGTCATTCCCAGTCAAGGTAATTGAGGTAATATGTACATGTAGGTGGCGTTATTAAAGTGACTATGCATAGATAATAACAGAGAGTAGCAGCAGCATAAAATAAAGGGGGGGGGGGGGGGGCAATGCAAATAGTCTGGGTAGCCATTTGATTAGCTGTTCAGGAGTCTTATGCCTTGGGGGTAGAAGCTGTTTAGAAGCCTCTTGGTCCTAGACTTGGTGCTCCGGTACTGCTTGCCGTGCGGTAGCAGAGAGAACAGTCTATGACTTGGGTGGCTGGAGTATGTGGTGGAAAATCGTCTTAGAAATATAACACTTACAAGAACTTGTGAATTCAATAAAGGCTTTTAATACAAAATATCATAAGCCGTGCTGGTCCGCGGAACAGCCAACTTCCCTGAGCACTGGCTCTGCTTTTATACACATACAGCATATGAGTCCATCCCACATGCAAATGAAGTTACTTTCCTCAGTCCATCTGCCACCATTACCTTTTAGTTTAAGCTTCCTGTTTGTTCACGCCCAATAACGCCCATATCTGCTTTCGGTTAGGTTATAATGGTGGCGGGACCCTTTCATGTCCTAAAAGTAATATATGTCCAGCTGTCCTATGGGCCTGTGTCTTTGGCCTTTGTACTTATGTTTAGCTTGGTGTGCTCTTTGGTATGTTGCCCTTATTAGGACTAGTAGATTGTGTGTCCCTCTGACATTGGTATGTATTATTATTACTGGGTTCGGGTTAAATATCAACATTTAGACATGACAACTCACTACGGAGTTACTGGGTTATTACAGGCTGGCTAAACCGCTCGCTTCGCCTGCGCGCACCCCGCTAAAGCGGGAGTTAATGTCATGTATGCTGAGAAAACATAGGAACAATAATTACATTAACAGGATGTAGAGATGATGTAATCTCGTGTATTTGTTGCTTCTGGGCAAAACAACATGCCAATGATTACATTAAGTTAATGTACATGACTACATTAGCTGAGGTCATAATTACATTTGTTACATCTGGACATACTAATTACAAGAGTAAGCGGAGAGAAAATGGTAGCAAAAAATGACCAACATATGAAACATGGAGTATACAAACATTAGCTATATTTGGATCAAAACAGACGGACAATTTTGGCCGAAATAAAGTCCTTGATGGATGGACCTGCAAAGCCAGCGTGAAATTCCCATTTAACCGGTAGATGTTGGCTTTTTTCAATGCAGGATTCTACATGCAGGAGTTAGTCGGTAGCGTGGTGTGTCTGGTTTTGGGTAGGGAAATATGAAGAAGCCGAAGTGCTGTTCGAGTCTGGTGGCTCCAAGTTGAGTTAATTGGTAAGAATGAATTGAATGGAAGACGGAGACGACGAAAAATGGAGCAAACAGGCCAAAAGTTGTAAATGAACATCGGTTTCTTATGGAGTGCATTTGAGGTCAGGAAGATGGTGAAGGAGGCATTAGGAAAGGTAGAGTCAGTCAGAGTGACCAGTAGTGGTTTTGATTTCATGCGTCTCAGAAGAGCAGAAGGAGAGAGCATTGTTTTTTGGAGCAGGGCACCGATAAAATGTGTTATATCTGGAGTTTCGTTGGAAGAGTGAAGAGTGTCTGCCTACTCATGTGATGCTGCGATATGTAAGATACGCAGTGAGAGGGATTGTGAATAAACCACTGCAGTTATGAAATTGATAAAATAATGGCCATGTTTCAAGTGTGTACCGACGGAATATTTTTGGTATTTATTAGGATCCCCATTTAACCACTACAAAAGTATCAAAATTGTTCACTTCTCTCATTGACTTCTCAAACCCATGCCCGCTTCACAAGCGTTCTCTGAAGTCTCGCGTTGTTTGCGTCTCTGGGTTTAGAAGCTGGTAGTGGGGGAACAGGAAATTCCACTCATGCGCACATCATTCTTCACAACAAAGGACACGCCAGAATTGTGCAGTCGAGACCACAACTTCTGTGTACGTTTCAAATGTATTACTACTGGTATGTAATAGCACGTTTTAATATCTTAAGAACATGTCATAACATGCTAGGTAACAAATACGTCAAGTTATTATCACGTTTGGTAGAAGAAAAAAAAATTGCCAAACCGCGTGAGTGAACGTGATCACTTTTAAAAAAAAATGTATTTTTTTTTTACAATTGACATAGATACTCTGTTTGTCTGAGTGGATGTATCTCGTCAAGGTAATCTCATTAAGGATCAAATAATTTGAGATTTCTGGGTTCGTTTAACATGTCGTTTTTGGTTTTGTGTAACGTTACAATTCACGAGCTGGTAAAATGGCGGCTCCCTCTCGGTCTGCATCAACGGACTTCAGTGCAGGCAGTGAGGGTGCAGCAGAGAGACACCATTTTACGGTTGCACTACTGTTTTGGAGATAAATGTAATGATGATCAGTTTTCTACACGTGTACTAATATTGAGACATTCAGTTGTTTCTGTCTGTCTATAAATGTTACTATGGTGTGAACGGAAATAATATTGGTTTTTGATTGAAATAATACAGGGAAGACCAGGTTATTCAGGAAAATAGTACATATTGCTGCCTGAAACATACTGCAAACTTGTACTGAATGGTTTTTGAGTCATTTATGTCAATTCAGAAATCTACTATAGATTAAGTTCTGTAGCCTAATATAAAGTGTATACTTTGTCTAATGTGAATGAACTCGTGTTTTGTTGTCAATGCTTAGCTACCAGATCTGTTGAAATGAGATCAGTGCTTGAATTGGACAGGAGCTCACTGGAGCTGAGTACCAGCACCTCAAATTTCTACTGCTTGAGCTCATGTTCCTCTTATAGAGAATAAAGTGCCAGAACTGTCAAGAGTAACTTTTGTATCCGTTCCTATTTATTACTACTGGCCGACTCAGATTAAGCCTGAGGCTGGTAACATCAACAGTGAGGACAAACCCAGCCTGCCTCTTATTGGGAATTTTCCAGTAAATGTGTGCACATTATACATCTTAGAGTAGTCAGCAGAATAAGTGCACTCTATATGTGTGTCTAGGTCATTAGGCACCATTAAACATGCACCTGTCTTGAGTGGGTGTGTCTGTCTATTTTTGTACCATTGCAATGAATGGAATCTATGCCCTACATGCACCTGTCTTGGGAGTGTGCATATCTGTCTATTTTTGTACCATTGCTATGAATGGAATCTAGGCCCTAATGTGAAACCAAGCTAAAGTTAGTGCAAGGCAAAAAGATAATGGTGGCTAAATGGTAGAGGGGATGAGTCATTAACATAAAGAGGAGTTACGTAAAGGAGGAAAACTATAACAAGTGTATGCCAAGGCTGGAAAGACACTTGCTTCATGAACCAGCTCGGGTTCTATTACTTTGTAATAAAGTCTTTTTGAACTCACAGGCTCCGGTATTTCCACGACACTCTCCTTCCACACTGAGTCCAAACCTACAGTCACTGGGTCCTGATTGTGACAGTGGAGCCCAGTTTGCTCTGCAGGATCCAGAGATGGCATCAGTGAAGCTGGAAGACTGCAGTCAAACACTGGAGCTGAATGTCAACATTAAAGATGAAGAAGAGGAGGAGAAGATTGGGACATCTGTTTCTCATGGTAAGAGCAGGTTCTATCTAACTAAGTTTGTTGTTCATTCCAACTTCCCACTGTGTATGAAAAGTTGCAGTAGAGCTGTTTCATGATGAACTGTTTCAATGAGAAGGTAGATGTTATTTCATGCTACTGAGATGAGCAGAGAACCGGCACCTCAAATGTCTACTGTTTGAGCTCATGTTCCTGTCAAGGCTTTGGGTAACTGGTGAAAAGGAGTCAGACGCAGGAGAGTTGAGATGCGTGGACAAGGTATTTAATACACGAAAAAACACGGGTATAGAAATAATACAACGGTCCGTGAAATTTTCCGGTACCACGAATAAACTGCCGTTCATACAAAGCCCGGCAACAAAATACCAGCCATCAGATACGTATGTATGTGTGAAACAGAGGGTTAAATACTGAATCTGTAATGGGGGAATTGAAACCAGGTGTGAAAAAAACAAAGACAAAACAAATGGAAAATGAAAAGTGGATCGGCAATGGCTAGAATACCGGTGACGTTGACCGCCGAGCGCCGCCCGAACAAGAAGGACTGACTTCGGTGGAAGTCATGACACCGACCTCGGGGACGACCCGGATGGAGACGGTGGAACTACTGCAGCATCGACGGGTCCAATACGTCCTCCACCGGCACCCAGGATCTTTCCTCCGGACCTTACCCCTCCCACTCCACGAGGTACTGAAGGCCCCTCGCTAGACGCCTCGAGTCCAGTATGGCTCGAACTGCATACGCCGGGTCCCCCTCGATGTCCAAATGGGAGGAGGAACCTCCCGCACCTCAGACTCCTGGAGTGGACCAGCCACCACCGGCCTGAGTAGAGACACATGGAACGAGGGGTTAATATGGTAATCGGGGGAAGCTGTAACCTGTAACAAACCTTGTTCAGTCTCCTCAGGACTTTGAATCGCCCCACAAACCGCGGGCCCAGTTTCCGGCAGGGCAGGTGGAGGGACAGGTGGAGGGTCGAGAGCCCCGGTGTGCCGTGGCGGTCTGTGCCAGTCCTCTGACGCCTCCCGGCCCACTGAAGGTGCACAAGAGCGGTGTCCCATGTCTCCTCCGAGCGCCTAAACCAGTCGTCCACCGTAGGAGCCTCGATCTGGCACTGATGCCTAGGTGCCAGAACCGGCTGGTACCCCAGTACGCACTGGAAGGGGGAGAGGTTAGTGGATGAGTGGCGGAGCGATTTTTGGGCAATCTCTGGCCAAGGTATGAACGCCGCCCACACCCCCGGCCAGTCCTGGCAATAGGACCGCAGAAACCTACCCACATCCTGGTTCACTCTCTCCACCTGACCGTTACTCTTGGGGTGAAAACCTGAGGTAAGGCTGACCGAGACCCTCAGACGTTCGATGAACGCCCTCCAGACCCTTGATCAGATACTGTGTCCTCAGGCACCCCGTGGTGCCGGAAGTGTGTGAACAGGGCCTCCGCAGTCTCTAGGGAGGTAGGGAGACCGGGCAAAGGGAGGAGACGGCAGGACTTAGAAAACCAATCCACAACGGCCAGGATCGTGGTGTTCCCCTGTGAGGGAGTCCACCGACAGGTGCGACCACGGCCGTTGTCGAATGGGTAAGGGTTGTATCTTCCCTCTGGGCAGGTGCCTAGGAGTCTTGCACTGGGCGCACACCGGGCAGGAGGAAGCATAAACCCTCATGTCCTTAGCCAAGGTGGATCACCAGTACTTCTCACTGAGACAACGCACTGTCCGGCCGATACCCGGATGACCAGAGGAGGGTGACGTGTGGGCCCAATAGATCAAACGGTCGCGGACAGCAGACGGAACGTACAGACGCCCAGCTGGACACTCGGGGGAGTGGGCTCTGCACGTAACACCCGCTCGATGTCCGCGTCCAGCTCCCACACTACAGGTGCCACCAGGCAAGAGGCCGGGAGTATGGGAGTGTTATCCATGGACCTCTGTGTCATACATCCGGGACAGTGCATCTGCCTTAGCGTTCTAGGAACCTGGTCTGTAGGACAGGGTGAAAACAAAACGGGTAAAGAACATGGCCCACCTTGCCTGGCGAGGGTTCAGTCTCCTCGCCGCCCGGATGTACTCCAGATTGCGGTGGTCAGTCCAGATGAGAAAAGGGTGTTTAGCCCTCTCAAGCCAATGTCTCCACGCCTTCAAGGTCTTGACGACAGCCAACAGCTCCCGGTCCCCCACGTCATAGTTTCGCTCCGCCGGGCTGAGCTTCTTCGAAAAGAAGGCACAGGGGCGGCGCTTTGGTGGCATACCTGAGCACTGAGAGAGCACGGGTCCTAACCCAGCCTCAGACCTGCGTCCACCTCCACTATGAACGCCAAAGAGGGATCCGGATGAGCCAGCACAGGAGCCGAGGTAAACAGAGCCGTGACCAAAAGCCCTGTCCGCCTCAGCCGACCACTGCAAACGCAGTGGTCCCCCCCTTTCAGCAGTGAGGTAATGGGAGCTGCTACCTGACCAAAGCCCCAGATAAACCTCCAGTAGTAGTTGGCAAACCCTAGAAACCGCTGCACTTTCTTTACCGTGGTGGGAGTCGGCCAATTACGCACAGCTGAAATGCGGTCACTCTCCATCTCCACCCCCTGATGTGGAAATGCGATACCCTACGAAGGAGACGGCCTGCTGGAAGAACAGGCATTTCTCAGCCTTGACATACAGGTCATGCTCCAACAGTCGTACAAGTACCCTGCGCACCAAGGACACATAAATGGCGCGTGTAGAGGAGTAAATCAGAATGTCATCGATATACACCACTACACCCTGCCCGTGCAGGTTCCTGAAAATCTTGTCTACAAAGGATTGGAAGACTGATGGAGCATTCATCAACCCGTATGGCATGACAAGGTACTCATGGCCTGATGTGGTACTAAACGCCGTCTTCCACTCTTCTCCCTCCCGGATACGCACCAGGTTGTAAGCGCTCCTGAGATCCAATTTTGTGAAGAAGTGTTCCCCGTGCATTGACTCGATCGCACTGGCTATGAGAGGCAGCGGGTTAATACCTCACAGTGATTTGGTTAATGCCACAGTAGTCAATACACCTCTATCCTTCTTCTTCACGAAAATAAACTTGAGGAGGCAGGTGAAGTGGAGGGCCGAATGTACCCCTGCCCCAGAGATTCGGAAACGTATGTTTCCATAGCCGCCGTCTCCTCTTGCGACAGGGGATACACGTGACTCCTGGGAAGTGCTGCGTCTACCGGGAGATTTATCGCACAATTCCCCCCCCCCCCCCCCCCGTCGATGGGGTGGTAATTGAGTCAAATCGGTATATTCAGAGGGGATGCGCACGGTGGAGACCTGGTCTAGGCTTTCCACTGTAGTAGCACCGATGGAAACCCCTACTCACCTGGGTTGACACGAGAGTGTCCCGACGGACGTCCTCGCGCCTGCTGCCTCGACTCCCAGAGGAACCTCCCCAGCACCGACCGGCAGTGTGCCCTCTGCGGCCACAGATGGTGCATGGAATGGCCCCGCCTCCGGTCGCCCTAAGTGCAGCACCTCCCAGCTCCATGGGCGGTGGTGCTGGGGGATGGAATTGACAGACCCCGATCTGGATGTCCGCGGGTAGCCAGCACGTTATCCAGCCGGATGGACAGGTCCACCAGCTGGTTGAATGTGAGAGTGGTGTCCCTGCAGGCAAACTCCCGACGGACGTCCTCGCGCAGACTGCACCGGTAGTGATCGATCAGGGCCCTGTCATTCCATCACGAACTCCTGTGCGCTCCTCGTCCCCTGCCTCAGGTGTACGAGACGTGAAATCCCAGTGGTCCAACAAGCTGCTTCTTCCCCCACATAAGGCGTTGGCCCACTCCAGGGCCTTCCCTGAGAATCAGGAAACGAGGGCGATACTTAGCCCGGCAACAAAATACCAGCCATCAACATAGAACTAACACGCACACATACATGTGGGAAACAGAGGGTTAAATACTGAACATGTAATGGATCGGCGATGACTAGAAGACCGGTGACGTCGACAGTCGAGCGTCGCCCGAACAAGGAGAGGGATCGACTTCGGCGGAAGTCGTGGCAGTTCCTCTTATAGAATATTAGCTCAACAGTATTGTGGAGCTCCTGTGCCTAAATATAAACAGTACCAGCACCCATTACAGTCCAAGTCAAGCACTGAATTAGATAATTGAACATATAATATATTTTTAGAGAGTAAGGAAAGTGCCAGAACTGTCAAGACAATAACATTTGTTTCTGTTTCTCATTGTTACTACAGGACTAGAATTAAGTCTGAGGCCAGTAACATCAACAGTAATGACAAACCCAGCCTGCCTCTCTCCTTCCACACTGAGTCCAAACCCACAGTCACTGGGTCCTGATTGTGACAGTGGAGCCCAGTTTGCACTGCAGGATCCAGAGATGGCATCAGTGAAGCTGGAAGACAGCAGTCAAACACTGGAGCTGAATGTCAACATTAAAGATGAAGAAGAGGAGGAGAAGATTGGGAAATCTGTTAATCATGGTAAGAGCAGGTTCTATCTAACTAAGTTTGTTGTTCATTCCAACTTCCCACTGTGTATGAAAAGTTGCAGTAGAGCTGTTTCATGATGAACTGTTTCAATGAGAAGGTAGATGTTATTTCATGCTACTGAGATGTGCATGGTTTGACACCAGCATTGCCAGCATTTGTTTTATTAACTGAGCTATCTGGAGTGATCAGAGAGTAGACTAAAGAAGTGAAGTAGACCAACTGCCAGTGTTTAAAGTTCTATGAAGTGAGTCTGTGTAGTTACTAACTCTTGTGATAGTGAGTGGAGGATGATATGAAATTAGTCTGTGTCGTTACTAACCCTTGTTATAGTGAGTAGAGGATGACAAGCCCCTTTTTTTAGCTTTCATCTCTTACCCACTTTTAGAATAGTTTTATTCCCCTGTATTGTACAGCCTACTGATATGAATACATATGTCACCCGGTACAGACAGAAGAGGACCGGTCACCCCTTTGGGCCTGGTTCCTCTCTGTTTCCTCCAAGGTTCCTGCTTTCTAGGGAGTTTTTCGTGGCCATTGTGCTTCTACATCTGCATTGCTTGCTCTTTGGGGATTTTGGGTTGGTTTCTGTAAAGAACTTTGTTACAACTTATGTAAAAAGAGCTTCATAAAATACATTTGATTGATATGTATATCACACCAATTGACTGGTTGTTCTGATATTGTTCACACAGGAGACCACGTTGAGACATTCTCTATATCCAGAGAGCATCAGCAGGAAGATCACATAGCAAAGAGGTCTCACCACTGCACACATTGTGAGGAGATTTTCCCATTTCTATCTAAGCTAAAAATACACCTAAAAATACACACAGGAGAAAAGCTTTACTCCTGCTCTGAATGTAGAAAATGCTTCAAAACATCAACTAAACTAAAAGTTCATCAGAGAACACACACAGGAGAGAAGCCTTACTCCTGCTCTGAATGTGGAAAATGCTTCAAAACGTCAACTGCGCTAAAAGTTCATCATGGAACACACAGAGCAGAGAAGCCTTTCTCCTGCTCTGACTGTGGAAAGAGTTTCTCTCATCGGGATACCTTAAAACAACATGAACATATACACACAGGAAAGAAGCCGTACTCCTGCTCTGACTGCGGGGCGAGTTTCTCTCATCGGAACACCTTAAAACGCCACGAACAAATGCACACAGGAGAGAAGCCTTACTCCTGCTCTGACTGTGGAAGGAGTTTCTCTCGACTGGGCCACCTAAAAAGACACAAGCGTTTACACGCAGGAGAGAAGCCTTACTCCTGCTCTGACTGTGGATCGAGTTTTTCTCAACGGGGCACCTTAAAACAACATGAACATATACACACAGGAAAGAAGCCGTACTCCTGCTCTGACTGCGGGGCGAGTTTCTCTCATCGGAACACCTTAAAACGCCACGAACAAATGCACACAGGAGAGAAGCCTTACTCCTGCTCTGACTGTGGAAGGAGTTTCTCTCAACTGGGCCACCTAAAAAGACACGAGCGTTTACACGCAGGAGAGAAGCCTTACTCCTGCTCTGACTGTGGATCAAGTTTTTCGCAACGGGGCACCTTAAAACACCATGAACGTATACACAAAGGAGAGAAGCCTTACTCCTGCTCTGACTGTGGGGCGAGTTTCTCTCGACTGGGCACTTTAAAAAAACATGAACGTATACACACAGGAGAGAAGCCTTACTTCTGCTCTGACTGTGGAAGGAGTTTCTCTCAACTGGGTACCTTAAAACAACATGAACGTATACACACAGGAGAGAAGCCTTACTCCTGCTCTTACTGTGGAAAGAGTTTCTCTCGACCGTGCACCTTACAAAAACATGAACGTATACACACGGGGGAGAAGCCTTACTCCTGCTATGACTGTGGTGCGAGTTTCTCTCGTCCGGACACCTTAAAACAACATGATTGTATACACACAGGAGAGAAGCCTTACTCCTGCTCTGACTGTGTAAAATGCTTCAAAACATCAACTGACCTAAAAGTTCACCAGAGAACACACACAGGAGAGAAGCCTTACTCCTGCTCTGACTGTGGAAAAAGTTTCTGTCAACTGGGCAACTTAAAACAACATGAACGTATACACACAGGAGAGAAGCCTTACTCCTGCTCTGACTGTGGAAAGAGTTTCTGTCAACTGGGTGCCTTAAAACAACATAAACGTATACACACAGGAGAGAAGCCTTACTCCTGCTCTGACTGTGGAAAGAATTTCTCTCACCTGGGCACCTTAAAACAGCATGAACGTATACACAAAGGAGAGAAGCCTTACTCCTGCTCTGATTTTGAAAAGAGTTTCTCTCAGGAGTAAGAGAAGCCTTACTCCTTTTCTGACTGTGGGGCAAGTTTCTCTCGTCCGGACACCTTAAAATGACCTGAACATACACACACTGGAGAGAAAGCCTTACTCCTGCTCCGACTGTGGAAAGTGTTTCTCTTGAATGTGCCATTTAAAAAGACACCAAAGGAAACACGAGAGGAGCCTTACCACTGATCTGACTGTAGGAAATGTTAAAACACCAGCTGAGCTTTAAGGTCATTAGAGAAAAGACAAAGGAGAGAAGCCTTATTTCCGCTCTCAATGTGGCAAGAGTTTTTCCCAATTGGGCAATGTAAAAACACACCAACGGATACACACTTCAGAGAAGCCTTATCACTGCACTGACTGTGGGAAGAGGTTCTACAGATTGGGTCATTTAAAAAGACACAAATGTATACATAAAGGATAGGCCTCATCAGTTCTCTCAGACCAGCTAAGATTAGACACTCCACTTAATTCTCATGTCATTAAATAATTGGCAACGTTGAATTTGATCAAATGAAGAAAGTGTAGAACACTATTGTAATCCTATAGTTTCTCACTGTGAGAGAACAATGCAGACGAAAGGGAGCATTATAGAATGTTAGTCTCTCTTTACTGATCAGTGTGCACCTTGTCAGTTTTGGTGTGAGAGAGAATAAAGTAGACGGCACACGTCAAACGTTTGATTTATGACCCTATGTCCGGATGACGTGTGCATGCCCATATTTGGGCATCCGGTAAGGACATCCTGGCGGGAAGTGATCACGTGGTTATGCCCATATGTTCATCCTGTTCCTGTTCTCACGCCTTGGAGTGAGTGCGACAATATGTATATAATGCCTTTGAAGTTGTCATGATGATTGATGTCTAGTGACCTCTTTGAACTGGGGGGGATGACCATTTCAAAGAGTTTGACCCCCCCACCCCCTGTTTTATTGACCTTAGGGTTGTTTTCTATGAAACACGAATGTCCTGGGGTATTGGGGTTGGCAGACGCCTTATAAATAAAGCCCAGAACAAGACATGCGTCCTCAGAACACTAAACAAGATTTTTTAAATCAGCATGGATTTTGTGATCAGTGGCAAAGCTGTGATGACTGTAACAACGGAAGCAGGACCTCGGTTGAAACATCGAGAAAGGGCCAAGTATCAAGCCACAATATACGATGCACCAAAAAAAGCGGTTTCTAAGTGTGTATAGAACCCAAATACCGCCCACAACTACGCTGAAAGATCAAGTGCTGATGTCTAATGGACATCAATCAGGGTATCGGTTTGATTACCTGGCCTGTAGAGTGAACCTCTATACGGTAGCCGAAGGAGAAGAATATACAGACCAGACTTTAGGAGTGGACTACGGGCTTGAAGACTGGACGGTTTTTCGCAAGGTTGTGTGTCACAAACTGAGCCTTATCACCAAGGGGTATAGCTTGTTCAAGGTGCCCCTGACTCCTCAGGAAGAATAATTCACAGGGTGAAAATACAAAGAAAGAATGGACTTCCATGTGGCTACGTGGAGTTCTATTTCGGCAACGAGGAAACCCGCAACCAAAACATTTGTGATGGAGGGGATTTTAGGTTGCGCATGCTTATTCCTTTTCAAATTTGGGATCTAATGGAATTGAAAATGTTCCAGCTGTTGGACGCTCTCTTTGTACATCATGAATCATGTTGTGGATGATTCTGAAGAACTAGAAACAACTTTGTCTAAGATTTTACTTGTTTGAAACACCATTTAATTGTAACGTGTATCATATTTGTTGTTTATATGCTTATATATCGGACATGTGTGTTTTTAAAAGTTCAGCGACACAAGTCTGTAAATTAAAACCAAATATACAGGGTGTTGCATGCTGTGATCGTTGCGAAAACTGGGACATGTATCCTGGAAATAATCCTGAATTGTCTGTATACGTAATACTTGATGCATGAATAAAATAAAAATTCTATAATGAAAATGAAATGTTGTCGTTATTTGAAAGTGGCTCATTAACGTTATTGTACCTCAGAGAGGCAAGAAGGATGGCGGAGCAGATGTTGAAAAACATTTATTATAATCCCTCTAACCCCGGGTCTTATGGGGGTAAGGAACGTTTACAGAGAGCTATAGCCGAAGAAACAGGTAGCCGGTTAAGTGATGCTAAAGTGAATGAGTGGTTATCAGAGCAGGATGCATATACTCTCCATAAACCTGTAAGAAAGGCGGATCTATGTGACATGCAGGTCCTTGCAGATAAAAATGATGGAAATCGCTACATGCTAACGGTTACAGATATTTTCTCTAAAATAGCATTTGTAAGAGGCTTAAATAAGAGCGGGGCAGAGGTGACCCGGGCCTTTGACCCTATCTTGAAGGATGGAGGAGCCCCCAAGAAAGTGCAGACTGATGGCGGAAAATAATTTTTTAATAATGCTTTTCAGAAACTCATGAAGAAGCACAATATAGTACATCAAAAACGACAAAAATACTCTGAAGTATTTTCTAAAAGAACAAGCACCATGGCTCTTTTACACCGCATGTCCTCTGAAGCTGTAAAGACAGAGCTCGATCTTTTCACGCCCCCCTTAACCCAACATTCAAATAGAGAGGTCCAGTTATGTGGAGATAGCCCCACTCTCTGCCATTACAGACAACGGTCCTATATAATTGTTCATACCAGGCCACGGTGACAACTATCTGGACTTCAACAACACCTTGGTGCATTTGCGTCTAAAAGTGACCAAAATAGATGGTACTAATATTGCAGGCGATGCCAAAGTGAGATGACCCAAGATGGCCGTCCGTTCTTTAGCTGTAGCCCCAACTAGGCTTCTCAAGAGGGGCAGGTTTCTTTTTAAACGCAGAGACATAGCTGTTACTTTTTAGGAATGTACGCAGCCGGCCACTCCCATGAGGAGCAGGCTGGTTCGTAGCCTCAGGTGTTCTGGAATATTTGCTTTTAAATCCACGATTAAATAAGAAAATGGCGCTTTGGTAGCGTCCTCATAGCTCTCCATAAAGTAGGATTTCCTTCCCGGGTACATCTGCTGAGCTAGAATGCTAATTTGCAGTTTGTCTCTAGGATTTTTGAACAAAACCATGTAATTGGCGTTCAAGCTAATGCTACGACTATTTTTACCTTGGTGAAACACATTCTGCACCGAGTAAAGCACGGACAGGTTCCTATGATGAGTATATTGGGTAAAAGCTCGTGAAATTTCGGGATGTTCGCTACCTGCAAATAGCATATCGTCCAAAACCAGCAGATTGTTTTTATGAGGAGGGAGAAGTTCATCATCAGACAGGGATTCAGGTTTTCCTTCAACAAACTTGATTTTTATTGTCTTCAATAATTCATCATACAGAGGTTGATAACATGAATAACACCACACAACATTATCAGGCTTTTGAGATAACACATGTTCAGAATTCTCTCAAATACTTTTTACAAAGCAAGTTTTACCACTATTTGATGGGCCTGCGATTTAGGCCGAAAATGGCAGTTGCAAACGGGGGTCAAAATCAGCTACAGCAGTCATTATATCTTAAGCTTTAAGACACACTGGGGGGGCTTGTAGCATAAGTCAGTAGCCAAAGGGCAATGTGGTCCCGTCAGACAATAGCAGTCTCTTGTCATAGACTACCCTGAATCTTTTAGTTAGTGGGGTGTTCCTTAGATGGAAGCCCTTTTTATCCCTAACAATTTTTTTGTAGGAGCTCAACATCTCCAAGTCACTATTCCTGTTGTTTATGAAACCCTCGACCAAGCGTGTGATTGATTCCAAGTTTACACGCGGGGCATTTTCATAGTTTTGAGTCACGCCTTTGGCTTTCAACACCACGTGATTGTCTTTAGTCCTAAAAGCATAGCTTTCGGGTCCACATGAGGACCATTCTGTGATATGGTCACCCTCTTCAAGTTCACTCGTTAAACCACCCAGATAGTCGCCAAGTGGGAGGTTCCAATCACGCATCAAAGAAGAAAGGGGCTCTCTGATCTCCGAACAGCCAGCAAGGCTCACAATACGTGCAATCTACCTTGGCCGAATAACATAGTCATGTACGTGGTCATTTGATTCCAGCCTTGGTTGTAGTGGTGTAATACGACTTGGAAAAACGCCGCCTTTGGATCCACATTTGTTGCATAATGCCCCCTGTCAGTTGGATAGGTAAAAATGTTGTCTGTCCCACTTCCACCTGTTTCCTCAGCCACCACGATTCTAGCCTCGCCCTGATCCTCTTCCTCCCTGCCCGGCCCGGGGATAGCTTGTCCGGCCTGGCTTGTGCTCAGGGTCGTATCCGCCGATACCTGACAATCTGTCAAAGTTGCTTCTTCTGGTATGATGGAACAGCTCGGCCTTGGCTCACTTAAAACGCTAAAAGCCGCTGCTGGTGATGATAAACCTACATCCTCTTCTGGTCCTGCTACATTGCTTGTGCTAGCAATGGCTGCACTTGAACTGCATTTGAAAAAGGAATCTAATTTAACTAATTTGATACCTCCTCTCATCCTTTCTCATTTTTGATCCTTGCTCTTTTGGTCTACACTTTTGTGTTGATACATTGCTGATTTTTAAATCCGTAATTTTCTATTCTCGACATTCTCTCTTTATTTTTCTTTTGCCCGTTGTCTCTTGATAGCTAGCTCAACTGTTGCTTTAAACGATGACAGAAACAACAACGCTTTGGAGAGTATTTTTGCACAATGAATCCCAGAATGCATTTCATTATCTTAACATGGTATTGAATAATATGATTTATTTAGCTAATTAATTAGATGTATTGTCATCAATACACTAAAATATCATGCTGACATGTAGTGACAAAAAAACATTTTGTTGGTGAAACCATCAGTGAGATCATTTATCATATGGCGTAAATTAAAGAAGTAATCGGTGCGATGGACTCGTGTAAACAATTAATAATTGGCCATGGTAGGGTGGAATTAAAATGACATAGGGGGCCTGTGGCTCCGCAGATCCTGGCCCGTCACCGGGCTCATGTACGACACGGGCCCTGGTGCAACCACACCGGCTGAAGCTACGTCACTGGGTGGTATACAGAAGATTTGGTAAAATACCAAGTCCATATTATGGCAAGAACAGCTCAAATAAACCATTTGTAACAGAATTTTAGTTAGTCCAACATAATGCTAGAGCTTTGCTTTCAGCACCATGGAGTGAATCCTTACCACCGCTGCACCTGGCTATCAGCCACAGGAGCCTCGTCTGGCAGCTAATTCACCCTCATTTACTGCCTTTTTAAAAAACATAGCTGATATGGCTGACTTGCTTAAACAAATGTGGTTTCCACTGATTCCTTGTGGATTTGTGTAAGTCGATAAGAACCGCCTAGTTAAATTAAGGTTAAATAACAATAAAATATGTACATGCTAAAATCGCCACCGTAAAGCACACAGGGTGTTCTCTCCTTAGGCCCACCTTCCTTTCTGCATCAGACTCCAGCTTCATATCTGGGGTGGAACATCTACTTCTGAATGTACCATGCTGAGATTCATAATGACATCTCAGATTGAACTCTTTGCAAACAGCAACAGTCTCGTTACAAAGAAGACATACTGGTTTGATATTGGAGAAGTACGATGAATATGGGTGATCAAATCCAACAGGTGTAGTAGACCTTACAGTGAAATACTTACTTACAAGCCCTTAACCAACAATGCAGTTTTAAGAAGAAAAATAATAAATAAAAGTAACAAATGATTAATTAAAGAGCAGTAAAATAACAATAGTGAGGCTATATGCAGGGGGTACTGGTACAGAGTCAATGTGATGGGGCACTTGACTGTCATTCCCAGTCAAGGTAATTGAGGTAATATGTACATGTAGGTGGCGTTATTAAAGTGACTATGCATAGATAATAACAGAGAGTAGCAGCAGCATAAAATAAGGGCAATGCAAATAGTCTGGGTCGCCGTTTGATTAGCTGTTCAGGAGTCTTATGACTTGGGGTTGAAGCTGTTTAGAAGCCTCTTGGACCTAGACTTGGCGCTCCGGTACTGCTTGCCGTGCGGTAGCAGAGAGAACAGTCTATGACTAGGGTGGCTGGAGTATGTGGTGGAAAATCGTCTTAGAAATATAACACTTACAAGAACTTGTGAATTCAATAAAGGCTTTTAATACGATATGAGTCCATCCCACATGCAAATGAAGTTACTTTCCTCAGTCCATCTGCCACCATTACCTTTTAGTTTAAGCTTCCTGTTTGTTCACGCCCAATAACGCCCATATCTGCTTTCGGTTAGGTTATAATGGTGGCGGGACCCTTTCATGTCCTGAAAGTAATATATGTCCAGCTGTCCTATGGGCCTGTGTCTTTGACCTTTGTACTTATGTTTAGCTTGGTGTGCTCTTTGGTATGTTGCCCTTATTAGGACTAGTAGATTGTGTGTCCCTCTGACATTGGTATGTATTATTATTACTGGGTTAGGGTTAAATATCAACATTTAGACATGACAACTCACTACGGAGTTACTGGGTTATTACAGGCTGGCTAAACCGCTCGCTTCGCCTGCGCGCACCCCGCTAAAGCGGGAGTTAATGTCATGTATGCTGAGAAAACATAGGAACAATAATTACATTAATAGGATGTAGAGATGATGTAATCTCGTGTATTTGTTGCTTCTGGGCAAAACAACATGCCAATGATTACATTAAGTTAATGTACATGACTACATTTGTTACATCTGGACATACTAATTACAAGAGTAAGCGGAGAGAAAATGGTAGCAAAAAATGACCAACATATGAAACATGGAGTATACAAACATTAGCTATATTTGGATCAAAACAGACGGACAATTTTGGGCGAAATAAAGTCCTTGATGGATGGACCTGCAAAGCCAGCGTGAAATTCCCATTTAACCGGTAGATGTTGGCTTTTTTCAATGCAGGATTCTACATGCAGGAGTTAGTCGGTAGCGTGGTGTGTCTGGTTTTGGGTAGGGAAATATGGCGAAGCCGAAGTGCTGTTCGAGTCTGGTGGCTCCAAGTTGAGTAAAATTGGTAAGAATGAATTGAATGGAAGACGGAGACGACGAAAAATGGAGCAAACAGGCCAAAAGTTGTAAATGAACATCGGTTTCTTATGGAGTGCGATTCATCAACAATTATGTATTGTTGGGAGATCATTTGAGGTCAGGAAGATGGTAAAGGAGGCATTAGGAAAGGTAGAGTCAATCAGAGTGACCAGTAGTGGTTTTGATTTCATGCGTCTCAGAAGAGCAGAAGGAGAGAGCATTGTTTTTTGGAGCAGGGCACCGATAAAATGTGTTATATCTGGAGTTTCGTTGGAAGAGTGAAGAGTGTCTGCCTACTCATGTGATGCTGCGATATGTAAGCTACGCAGTGAGAGCGATTGTGAATAAACCACTGCAGTTATGAAATTGATAAAATAATGGCCATGTTTCAAGTGTGTACCGACGGAATATTTTTGGTATTTATTAGGATCCCCATTTAACCACTGCAAAAGTATCAAAATTGTTCACTTCTCTCATTGACTTCTCAAACCCATGATTGGTCCGCTTCACAAGCGTTCTCTGAAGTCTCGCGTTGTTTGCGTCTCTGGGTTTAGAAACTGGTAGTGGGGGAACAGGAAATTCCACTCATGCGCACATCATTCTTCACAACAAAGGACACGCCAGAATTGTGCAGTCGAGACCACAACTTCTGTGTACGTTTCAAATGTATTACTACTGGTATGTAATAGCACGTTTTAATATCTTAAGAACATGTCATAACATGCTAGGTAACAAATACGTCAAGTTATTATCACGTTTGGTAGAAGAATTTTTTTTTGCCAAACCGCGTGAGTGAACGTGATCACTTTTTAAAAAAAATATATTTTATTTTTACAATTGACATAGATACTCTGTGTTTGTCTGAGTGGATGTATCTCGTCAAGGTAATCTCATTAAGGATCAAATCATTTGAGATTTCTGGGTTCGTTTAACATGTCGTTTTTGGTTTTGTGTAACGTTAAAATTCACGAGCTGGTAAAATGGCGGCTCCCTCTCGGTCTGCATCAACGGACTTCAGTGCAGGCAGTGAGGGTGCAGCAGAGAGACACCATTTTACGGTTGCACTACTGTTTTGGAGACAAATGTAATGATTATCAGTTTTCTACACGTGTACTAATATTGAGACATTCAGTTGTTTCTGTCTGTCTATAAATGTTACTATGGTGTGAACGGAAATAATATTGTTTTTTGATTGGAATAATACAGGGAAGACCAGGTTATTCAGGAAAATAGTACATAGTGCTGCCTGAAACATACTGCAACCTTGTACTAAATGGTTTTTGAGTCATTTATGTCAATTCAGAAATCTACTATAGATTAAGTTCTGTAGCCTAATATAAAGTGTATACTTTGTCTAATGTGAATGAACTCGTGTTTTGTTGTCAATGCTTAGCTACCAGATCTGTTGAAATGAGATCAGTGCTTGAATTGGACAGGAGCTCACTGGAGCTGAGTACCAGCACCTCAAATTTCTACCGCTTGAGCTCATGTTCCTCTTATAGAGAATAAAGTGCCAGAACTGTCAAGAGTAACTTTTGTATCCGTTTCTATTTATTACTACTGGCCGACTCAGATTAAGCCTGAGGCTGGTAACATCAACAGTGAGGACAAACCCAGCCTGCCTCTTATTGGGAATTTTCCAGTAAATGTGTGCACATTATACATCTTCGAGTAGTCAGCAGAATAAGTGCACTCTATATGTGTCTTGGTCATTAGGCACCATTAAACATGCACCTGTCTTGAGAGTGGGTGTGTCTGTTTATTTTTGTATCATTGCTATGAATGGAATCTATGCCCTAATGTGAAACCAAGCTAAAGTTAGTGCAAGGCAAAAAGATAATGGTGGCTAAATGGTAGAGTCATTAACATAAAGAGGAGTTACGTAAAGGAGGAAAACTATAACAAGTGTATGCCAAGGCTGGAAAGACACTTGCTTCATGAACCAGCTCGGGTTCTATTACTTTGTAATAAAGTCTTTTTGAACTCACAGGCTCCGGTATTTCCACGACACTCTCCTTCCACACTGAGTCCAAACCTACAGTCACTGGGTCCTGATTGTGACAGTGGAGCCCAGTTTGCTCTGCAGGATCCAGAGATGGCATCAGTGAAGCTGGAAGACTGCAGTCAAACAGTGGAACTGAATGCCAACATTAAAGATGAAGAAGTGGAGGAGAAGATTGGGACATCTGTTTCTCATGGTAAGAGCAGGTTCTATCTAACTAAGTTTGTTGTTCATTCCAACTTCCCACTGTGTATGAAAAGTTGCAGTAGAACTGTTTCATGATGAACTGTTTCAATGAGAAGGTAGATGTTATTTCATGCTACTGACTAGGGATACACAATATATCGGTGAACATATCAGGTGTCTAGTTTAACGCTGATGTGCAAAACCGGTGTCAAAGCTGACGTAAATACCTACCTATATAACGTAGGTACAGGACGTAATGAACTCGCGTAAACTTTTGCGACACAGCATTCCCATCCTAGCCCACCATGTCTGCTGTGTGTTGACTTCAAATTCTGGGGTGTGAACTACGTTTCTATGTAAGCGTTGATAGACATGGTAATGGCTTCATAGTATTGGAGAAAAGCTGAAAAAAACTGACCCTCCGTTACATCGTGACGTGTCATGCTGTAACGAACAGCATGCATAAAGCAACTATTTATGTCTTACAATCTCTCTCCACCAGGTGTAGCACTTCTCTCATCGTTTTAAAAACAAGAAATGGACAGTGACGGGGGTAAGGAGAGGATACCTAGTCATTTTTTGCGTCATCATTGCATGCGATCAGCATTCTCAAAGGCGCTGTGAGATCACTTTAGCACTGCCCTAAAAACCCTATTCAAATTCGACACAAACCTTCAAATAGGTATGTAATAAAACATTTATATAAACTCTTATTCGTGTTTTATTGACATTTTAGAGGCGATAAGTTGGACAGATCGAGTGGGGGAAACAGCAATTTTCCCACACAACACCTCTCCTTTTCACTATCACGCATTAGTTTAGCTTCCCCACCTGCCATTTAAAAAAAGACCCCACAGGGCTCATTGCCTGTTTGAATTATGCAGAAACGGGCAGCGTTTGCGTCATGTAATTGATAATGTTGGAAAGGGGAGAAATTGTGCTTTACAATGGTATTGACATTACAGTTGATCTGGAAGTATTACGCTTTTGGGGCGCTAAAATAAGGGTAATTGTACGGACCAAGGCGATGTACGAGTTTACGTGAGTTTACGTTAGCACCAATACAACCAGCCTGAAAACAATAGCTAGGTTGCCACTTGTTGTTCGCCTATTGAAATTGAATTTCAGTTCATGAAAATAAACAGTTAGCCAGCTACTTAACCCTGTTGCCCAAAGCTTCTGTTATAAGCAGCCAACTAGCTTCATCTGGCTAGTGAGGCTCGACCGGACCGGGTTATGTGTTGTGAAGCTAGCCACAATAAGGATTAGCACAAAAGTGGAATTTGCTGTTTTCAAAATAAAGGTATGTCATTGATAGTGATGCAAATTATTACAAATAGTAGAATTATGCCCTACCTTTACTTTGAAAGCTAACTGCAAATTCCACTATTGTGGCTAATCCTTATTGTTGCTAGTTTCACATAGATGGGTCCAACCACCATTAATCAAATAAGAACCGTCTTATAAATTAGGGCTATTGTAGATAATGATACCTAGCTATATAGTTAGCTACCTGACTATAGCTACTGAAACAGATTATGTCGGTTTGCAAAGTTTTTGGGGAAGAACATTGTTTGCATCCATGAGTTAGCTAGCTTTTTTTATGACCAGCATCAGAGCATACGTATTGATGAATCGTTGACATATGAAATTCGAGTGATTGTGTAATCAATGTGTAATAACTACGTAAAAAAAATATGAACGCGTAAAATTATTATGTGACGGCCAGTCATATTCAGGTCCTGATTGGTCAACAAGCTTGTTTTTTGACACGCAAAGACCCAAACGGCGTTCCATAGAAATCCTGGTTGAGACGACGGAACAAATGAACAAGGAAACAGCACAGCAAGTAAGTGAGGAAATAGGTTTTGATTATGTTTTACTGGTAATGGGGACATATGGAAATGCCAACAAAATAACTTTTTGGTGTGTTTGTGTAACCTTTTATTTAACTAGGCAAGTCATTTAATAACAAATTATTATTTACAATGATGGCCTACCCCGGCCAAACCCGGACGACGATGGGCCAGTTGTGCGCCGCCCAATCATGGCCGGATGTGATACAGCCAGGATTTGAACCGGGGACTGTAGTGACACCTCTTGCACTGAGATGCTGTGCCTTAGACTGCTGCGTCCATGTGTGTGTTTGTGTGTGTGTTAACTATTTAACTGTACTAAAATGCATAAAAGGCCGCAAAAAATGTAAATACCCGGTAGCTGTTTTTTTTGTCAAGGAAAATATCGGAATGGGCAAAAAATGTCATATCGGTGCATCACTACTACTGACACTTGCATGGTTTGACACCAGTATTGCCAGCATTTGTTTTATTAACTGGGCTGGAGTGTTAAGAGAGGAGACTAAAGAAGTGAAGTGGACAAACTGCCAGTGTTTTAAAGTTCTATGAAATGAGTCTGTGTCGTTACTAACCTTTGTGATAGTGAGTGGAGGAAAGGTTGCTGGATTGAATCCCCGAGCTGACAAGGTAAAAATGTGATTCTGCCCCTGAGCAAGGCAGTTAAGCCACTGTTCCCGGGGCACCGAAGATGTGAACGTCGATTATGGCAGCCCCCCCCCCTCCACCTCTTTGATTTAGAGGGGTTGGGTTAAATGTGGAAGACACATTTCAGTTGAAATCATTCAGTTGTACAACTGACTAGGTATCCCCTCTCCCATTCAGAAAGTATTTAGACCCCTTGACTTTTCCCACGTTTTGTTACGTTACAGCCTCATTCTAAAAAATAATTAAATAAATAAAAGAGATGTTTTATTTTTGTGTGAAAGCGAGTGATTGTGATCAACTATTTTACAATTCACATAGCTAGAATCTTTTGGTTTGTCTGAATAAATGTACATAATTTCCTCAATGTAGTTTTAATAAAGAATACAAGTATTTGAGCTTTCTGAGTTTGTTTAGCATGTCATTGGTTTTGTGTAAAATTCACGAGCTGGTAAAATGGAGCTGTCCACTCTGTCTGCTCCAACGGACTTCAGTGCTGGTGCAGAGAGACAATTTCATGGTCACACTCCAGTTTTGAAGCTTAATGTAATGATCATCAGTTTTCTACATGTGTACTAATAGTCAGACACCTTCAGTTGCTACTATCTTTATCTATAAATGTTACTATGGTGTGAACGGGAAATACAATTGGTTTTTGATTAAAATAATACAGTGAAGACCAGGTTAACTAAACGTATACTAAATGTGTTTTTGCCATTTATGTGAATTGGGGAAATCTACTTTAGTTTAAGTGCACTTAGTTTGTGTAGACTAATTTTAAAGTGTGTACTTTGTGATATGAATTAGTGTTTTGTTGTCAATGTTTAGCTATCTGATCCATTGAAATGAGATCAGTGCTTGACTTGGACAGGAGCTCACTGGAGCAGAGAACCGGCACCTCAAATGTCACTGTTTGAGCTCATGTTCCTGTCAAGGCTTTGGGTAACTGGTGAAAAGGAGTCAGATGCAGGAGAGTTGAGATGCGTGGACAAGGTATTTAATACACGAAAAAACACGGGTATAGAAACAATACAACGGTCCGTGAAATATACCGGTACCACGAATAAACTGGCGTTCATACAAAGCCCGGCAACAAAATACGAGCCATCAGATGTATGTGTGAAACAGAGGGTTAAATACTGAATCTGTAATGGGGGAATTGAAAACAGGTGTGAAAAAAACAAAACAAATGGAAAATGAAAAGTGGATCGGCAATGGCTAGAATACCGGTGACGTTGACCGCCGAGCGCCGCCCGAACAAGAAGAAGGACTGACTTCGGTGGAAGTCATGACAGTACCCCCCCTTGAGCCGCGCGCCGACACCGGCCTCGGGGACGACCCGGATGGAGACGGTGGAACTCCTGCAGCATCGACGGGTCCAATACGTCCTCCACTGGCACCCAGGATCTCTCCTCCGGACCTTACCCCTCCCACTCCACAAGGTACTGAAGTCCCCTCGCTTGACGCCTCGAGTCCAGTATGGCCCGAACTGCATACGCCGGGTCCCCCTCGATGTCCAAATGGGAGGAGGAACCTCCCGCACCTCAGACTCCTGGAGTGGACCAGCCACCACCGGCCTGAGTAGAGACACATGGAACGAGGGGTTTATATGGTAATCGGGGGGGAAGCTGTAACCTGTAACAAACCTTGTTCAGTCTCCTCAGGACTTTGAATGGCCCCACAAACCGCGGGCCCAGCTTCCGGCAGGGCAGGTGGAGGGGCAGGTGGAGGGTCGAGAGCCCCGGTGTGCCGTGGCGGTCTGTGCCAGTCCTCTGACGCCTCCCGGCCCACTGAAGGTGCACATGAGCGGTGTCCAATGTCTCCTCCGAGCGCCTAAACCAATCGTCCACCGCAGGAGCCTCGATCTGGCACTGATGCACTAGGTGCCAGAACCGGCTGGTACCCCAGTACGCACTGGAAGGGGGAGAGGTTAGTGGATGGGCAATCTCTGGCCAAGGTGTGAACGCCGCCCACTCCCCCGGCCGGTCCTGGCAATAGGACCGCAGAAACCTACCCACATCCTGGTTCACTCTCTCCACCTGACCGTTACTCTTGGGGTGAAAACCTGAGGTAAGGCTGACCGAGACCCCCAGACGTTCGATGAACGCCCTCCAGACCCTTGATGTGAACTGGGGACCTCGATCAGATACTATGTCCTCAGTGCATCTGCCTTAGCGTTCTAGGAACCTGGTCTGTAGGACAGGGTGAAAACAAAACGGGTAAAGAACATGGCCCACCTTGCCTGGCGAGGGTTCAGTCTCCTCGCCGCCCGGATGTACTCCAGATTGCGGTGGTCAGTCCAGATGAGAAAAGGGTGTTTAGCCCTCTCAAGCCAATGTCTCCACGCCTTCAAGGTCTTGACGACGGTCCCCCACGTCATAGTTTCGCTCCACCGGGCTGAGCTTCTTCGAAAAGAAGGCACAGGGGCGGCGCTTTGGTGGCATACCTGAGCGCTGAGAGAGCACGGGTCCTAACCCAGTCTCGGACCTGCGTCCACCTCAACTATGAACGCCAAAGAGGGATCCGGATGCGCCAGCACGGGAGCCGAGGTAAACAGCCGTGACCAAAAGCCCTGTCCGCCTCAGCCGACCCCTTCAGCAGTGAGGTCATGGGAGCTGCTACCTGACCAAAGCCCCGGATAAACCTCCAGTAGTAGTTGGCAAACCCTAGAAACCACTGCACTTTCTTTACCGTGGTGGGAGTCAGATCTTACGGGAAGTGCTGCGTCTACCGGGAGATTTATCGCACAATTCCCCCCCCCCCGTCGATGGGGTGGTAATTGAGTCAAATCGGTATATTCAGAGGGGATGCGCACAGTGGAGACCTGGTCTAGGCTTTCCACTGTAGCAGCACCGATGGAAACCCCTACTCACCTGGGTTGACACGAGAGTGTCCCGACGGACGTCCTCGCGCCTGCTGCCTCGACTCCCAGAGGAACCTCCCCAGCACCGACCGGCAGGGTGCCCTCTGCGACCACAGATGGTGCATGGAATGGCCCCGCCTCCGGTCGCCCTAAGTGCAGCACCTCCCAGCTCCATGGGCGGTGGTGCTGGGGGATGGAATTGACAGACCCCGATCTGGATGTCCGCGGTTATCCAGCCGGATGGACAGGTCCACCAGCTGGTTGAATGTGAGTGGTGTCCCTGCAGGCCAACTCCCGACGGACGTCCTCGCGCAGACTGCACCGGTAGTGATCGATCAGGGCCCTGTCATTCCATCACAAACTCGTGTGCGCTCCTCGTCCTCTGCCTCAGGTGTACGAGACGTTCACCCGCCGCTCTACCCTCAGGCGGGTGGTCAAAGACTGCCCGGAAGCGGCGGGTGAAATCCCGAAGTGGTCCAACAAGCTTCTTCTTCCCCCACATAAGGCGTTGGCCCACTCCAGGGCCTTCCCTGAGAGGCAGAAGACGAGAGCGATACTTAGCCCGGCAACAAAATACCAGCCATCAACATAGAACTAACACGCACACATACATGTGGGAAACAGAGGGTTGATTACTGAACATGTAATGGATCGGCGATGACTAGAAGACCGGTGACGTCGACAGCCGAGCGTCGCCCGAACAAGGAGAGGGATCGACTTCGGCGGAAGTCGTGGCAGTTCCTCTTATAGAATATTAGCTCATCAGTATTGTGGAGCTCCTGTGCCTAAATATAAACAGTACCAGCACCCATTTCAGTCCAAGTCAAGCACTGAATTAGATAATTGAACATATAATATATTTTTAGAGAGTAAAGAAAGTGCCAGAACTGTCAAGACAATAACATTTGTTTCTGTTTCTCATTGTTACTACAGGACTAGAATTAAGTCTGAGGCCAGTAACATCAACAGTAATGACAAACCCAGCCTGCCTCTCTCCTTCCACACTGAGTCCAAACCTACTGTCACTGGGTCCTGATAGTGACAGTGGAGCCCAGTTTGCACTGCAGGATCCAGAGATGGCATCAGTGAAGCTGGAAGACAGCAGTCAAACACTGGAGCTGAATGTCAACATTAAAGATGAAGAAGAGGAGGAGAAGATTGGGAAATCTGTTAATCATGGTAAGAGCAGGTTCTATCTAACTAAGTTTGTTGTTCATTCCAACTTCCCACTGTGTATGAAAAGTTGCAGTAGAGCTGTTTCATGATGAACTGTTTCAATGAGAAGGTAGATGTTATTTCATGCTACTGAGATGTGCATGGTTTGACACCAGTATTGCCAGCATTTGTTTTATTAACTGAGCTATCTGGAGTGATCAGAGAGTAGACTAAAGAAGTGAAGTAGACCAACTGCCAGTGTTTAAAGTTCTATGAAGTGAGTCTGTGTAGTTACTAACTCTTGTGATAGTGAGTAGAGGATGACAAGCCCCTTTTTTTAGCTTTCATCTCTTACCCACTTTTAGAATAGTTTTATTCCCCTGTATTGTACAGCCTACTGATATGAATACATATGTCACCCGGTACAGACAGAAGAGGACCGGCCACCCCTTTGAGCCTGGTTCCTCTCTGTTTCCTCCAAGGTTCCTGCTTTCTAGGGAGTTTTTCGTGGCCATTGTGCTTCTACATCTGCATTGCTTGCTCTTTGGGGATTTTGGGTTGGTTTCTGTAAAGAACTTTGTTACAACTTGTGTAAAAAGAGCTTCATAAAGTACATTTGATATACATGTATATCACACCAATTGACTGGTTGTTCTGATATTGTTCACACAGGAAACCATGTTGAGACATTCTCTATATCCAGAGAGCATCAACAGGAAGATCACATAGCAAAGAGGTCTCACCACTGCACACATTGTGAGGAGATTTTCCCATGTCTATCTAAGCTAAAAATACACATAAAAATACACACAGGAGAAAAGCTTTACTCCTGCTCTGAATGTAGAAAATGCTTGAAAACATCAACTAAACTAAAAGTTCATCAGAGAACACACACAGGAGAGAAGCCTTACTCCTGTTCTGAATGTGTAAAATGCTTCAAAACGTCAACTGCGCTAAAAGTTCATCAGAGAACACACACAGGAGAGAAGCCTTACTCCTGCTCTGAATGTGGGGCGAGTTTCTCAAATTGGTACACCTTAAAACGACATGAACGTATACACACAGAACATGAACGTATACACACAAGAAAGAAGCCTTACTCCTGCACTGAATGTGGGGCGAGTTTCTCTGAACTGGGTACCTTAAAACGACATGAACGTATACACACAGGAGAGAAGCCTTACTCCTGCTCTGAATGTGGGGCGAGTTTCTCTCAACTGAGTACCTTAAAACGACATGAACGTATACACACGGGAGAGAAGCCTTACTCCTGCTATGACTGTGGGGCGAGTTTCTCTCGTCCGGACACCTTAAAACAACATGATTGTATACACACAGGAGAGAAGCCTTACTTCTGCTCTGACTGTGTAAAATGCTTCAAAACATCAACTGACCTAAAAGTTCACCAGAGAACACACACAGGAGAGAAGCCTTACTCCTGCTCTGACTGTGGAAAGAGTTTCCGTCAACTGGGTGCCTTAAAACAACATGAACGTATACACACAGGAGAGAAGCCTTACTCCTGCTCTGACTGTGGAAAGAGTTTCTCTCTACTGGGCAACTTCAAACAACATGAACGTATACACACAGGAGAGAAGCCTTACTCCTGCTCTGACTGTGGAAAGAGTTTCTCTCACCTGGGCACCTTAAAACAACATGAACGTATACACAAAGTAGAGAAGCCTTACTCCTGCTCTGACTTTGAAAAGAGTTTCTCTCAGGAGTAAGAGAAGCCTTACTCCTTTTCTGACTGTGGGGCAAGTTTCTCTCGTCCGGACACCTTAAAATGACCTGAACATACACACACTGGAGAGAAGCCTTACTCCTGCTCCGACTGTGGAAAGTGTTTCTCTTGAATGTGCCATTTAAAAAGACACCAAAGGAAACACGAGAGGAGCCTTACCACTGATCTGACTGTAGGAAATGTTAAAACACCAGCTGAGCTTTAAGGTCATTAGAGAAAAGACAAAGGAGAGAAGCCTTATTTCCGCTCTCAATGTGGCAAGAGTTTTTCCCAATTGGGCAATGTAAAAACACACCAACGGATACACACTTCAGAGAAGCCTTATCACTGCACTGACTGTGGGAAGAGGTTCTACAGATTGGGTCATTTAAAAAGACACAAATGTATACATAAAGGACAGGCCTCATCAGTTCTCTCAGACCAGCTAAGATTAGACACTCCACTTAATTCTCATGTCATTAAATAATTGGCAACATTGAATTTGATCAAATGAAGAAAGTGTAGAACACTATTGTAATCCTATAGTTTCTCACTGTGAGAGAACAATGCAGAGGAAAGGGAGCATTATATAATGTTAGTCTCTCTTTACTGATCAGTGTGCACCTTGTCAGTTTTGGTGTGAGAGAGAATAAAGTAGACGGCACACGTTAAACGTTTGATTTATGACCCTATGTCCGGATGACATGTGCATGCCCATATTTGGGCATCCGGTAAGGACATCCTGGCGGGAAGTGATTGCGTGGTTATGCCCATATATGTTCATCCTGTTCCTGTTCTCACGCCTTGGAGTGAGTGCGACAATATGTATATAATGCCTTTGAAGTTGTCATGATGATTGCTGTCTAGTGGCCTCTTTGAACTGGGGGGATGACCATTTCAAAGAGTTTGACCCCCCCACCTCCTGTTTTATTGACCTTAGGGTTGTTGTCTATGAAACACGAATGTCCTGGGGTATTGGGGTTGGCAGACGCCTTATAAATAAAGCCCAGAACAAGACATGCGTCCTCAGAACACTAAACAAGATTTTTTAAATCAGCATGGATTTTGTGATCAGTGGCAAAGCTGTGATGACTGTAACAACGGAAGCAGGACCTCGGTTGAAACATCGAGAAAGGGCCAAGTATCAAGCCACAATATACGATGCGCCAAAAAAAGCGGTTTCTAAGTGTGTATAGAACCCAAATACCGCCCGCAACTACGCTGAAAGATCAAGTGCTGATGTCTAATGGACATCAATCGGGGTATCGGTTTGATTACCTGGCCTGTAGAGTGAACCTCTATACGGTAGCCGAAGGAGAAGAATATACAGACCAGACTGGAGTGGACTACGGGCTTGAAGACTGGACGGTTTTTCGCAATGTTGTGTGTCCCGAACTGAGCCTTATCACCAAGGGGGTATAGCTTGTTCAAGGTGCCCCTGACTCCTCAGGAAGAAAAATTCACAGGGTGAAAATACAAAGAAAGAATGGACTTCCATGTGGCTACGTGGAGTTCTATTTCGGCAACGAGGAAACCCGCAACCAAAACATTTGTGATGGAGGGGATTTTAGGTTGCTCATGCTTATTCCTTTTCAAATTTGGGATCTAATGGAATTGAAAATGTTCCAGCTGTTGGACGCTCTCTTTGTACAGAGCCAACAGCGGCAGAGCATTGTTCATGTAAAGAAGTGCATAATATATACGAATCCTGAGGATTATGATTCAAAGGAGCCCCAAGAAGGTACATCCTCAGAAGGGACAGCCTCCGAAGAAAACTAAGTACGCGGTTGCGTTAACCACGCCCTGATACCCAAAGGACTGGTTCAACAATAAAAGTAGTGCCCTTAAAGCCTCCAGTTCTTCATTTCATCATACACCATGGATATTCATACAACATACCAGGACTCCGATACGACATGGGGGCCAGACCCTAAGGACTCTATGCCTCGCAGCCCGGCTTTCTACTCCCCCCTGGCGAGACCCACGACACCCCCTACATGTACGCAGCCTGAGGACGTGTTTGATGGGGTAGTCAGTACTATTTTTGTGGACACCATCAAGGCCTCTGTAGCCACACTTCTAGACGTGGTGATTGGAGAATATATAAGAGAAATGCATCGGTTGTGAGATCAATCACCCCAGCAAGCGCCGTATATGACCCGCCAAGATACTACTTCTTCAACCAATTTGAGGAGCTGGTGAAAAGACTGTGGTCCTGCAGGTTTATACCATCGCTGGTCAGAGCCCTGGAGTCTATGGGTCTTGTGCCGTCTATCCCCAGAGTTTACTTGGTAACCACGGCATTCCTACATGAACTGAAGGAGGCAATCTACATCCACGATAAACTCAAAGAAATCCGACACACCCTGTTGGACGACAATAAATACCGGGAAGTTGTGGTGGCTGATGTGATGACTTTCTGGCTCAATAAACCCCAAGAGACCGAGTGACATGTTGTTATTTAGATGTAATGCAATGGGCAACTATGTGTATACGATGTTAGATAATAAATAAATAAATGTCTTCTTTTGAGAGAACTTACAAATGTTATGCATCAGATTATTGAAAATAAAGTGAACGATGTATCGTTCTACACAACACACAATGCCTGGGTTAATGTAGAGCGTGTGCTGAAAATGGAACAAATCATGAATCATGTTGTGGATGATTCTGAAGAACTAGAAACAACTTTGTCTAAGATTTTACTTGTTTGAAACACCATTTAATTGTAACGTGTATCATATTTGTTGTTTATATGCTTATATATCTGACATGTGTGTTTTCAAAGTTCAGCGACACAAGTCTGTAACTCAAAACCAAATATACAGGGTGTTGCATGCTGTGATCGTTGAGAAAACTGGGACTGAATATACAGACAATCCTGAATTGTCTGTATACGTAATACTTGATGCATGAATAAAATAATTCTATAATGAAAATGAAATGTTGTCGTTATTTGAAAGTGGCTCATTAACGTTATTGTACCTCAGAGAGGCAAGAAGGATGGCGGAGCAGATGTTGAAAAACATTTATTATAATCCCTCTAACCCCGGGTCTTATGGGGGTAAGGAACGTTTACAGAGAGCTATAGCCGAAGAAACAGGTAGCCGGTTAAGTGATGCTAAAGTGAATGAGTGGTTATCAGAGCAGGATGCATATACTCTCCATAAACCTGTAAGAAAGGCGGATCTATGTGACATGCAGGTCCTTGCAGATAAAAATGATGGAAATCGCTACATGCTAACGGTTACAGATATTTTCTCTAAAATAGCATTTGTAAGGGGCTTAAATAAGAGCGGGGCAGAGGTGACCCGGGCCTTTGACCCTATCTTGAAGGATGGAGGAGCCCCCAAGAAAGTGCAGACTGATGCCGGAAAATAATTGTTTTAATAATACTTTTCAGAAACTCATGAAGAAGGACAATATAGTACATTTTGCTACAGGCTCGGATTTGAAAGCTTCAGTTGTTGAACGCTTTAACAGAACTCTGAAGGAGCGGATGTGGCAATATTTTACAGCTCACCACACGCATAGATATATCGATATAGTTCAAGGTTTAGTGAAGGGATACAACAACAGCTGCCATAAGAGTATATGTATGAAGCCCTCCGAGGTCTCTTCTGAAAACTATTTTCTTCAAGTCTTTAAAAATCTGTATGGTTTGTTCCCCCTTCACCGTAAGAATATATATTTTTTTTAATTCATAGTTGGGGACTTGGTGCGTATATCCAAGTTGAGGGGTGTTTAGACTAAAAATATGAGCAGCGATTAGTTGTTCACCGCTACCGAGTGTTGTCTTGGAGGATCGTTACAAAATATAACACTTACAAGAACTTGTGAATTCAATATAGGCTTTTAATGCAAACATATCAGAAGCCTAGATGGTCCGCGGAACACACCCTTTTCCAGAGCACTGGCTCTGTTTTTATACAAATACAACATATGAGTCCATCCCACATGCAAATGAAGTTACTTCCCTCAGTCCATCTGCCACCATTATCTTTCAATCTGTGCTTCCTGCTTGTTCACGCCCAATAACGCCCATATCTGCTTTCAGTCAAGTTATAATGGTGACAGGACCTCTTCATGTCCCAAAAATAATACATGCCCATCTTATCCTATGGGCCCCTTATGTTTAGCTTGTCCTTATTAGGACTAGTAGACTATGTGTCTCTTCTCTTCATGTCCTAAAAATATATGCCCTATGTCTATAGTCCATCAGTTGGTCATTTGGCTGACCCCCTCCTTTGTATGTCCCTCTGACCTTGGTATGTCCAGCTGTCCTATGCTCTCATGGCCTTACTTTGGCTTCCTGTCCTATACAATAGACAATGCATTTTACCAGAATGGCAAATGCACTCTAAGTGTATCTTTCTCTTGTGGTACAGTATTATGTTTCTCCCTATATGTACATCTTGCTCCCACAGTGTCTGCCACGCATACCCCAGGTCTACAAGTTAAAATATTATGACGGGGAGCTTATAGAGGGATCTTTTTATGAGCAGGAATTACAGAAGGTACAGTTGGGTAAAGACAAAGTCTTTCACGTGGAGGAGATTCTAGATCAAAAGAGAGAAAAGGGTAAAACAAAATGGGTGCTGGTCTGCTGGAAAAACTGGCCCCAAAAGTTCAACAGTTGGGTATTAGAGCAGGATGTGGTGGAGGCATCGGGGGTTAACTTAAACCCTCATGCATGATAAATACTCCATCATTCGCGTGTACACAGGAATGCATCATGGAACACACCGGCTTCTACCTGACTCCCCCCAGTAATGCGTCGTAATAATCAGAGTTAGAATTATACAACCAATTTTCCAAAGCCTATAGAGTTACCAGAGGCCTGGGAAGTAGGTCTCAGCGAGATTACATACCCCCATAGTTGGTATAATATCAAAGATAAGGACCGTGATTTTTATTGCAAAGGGATATCGGAACCTGCAAAACTTATTAAGCTTAAAAAAGGATTCTACAGAACCATCGACAGGATCGTCTCAGAGTTGAATGAACTCCTAACCCCGAACAATATGGAAATATTCCTGATCTACAACCCTATACATAAACGTGTACAAATCTCAGGGGATGCTGACGGGGGTATAAAGACCAGCGGTAAGTTAGCCTACATGTTGGGGATGGGTCCCAATAAATGGACGTATGTGAAAGATAAATTATTCCCTGCGGATATACAGTCAGGATTTTACAACATATTTGTGTATACCGACATCATATCCTATCAAAGGGTCGGAGACAGCTGTGTGCCCCTCCTGAGAACAGTTCATATAGACGGAAAGGATGGGGACATAGTCACTGTCACCTACGACAAGCCACACTACGTACCTGTAAGCAAGAAATATATTGAAAACATTCTGGTTGAGCTTAAAACGGATCAGAACGAAAACATTGAATTTCCTTATGGTAAAATGATTGTAAAACTCCACTTTAGACCCACCAAAACCTCTCTACATATATAATATTAGTATTATATATTTTTATAAACATAATACAAATAAATTTAAATAGGGTTATGGACCATCAACATCTCGACCCTAACCGCTATGTCTCATACTATGTTGATCAAGTGGGTAATGGACTACCCGGCTATTATGGATCCCCGACCATGTACGGTTCAGGGAAAGGAGGTATATTTCGTAACCTCTTTAGGTTTTACCGTTTATGAAGAGAGGCTTCAGCATAGCCAACCCACATTTAAAATCGGTGGCTAAAAATACAGTAAGTGAGGTTGTAGCCAATGCTATGACCAGAAGGGCGTCACCAGATGCAGAGCATCAAGAAAGCTCGGGGCTTATGATGTTGTCTCGAAGACCAAAAAAGAGACCTCCGGGTATAAGGCGCAGGCTTGCTTCTAAAAAGGGAAGGTTAACAGTTAAAAGAAACTCAGTAAGTCAAAGACGTGGTACAGTGAGGAGGTCTGGACCAAAAACGACAAAAATACTCTGAAGTATTTTCTAAAAGAAGAGTGCAACATGGCTCTTTTACACCGCATGTCCTCTGAAGCTGTAAAGACAGAGCTCGATCTTTTCACGCCCCCCTTAACCCAACATTCAAATAGAGAGGTCCAATTATGTGGAGATAGCCCCACTCTCTGCCATTACAGACAACGGTCCTATATAATTTTTCATACCAGGCCACGGTGACAACTATCTGGACTTCAACAACACCTTGGTGCATTTGCGTCTAAAAGTGACCAAAAGAGATGGTACTAATATTGCAAGCGATGCCAAAGTGAGATGACCCAAGATGGCCGTCCGTTCTTTAGCTGTAGCCCCAACTAGGCTTCTCAAGAGGGGCAGGTTTCTTTTTAAACGCAGAGACATAGCTGTTACTTTTTAGGAATGTACGCAGCCGGCCACTCCCATGAGGAGCAGGCTGGTTCGTAGCCTCAGGTGTTCTGGAATATTTGCTTTTAAATCCACGATTAAATAAGAAAATGGCGCTTTGTTAGCGTCCTCATAGCTCTCCATAAAGTAGGATTTCCTTCCCGGGTACATCTGCTGAGCTAGAATGCTAATTTGCAGTTTGTCTCTAGGATTGGCGTTCAAACTGATGGTGCGGCTATTTTTACCTTGGTGAAACACATTCTGCACCAAGTATAGCACGGACAGGTTCCTATGATGAGTATATTGGGTAAAAGCTCGTGCAATTTCGGGATGTTCGCTACCTGCAAATAGCATATCGTCCAAAACCAGCAGATTGTTTTTATGAGGAGGGAGAAGTTCATCATCAGACAGGGATTCAGGTTTTCCTTCAACAAACTTGATTTTTATTGTCTTCAATAATTCATCATATAGAGGTTGATAACATGAATAACACCACACAACATTATCAGGCTTTTGAGATAACACATGTTCAGAATTCTCTCAAAAATACTTTTTACAAAGCAAGTTTTACCACTATTTGATGGGCCTGCGATTTAGGCCGAAAATGGCAGTTGCAAACGGGGGTCAAAATCAGCTACAGCAGTCATTATATCTTAAGCTTTAAGACACACTGGGGGGGGGGCTTGTAGCATAAGTCAGTAGCCAAAGGGCAATGTGGTCCCGTCAGGCAATAGCAGTCTCTTGTCATAGACTACCCTGAATCTTTTAGTAAGTAGGGTGTTCCTTAGAGGGAAGCCCTTTTTATCCCTAACAATTTTTTTGTAGGAGCTCAAAATCTCCAAGTCACTATTCCTGTTGTTTATGAAACCCTCGACCAAGCGTGTGATTGATTCCAAGTTTACACGCGGGGCATTTTCATAGTTTTGAGTCACGCCTTTGGCTTTCAACACCACGTGATTGTCTTTAGTCCTAAAAGCATAGCTTTCGGGTCCACATGAGGACCATTCTGTGATATGGTCACCCTCTTCGAGTTCACTCGTTAAACCACCCAGATAGTCGGCAAGTAGGGGGTTCCAATCACGCATCAAAGAAGAAAGGGGCTCTCTGATCTCCGAACAGCCAGCAAGGCTCACAATACGTGCAATCTACCTTGGCCGAATAACATAGCCATGTACGTGGTCATTTGATTCCAGCCTTGGTTGTAGTGGTGTAATACGACTCGGAAAAACGCCGCCTTTGGATCCACATTTGTTGCATAATGCCCCCTGTCAGTTGGATAGGTAAAAATGTTGTCTGTCCCACTTCCACCTGTTTCCTCAGCCACCACGATTCTAGCCTCGCCCTGATCCTCTTCCTCCCTGCCCGGCCCGGAGATAGCTTGTCCGGCCTGGCTTGTGCTGAGGGTCGTATCCGCCGATACCTGACAACCTGTATCCTCCACTTTCAAAGTTGCTTCTTCTGGTATGATGGAACAGCTCGGCCTTGGCTCACTTGACACGCTAAAAGCTGCTGCTGGTGATGATAAACCTACATCCTCTTCTGGTCCTGCTACATTGCTTGTGCTAGCAATGGCTGCACTTGAACTGCATTTGAAAAAGGAATCTAATTTAACTAATTTGATACCTCCTCTCATCCTTTCTCATTTTTGATCCTTGCTGTTTTGGTCTCCACTTTTGTGTTGATACATTGCTGATTTTAAAATCTGTAATTTTCTATTCTCGACATTCTCTCTTTATTTTTCTTTTGCCCGTTGTCTCTTGATAGCTAGCTCAACTGTTGCTTTAAACGATGACAGAAACAACAACGCTTTGGAGAGTATTTTTGCACAATGAATCCCAGAATGCATTTCATTATCTTAACATGGTATTGAATAATATGATTTATTTAGCTAATTAATTAGATGTATTGTCATCAATACACTAAAATATCATGCTGACATGTAGTGACAAAAAACATTTTGTTGGTGAAACCATCAGTGAGATCATTTATCATATGGCCTAAATTAAAGAAGTAATCGGTGTGATGGACTCGTGTCAACAATTAGTATTTGGTATGGTAGGGTGGAATTTAAATTACATAGGGGGCCTGTGGCTCCGCAGATCCGGGCCCGTCACCGGGCTCATGTACGACACGGGCCCTGGTGCAACCACACCGGCTGAAGCTACGCCACTGGGTGGTATACAGAAGATTTGGTAAAATACCAAGTCCATATTATGGCAAGAACAGCTCAAATAAACCATTTGTAACAGAATTTTAGTTAGTCCAACATAATGCTAGAGCTTTGCTTTCAGCACCATGGAGTGAATCCTTACCACCACTGCACCTGGCTATCAGCCACAGGAGCCTCGTCTGGCAGCTAATTCACCCTCATTTACTGCCTTTTTAAAAAACATAGCTGATATAACTGACTTGCTTAAACAAATGTGGTTTCTACTGACTCCTTGTGGATTTGTGTAAGTCGATAAGAACCGCCTAGTTAAATTAAGGTTAAATAACAATAAAATATGTACATGCTAAAATCGCCACTGTAAAGCACACAGGGTGTTCACTCCTTAGACCCACCTTCCTTTCTGAATCAGACTCCAGCTTCATATCAGGGGTGGAACATCTACTTCTGAATGTACCATGGTTAGATTCATAATGACATCTCAGATTGAACTCTTTGCAAACAGCAACAGTCTCGTTACAAAGAAGACATACTGGTTTGAAATTGGAGAAGTACGATGAATATGGGTGATCAAACCCAACAGGTGTAGGTAGACCTTACAGTGAAATACTTACTTACAAGCCCTTAACCAACAATGCAGTTTTAAGAAGAAAAATAATAAATAAAAGTAACAAATGATTAAAGAGCAGTAAAATAACAATAGCGAGGCTATATGCAGGGGGTACTGGTACAGAGTCAATGTGCGGGGGCACTTGACTGTCATTCCCAGTCAAGGTAATTGAGGTAATATGTACATGTACAGTGCCTTGTGAAAGTATTCGGCCCCCTTGAACTTTGCGACCTTTTGCCACATTTCAGGCTTCAAACATAAAGATATAAAACTGTATTTTTTTGTGAAGAATCAACAACAAGTGGGACACAATCATGAAGTGGAACAACATTTATTGGATATTTCAAACTTTTTTAACAAATCAAAAACTGAAAAATTGGCCGTGCAAAATTATTCAGCCCCCTTAAGTTAATACTTTGTAGCGCCACCTTTTGCTGCGATTACAGCTGTAAGTCGCTTGGGGTATGTCTCTATCAGTTTTGCACATCGAGAGACTGACATTTTTTCCCATTCCTCCTTGCAAAACAGCTCGAACTCAGTGAGGTTGGATGGAGAGCATTTGTGAACAGCAGTTTTCAGTTCTTTCCACAGATTCTCGATTGGATTCAGGTCTGGACTTTGACTTGGCCATTCTAACACCTGGATATGTTTATTTTTGAACCATTCCATTGTAGATTTTGCTTTATGTTTTGGATCATTGTCATGTTGGAAGACAAATCTCCGTCCCAGTCTCAGGTCTTTTGCAGACTCCATCAGGTTTTCTTCCAGAATGGTCCTGTATTTGGCTCCATCCATCTTCCCATCAATTTTAACCATCGGTTAACTCAATTTTAACCATCGGTGCTGAAGAAAAGCAGGCCCAAACCATGATGCTGCCACCACCATGTTTGACAGTGGGGATGGTGTGTTCAGCTGTGTTGCTTTTACGCCAAACATAACGTTTTGCATTGTTGCCAAAAAAGTTCAATTTTGGTTTCATCTGACCAGAGCACCTTCTTCCACATGTTTGGTGTGTCTCCCAGGTGGCTTGTGGCAAACTTTAAACAACACTTTTTATGGATATCTTTAAGAAATGGCTTTCTTCTTGCCACTCTTCCATAAAGGCCAGATTTGTGCAATATACGACTGATTGTTGTCCTATGGACAGAGTCTCCCACTTCAGCTGTAGATCTCTGCAGTTCATCCAGAGTGATCATGGGCCTCTTGGCTGCATCTCTGATCAGTCTTCTCCTTGTATGAGCTGAAAGTTTAGAGGGACGGCCAGGTCTTGGTAGATTTGCAGTGGTCTGATACTCCTTCCATTTCAATATTATCACTTGCACAGTGCTCCTTGGGATGTTTAAAGCTTGGGAAATATTTTTGTATCCAAATCCGGCTTTAAACTTCTTCACAACAGTATCTCGGACCTGCCTGGTGTGTTCCTTGTTCTTCATGATGCTCTCTGCGCTTTTAACGGACCTCTGAGACTATCACAGTGCAGGTGCATTTATACGGAGACTTGATTACACACAGGTGGATTGTATTTATCATCATTAGTCATTTAGGTCAACATTGGATCATTCAGAGATCCTCACTGAACTTCTGGAGAGAGTTTGCTGCACTGAAAGTAAAGGGGCTGAACAATTTTGCACGCCCAATTTTTCAGTTTTTGATTTGTTAAAAAAGTTTGAAATATCCAATAAATGTTGTTCCACTTCATGATTGTGTCCCACTTGTTGTTGATTCTTCACAAAAAAATACAGTTTTATATATTTCTGTTTGAAGCCTGAAATGTGGCAAAAGGTCGCAAAGTTCAAGGGGGACGAATACTTTCGCAAGGCACTGTAGGTGGCGTTATTAAAGTGACTATGCATAGATAATAACAGAGAGTAGCAGCAGCATAAAATAAGGGGGGGGGGGGGGCAATGCAAATAGTCTGGGTCGCCATTTGATTAGCTGTTCAGGAGTCTTATGACTTGGGGTTGAAGCTGTTTAGAAACCTCTTGGACCTTGACTTGGCGCTCCGGTACTGCTTGCCGTGCGGTAGCAGAGAGAACAGTCTATGACTAGGGTGGCTGGAGTATGTGGTGGAAAATCGTCTTAGAAATATAACACTTACAAGAACTTGTGAATTCAATAAAGGCTTTTAATACGATATGAGTCCATCCCACATGCAAATGCAGTTACTTTCCTCAGTCCATCTGCCACCATTACCTTTTAGTTTAAGCTTCCTGTTTGTTCACGCCCAATAACGCCCATATCTGTCATGTATTGTCATGTTGTGTCTTGTTCCTGTTCTTTCTCTTCACCCTGTCTCCCTCTGCTGGTCGTATTAGGTTACCTTTTCTTCCCCTCTTTCCCCCAGCTGTTCCTTGTCTTCTCTAACTACCTCGTTCACCCCTTTTCCCACCTGTTCCCTTTTTCCCTCTGATTAGGTCTCTATATCTCTCTCTGTTCCTGCTTCTGTCTTTGTCGGATTCTCGTTTGTGTTTCTCATGCCGGAACCAGACTATCGTCGTGTTTGCTGCAACCTTGTCCTGTCCTGTCGGAATCTGCCGGTTCATCTAACCTTGTCCTGTCCTGTCGGAATCTGCCTGTCCATCTGAGCCTACGTGTGTTTCGTCATTAAAGAAACTCTGTTTTGTTAATTCGCTTTTGGGTCCTCATTCACGCACCTGACAGAAGAATCCAACCAAGAATGGACCCAGCGACTTCGGATCCTCTCCGCTCAGCCGTCGAGATCCAGGGAGCGATGCTAGGCAGACACGAGCAGGAATTGTCTGCTGCTCGACATGCCGTTGAGACCCTGGCCGCCCAAGTCTCCAACCTCACAGAACAGGTTCACCATCTCCGCCTCGATCCACCGGCCACTTCCAGGGCTTTCGAATCTCCGGAGCCCAGAATCAATAACCCGCCGTGTTACTCTGGGGAGCCCACTGAATGCCGCTCGTTCCTCACCCAGTGTGATATTGTGTTTTCTCTCCAGCCCAACACTTACTCCAGGAGCACTGCTCGTATCGCCTACGTCATATCTCTCCTTACTGGACGGGCTCGTGAGTGGGGCACGGCAATCTGGGAGGCAAGGGCTGAGTGTACTAACCAGTATCAGGACTTTAAGGAGGAGATGATACGGGTTTTTGATCGATCTGTTTTTGGGGAGGAAGCTTCCAGGGTCCTGTCTTCCCTATGTCAAGGTAATCGATCCATAACAGACTACTCTATTGAGTTTCGCACTCTTGCTGCATCCAGTGACTGGAACGAGCCGGCTTTGCTCGCTCGTTTTCTGGAGGGTCTCCGCGCGGAGGTAAAGGATGAGATTCTCTCCCGGGAGGTTCCTTCCAGCGTGGATTCTTTGATTGAACTCGCTATTCGCATAGAGCGACGGGTTGATCTTCGTCACCGAGCTCGTGGAAAGGAGCTCGCGTTCTCCGTTGCCCCCCTCTCCGCATCACTACCATCTTCCTCTGCCGGCTCGGGTGCTGAGCCTATGCAGCTGGGAGGTATCCGCATCTCGACTAAAGAGAGGGAACGGAGAATCACCAACCGCCTCTGTCTCTATTGCGGTTCCGCTGGTCATTTTGTCACTTCATGTCCAGTAAAAGCCAGAGCTCATCAGTAAGCGGAGGGCTACTGGTGAGCGCTACTACTCCTGTCTCTCCTTCAAGATCCTGCACTACCTTGTCGGTCCATCTACGCTGGACCGGTTCGTCAGCTTCCTGCAGTGCCTTGATAGACTCTGGGGCGGAGGGCTGTTTTATGGACGAGACCTGGGCTCGGGAACATGACATTCCTCTCAGACAGTTAAGGGAGCCCACGGCCTTGTTCGCTTTGGATGGTAGTCCTCTCCCCAGGATTCAGCGTGAGACGCTACCTTTAACCCTCACTGTCTCTGGTAATCATAGCGAAACCATTTCTTTTTTGATTTTTCGTTCACCTTTTACACCTGTTGTTTTGGGCCATCCCTGGCTAGTTTGTCATAATCCTTCTATTAATTGGTCTAGTAATTCTATCCTCTCCTGGAACGTCTCTTGTCATGTGAAATGTTTAATGTCTGCTATCCCTCCTGTTTCCTCTGTCTCTTCTTCACAGGAGGAGCCTGGTGATTTGAAAGGGGTGCCGGAGGAATATCACGATCTGCGCACGGTGTTCAGTCGGTCCAGGGGGTCGTATGATTGTAGTATTGATCTCCTTCCGGGAACCACTCCCCCCCGGGGTAGACTATACTCTCTGTCGGCTCCCGAACGTAAGGCTCTCGAAGATTATTTGTCTGTAGCTCTTGACGCCGGTACCATAGTCCCCTCCTCCTCTCCCGCCGGAGCTGGGTTTTTTTTTGTCAAGAAGAAGGACGGGTCTCTGCGCCCCTGCATAGATTATCGAGGGCTGAATGACATAACAGTGAAGAATCGTTATCCGCTTCCTCTTATGTCTTCAGCCTTCGAGATACTGCAGGGAGCCAGGTTTTTCACTAAGTTGGACCTTCGTAACGCTTACCATCTCGTGCGCATCAGGGAGGGGGACGAGTGGAAGACGGCATTTAACACTCCGTTAGGGCACTTTGAATACCGGGTTCTTCCTTTCGGCCTCGCTAACGCTCCAGCTGTCTTTCAGGCATTAGTCAATGACGTCCTGAGAGACATGCTGAACATCTTTGTTTTCGTTTACCTTGACGATATCCTGATTTTTTCACCGTCACTCCAGATTCATGTTCAGCACGTTCGACGTGTCCTCCAGCGCCTTTTAGAGAATTGTCTTTTTGTGAAGGCTGAGAAGTGCACTTTTCATGCCTCCTCCGTCACATTTCTCGGTTCTGTTATTTCCGCTGAAGGCATTAAGATGGATCCCGCTAAGGTCCAAGCTGTCATTGATTGGCCCGTCCCTAAGTCACGCGTCGAGCTGCAGCGCTTTCTCGGCTTCGCGAACTTCTATCGTCGTTTCATCCGTAATTTCGGTCAGGTGGCAGCTCCTCTCACAGCCCTTACTTCTGTCAAGACGTGCTTTAAGTGGTCCGTTTCCGCCCAGGGAGCTTTCGATCTCCTCAAGAATCGTTTTACTTCCGCACCTATCCTTGTTACACCTGACGTCTCTAGACAGTTCGTTGTCGAGGTTGACGCGTCAGAGGTGGGCGTGGGAGCCATTCTTTCTCAGCGCTCCCTCTCTGACGACAAGGTCCACCCTTGCGCGTATTTTTCTCATCGCCTGTCGCCGTCGGAACGTAACTATGATGTGGGAAACCGCGAACTGCTCGCCATCCGCTTAGCCCTAGGCGAATGGCGACTGTGGTTGGAGGGGGCGACCGTTCCTTTTGTCGTTTGGACTGACCATAGGAACCTTGAGTACATCCGTTCTGCCAAACGACTTAATGCGCGTCAGGCTCGTTGGGCGCTGTTTTTCGCTCGTTTCGAGTTCGTGATTTCTTATCGTCCGGGCTCTAAGAACACCAAGCCTGATGCTTTATCTCGTCTCTTCAGTTCTTCAGTAGCCTCCACTGACCCCGAGGGGATTCTCCCTGAGGGGCGTGTTGTCGGGTTGACTGTCTGGGGAATTGAGAGGCAGGTAAAGCAAGCACTCACTCACACTCCGTCGCCGCGCGCTTGTCCTAGGAACCTTCTTTTCGTTCCCGTTCCTACTCGTCTGGTCGTTCTTCAGTGGGCTCACTCTGCCAAGTTAGCCGGCCACCCTGGCGTTCGGGGTACGCTTGCTTCCATTCGCCAGCGTTTTTGGTGGCCCACCCGGGAGCATGACACGCGTCGTTTCGTGGCTGCTTGTTCGGTCTGCGCGCAGACTAAGTCCGGTAACTCCCCTCCTGCCGGCCGTCTCAGGCCGCTTCCCATTCCCTCTCGACCGTGGTCTCACATCGCCTTAGATTTTATCACCGGACTGCCTTCGTCAGCGGGGAAGACTGTTATTCTTACGGTTGTCGATAGGTTCTCTAAGGCGGCTCATTTTATTCCCCTTGCTAAGCTTCCTTCTGCTAAAGAGACGGCACAAATCATCATCGAGAATGTTTTCAGAATTCATGGCCTTCCGTCAGACGTCGTTTCGGACAGGGGTCCGCAATTCACGTCTCAATTTTGGAGGGAGTTTTGCCGTTTGATTGGGGCTTCCGTCAGTCTCTCTTCCGGCTTTCACCCCCAGTCTAACGGTCAAGCAGAACGGGCCAATCAGACTATTGGTCGCATCTTACGCAGTCTTTCTTTTCGTAACCCTGCGTCTTGGTCAGAACAGCTCCCCTGGGCAGAATACGCCCACAACTCGCTTCCTTCGTCTGCGACCGGGCTATCTCCTTTTCAGAGTAGCCTCGGGTACCAGCCTCCGCTGTTCTCGTCTCAGTTCGCCGAGTCCAGCGTCCCCTCCGCTCAGGCTTTTGTCCAACGTTGCGAGCGCACCTGGAAGAGGGTCAGGTCTGCACTTTGCCGTTATAGGGGGCAGACTGTGAGAGCCGCTAATAAGCGTAGAACTAAGAGTCCTAGATATTGTCGCGGTCAGAGAGTTTGGCTCTCCACTCAGAACCTTCCCCTTAAGACAGCTTCTCGCAAGTTGACCCCGCGGTTCATTGGTCCGTTCCGTATTTCTCAGATCATTAATCCTGTCGCAGTGCGACTTCTTCTTCCGCGATATCTTCGTCGCGTCCACCCGGTCTTCCATGTCTCCTGTGTTAAGCCCGTTCTTCGCGCTCCCGCTCGTCTCCCCCCCCCCCCCCCATCCTTGTCGAGGGCGCACCTATCTACAGGGTCCGTAAGATTTTGGACATGCGTCCTCGGGGCCGTGGTCATCAGTACCTAGTGGATTGGGAGGGGTACGGTCCTGAGGAAAGGAGTTGGGTTCCCTCTCGGGACGTGCTGGACCGTTCGCTGATCGATGATTTCCTCCGTTGCCGCCAGGTTTCCTCCTCGAGTGCGCCAGGAGGCGCTCGGTGAGTGGGGGGGTACTGTCATGTATTGTCATGTTGTGTCTTGTTCCTGTTCTTTCTCTTCACCCTGTCTCCCTCTGCTGGTCGTATTAGGTTACCTTTTCTTCCCCTCTTTCCCCCAGCTGTTCCTTGTCTTCTCTAACTACCTCGTTCACCCCTTTTCCCACCTGTTCCCTTTTTCCCTCTGATTAGGTCTCTATATCTCTCTCTGTTCCTGCTTCTGTCTTTGTCGGATTCTCGTTTGTGTTTCTCATGCCGGAACCAGACTATCGTCGTGTTTGCTGCAACCTTGTCCTGTCCTGTCGGAATCTGCCGGTTCATCTAACCTTGTCCTGTCCTGTCGGAATCTGCCTGTCCATCTGAGCCTACGTGTGTTTCGTCATTAAAGAAACTCTGTTTTGTTAATTCGCTTTTGGGTCCTCATTCACGCACCTGACAATATCTGCTTTCGGTTAGGTTATAATGGTGGCGGGACCCTTTCATGTCCTGAAAATAATATATGTCCAGCTGTCCTATGGGCCTGTGTCTTTGACCTTTGTACTTATGTTTAGCTTGGTGTGCTCTTTGGTATGTTGCCCTTATTTGGACTAGTAGATTGTGTGTCCCTCTGACATTGGTATGTACAGTTTATCCTAAACACTTATGGCCTTGGCCATTGTACTTCTGTATGTTCCGCTCCATCTAATCTTTGGTATGCTGCCCTTTCCAGATGAGCAAATGCACTTAAGTGTCGCCTTCTCCTCCTGTGTTCTGATGTACACATACATGTCCTTGCTAATTTTATTATTACATCTGTCCCTATAAGTAACATTAACTCCCACGAGTCTTTGACCATTTTTAGGGCCTTCCTCTGACACCGCCTGATATAGAGGTCCTAGATGGCAGGAAGCTTGGCCCTAGTGATGTACTGGGCCGTACGCACAACCCTCTGTAGTGCCTTTGTGTCTCAGGGTTCGATTTTTAAGATAAAATGCTAATTTAGATTTGTTTATTTCACATCCATTAAGTAGATACTAAAATAACCTTCAACTCTTGTTTTCTTCAGCATGTCATGTCTGTTTTTGTTCTGTCTCACACCACTTTTGACATTCTTCTTTGTATTACACTTTTAAAAAGTCTTGATAATTACAACATATTTAATGCACCTGTTTAAAAAGAGTCAAATACATGGAAACTATATACATATTAGATGTGCATAAGCCATTTGATACTTTCTTTACACAAAATACAGTCGTCTCTAAGTATTGTGTCATTAACACCACGACAAGCAAATGACATGACAAAACCTTTTTTTTCAAAAGTGTGTACTTGGTTACCATGGATATGAATAGTGACAGTGGAGCACATGGAAGTCATGGAGTCTATTTGGTCATTACCAAATAGGCTATAATTTCATCAAATTATGTTAATTTTTGAAATTGTTTTAATTATGTGGATTTAGGGTACATTGTATGCTAGCTGTTCAACTGGAGTTAGCATGCTAGAATCCCTGCTATTTATGACCAAATGTCGTAAAATTGTTATTCCCACCACGTCATTACTACCACATAATGAACTGTGATGGTAAGGACAGAATCTGGTGGTAATGACTAAATGTTTTAGTTCATACATTTTTACTTGCTGTAAGACCTGAGAAGACAAACAAATGACATATATGATCATGGTTCAGTTGAAATTGAACACTAAATAAGACCATTACATGATGTATTATCTTAGGATGGTTGAGTGATTTTGATGTCTATTCATGTGACTTACTATGGTTATTACTGGGTTCGGGTTAAATATCAACATTTAGACATGACAACTCACTACCGAGTTACTGGGTTATTACAGGCTGGCTAAACCGCTCGCGTCGCCTGCGCGCACCCCGCTAAAGCGGGAGTTAATGTCATGTATGCTGAGAAAACATAGGAACAATAATTACATTAACAGGATGTAGAGATGATGTAATCTAGTGTATTTGTTGCTTCTGGGCAAAACAACATGCCAATGATTACATTAAGTTAATGTACATGACTACATTAGCTGAGGTCATAATTACATTTGTTACATCTGGACATACTAATTACAGGAGTAAGCGGAGAGAAAATGGTAGCAAATATGACCAACATATGAAACATGGAGTATACAAACATTAGCTATATTTGGATCAAAACAGACGGACAATTTTGGGCGAAATAAAGTCCTTGATGGATGGACCTGATATAGCTGAAAATGGCAAAGCCAGCGTGAAATTCTCAGCGTGAAATGCAGCAGTTAGTCGGTAGCGTGGTGTGTCTGGTTTTGGGTAGGGAAATATGGCGAAGCCTAAGTGCTGTTCGAGTCTGGTGGCTCCAAGTTGAGTAAAATTGGTAAGAATGAATTGAATGGAAGACGGAGACGACGAAAAATGGAGCAAACAGGCCAAAAGTTGTAAATGAACATGGGTTTCTTATGGAGTGCATTTGAGGTCAGGAAGATGGTAAAGGAGGCATTAGGAAAGGTAGAGTCAGTCAGAGTGACCAGTAGTGGTTTTGATTTCATGCGTCTCAGAAGAGCAGAAGGAGAGAGCATTGTTTTTTGGAGCAGGGCACCGATAAAATGTGTTATATCTGGAGTTTCGTTGGAAGAGTGAAGAGTGTCTGCCTACTCATGTGATGCTGCGATATGTAAGATACGCAGTGAGAGCGATTGTGAATAAACCACTGCAGTTATGAAATTGATAAAATAATGGCCATGTTTCAAGTGTGTACCGACGGAATATTTTTGGTATTTATTAGGATCCCCATTAACCACTGTAAAAGTATCAAAATGGTTCACTTCTCTCATTGACTTCTCAAACCCATGCTTGGTCCGCTTCACAAGCGTTCTCTGAAGTCTCGCGTTGTTTGCGTCTCTTGGGTTTAGAAGCTGGTAGTGGGGGAACAGGAAATTCCACGCAGGCGCACATCATTCTTCACAACAAAGGACACGCCAGAATTGTGCAGTCGAGACCAACTTCTGTGTACGTTTCAAATGTATTACTACTGGTATGTAATAGCACGTTTTAATATCTTAAGAACCCGTCATAACATGCTAGGTAACAAATACGTCAAGTTATTATCACGTCTGGTAGAGAATTTTTTTTTTGCCAAACCGCGTGAGTGAACGTGATCACTTTTTTTTTATTTTTTTATTTTTATAATTGACATAGATACTGTAAGCATGAGCACTTAGCTGTGTTCATTATAACCAGGCCTTTTGCTATAACATATTAACTTCAGCATACTAACTTCATCTGTCTACCAAGTATTACTCAATAGGAAACAGCACTCAATAACGCTGACACAAGCAGGCTGATGTCTCCACTCACAGCACATAAACAGGAACTGGCCCAACCACAATGCCTTAGTCTCAGTATCGGCCAACGGCTGGCTATGTGAAAACAGGAACTACACATACATTAAGGCACACAAACTCATTGCACACATATGCTGCACAAGATTATAACTTATCTAGGACACACACACACACACACCCACCCTGGACTCAAGAAGACAACAAGGACATTGAGCAACGGCTGAAGCGATGGCCTGCAGGAGCCAATCATCGGAGACTACGCCTGGACCTGAACCAACCATAGAACCAGAACTTCAAGACTCAACCTACTTTCTGTGCTGTATAAAATATGTAAACAAACTGTATTAGGCGCTCTCTCTTTTAGCTCACTCGGAGTTACTTGACAGAGCCCATGCATGCTGTACCAGATATCTTTACTCTGAATAAACTGTCACTTGTCATACAATAGATCACTTTGTCCGAATCGATCCTTGACCGACTCGTCCGCCTGCACATCTCATTTTATCAACAGAATTTTGGTAGCAGAGGATGGTTGTCTAACGACCCAGTACTGAGTGGTTGATGTGAGTGTGAGGGGGCGAATTGGTGAAAGGACGGTTCGTGGAGGACGGGTGAAACCATTCGGGGGTGGACAACAATTCTGCTCAACTCGGGAAACTGATCTCTGGTCGACCACAAAATAAGGTAAGCAAAACCTGTTATATCAAACTTTGCATATTGTCGAATAGTCATACCAAATTACGATCAGTAGTACCGAGTGTGGGTAAGAATTTTTGTGTAAATTTTACATAAATAATGGACTTGAAATTGACAGTGAAGTAAACATATGTGGTAATTAGAATATCCCGATAGTCCGGCATGAGAACGGTCCGGTGGCAGACACCGGTAAGGGATAAGTAGTAGTTAGAATATTCCGATAGTCCGGCATGAGAACGGTCCGGTGGCAGACACCGGTAAGGGATATGTAGTAGTAGACCTAATATTAATAGAATATTCTGATAGTCCGGCTGTGAACGGTCTGGTGGCAGACACCAGTAAGGAATAAAATATAGTCTAGGATAGATTTTCACCGATAGTCCGGCTAGTGACCGGTCCAGCTGTGTCTGGTAAGGTGGTCTATTATTGAGTATTGATGTGATCAGGATTATATTCTTTGTATAAGTGATATTCGTTCGGGCGTCTGAAAAAGGGCGTGATCAGTTTTATCATTAACATCTGAGTGTGATTCGATCATCCATCTGCAAAAGATAAATTCAATTAGTGTTTTAGAGAAAACCTATAGCCGGTAGTGTCCGGTGAGGTTAAAATCCAATAGCTGGTAGTGTCCGGTGAGGTGTCTACAATAGATTAATGTATGATTAAGGTATGTTGGACTGAAAAGTCCGCTTTGTGTTGTGGCCAGAATTAATGTGATAAATGTACTAATGTGTGATGTCATAGAATAAGATGTTCTAATTGAACAATTGTGTTTAAAACTATGTCCATGTAATAATATTTGTGTGTTTACTATAGACTAAATGTAAACGGCGTTTCACAAGTCCCTGATAACATTACCAATATTTAAAATTATTGTGAGAAAAGTATTTCCTAAATTCAAAAAAAAAAAAAAAAAAATTATATTATCCAAATTGTTAAAACATAGTTTATGTTGATAATCATTTCCTGAATTGGGGGCTCGTGTTTAATCATTAAAACATTATTGTTTAAAATTCTGGATATATGACGGAGAGGCTCTGAGTTAAGACAGAGTACGAGTAATAGTGTCTCCTAAGAATACATCACTGGCACGAGCCAGTGACGGGCTAAGTATATCCAAAGAGTGTACAAAATATTTCTAAAAAACACGTAATTATTATTAAACTAAAATGGCGACTCCGCAACCTCCAAAATTAAAATTCAATGATTTTCTAGATCAACGTATGCAAGATAGGTCAGGAGGAAAGGAACAGTGGAAGTCAATAAAGAAGGTTTGGGAAGGGTTGAAGTTGAAGTGGACACAGGCAGGTTATTTAGTAGGGGGAACTCCAAATAGGGTTCAGCTTAGCACAATGGAAGGCGAGTTGCGTGAAGCATTACAGGAAGCTAAAGACAGGGAGATAGAACAGAACAAGTTGCATGTATTCAAGAAGGAAGGGACTAAACAGAGAGAGAAAGCAGAAGCTGAATTGAAAATAGGCACTTGGGCTATCGAGGAGACCCGTAGAGCACAACTGAACAAAAAACCGGAAGTGATGGGGGTAGTGGCTGGGGCAGAGGCGGAGCCATCAATGGAGGCGAAACAGAGGAGTGACGAAGTCAAATTGGCCCCTGCAGCAGTCTCCCCCACTCCTGTGCCACGTTTATACCCGAAGCTACCAGAAGATGTCACTCACCCACCACCATATTCATTGACAACCCAAGCTCCCTCAGCCCCTTCCATCCAGGCACCAGTTCTCCACATCGAGGAAGGCCTGCTACAGGGACAGGTGTCAATGCATTTGACTGGAGGCTATATAGACTGTGAGGAGGTAGGCCAACCCTCCACCCCCTGCTCTCTAGAAGGCGGATTGGTGTCCACACCCCATGAGGGTCGAAGCCTACAAGAATGTGGAGAAGGACGGACACCTATGGGAGAAAGGAGCCGTGACTCATGTAAGTCACTCAAATTTTCCCAAGAACCCTTAATGAACACCAGCCTACTGCAGCCATCAAGTTATCAGACACTCACGTCTCACTCCTTTCAGTCAAAACCTTCCATTCAGTTCAGAGAGCTACCAGACTCCATCAGATCCCCTGCATCTCGAAGTGTTGGGTCAGCCAGATCCCACCTGAACGAAAGAACCAGGGGAACTACTGTCTACAGTGGGGAGCATGAGCATTCCTGCCCTGAAGTGGATGTCCAACGTGAATATACCTATTCACACAACGAGCCTGAGGAAGAGGACGAAGATGAGCTACAAAGAGTGACAACTGATGAAGTATGGCAAGCTGCCCTACAACTTAATGCGGAACACAGACATGCAACCGGAAAGGGTGGACCATGGCAACTGAATGGGTATTACTTGGGAGATGTTGAAGACCTGCATGGACAGATACCGCCGAGACCGGCACCTAGGAGGTCTAAACGCCTACAAGACAAAAATCAACTAAGAAGAGAACAAGAACTACAAATGCCTATGAGACTGAGTGAAAACAAAAAAACCGAAGAATATGTGCCATGGAAAATGCAAGACCTCACCGCCGTAATGGAACAACTACCTAGTCTCCACGGAGGAGCATCAGCTTGGCTACTACAGTTACAGACCCTCATATCAGGATTCCGGCTGGCACTGGGAGACATGAAAGCGTTGCTGGCGAGAGCAACTGATCACACCACCCCCCTCCCAGGCCCACCACCGTATCTAGTATGCTGTCTTTCTTGGGCCTCACTGGGTACAGCCGTACACACATTCCTGACTACACTGCCAGGACTGAACCACTGAGGGAAATAGTCAGACATGCAGGCTCAATAAACCCTCATGCTCCTCTTATCTGGTCACCTGAGGCCTCTGAGGCATTTGGCCAGTTGAAAACAGACCTGGCTGTGGCTGCAGCTCTCACTGCACCTGACTATGGCAAGACCTTCCATTTGGATGTTTCTGAAAAAGAAGGATTCACGTCATCCGTTCTCTTCCAGAAACATGAGGGGGAGAGAAGAGTCCTGATGTACCACTCCTCAAAATTGGATCACATTGAAATGGGACAAACCACATGCTCAAGATACGTTGCAGCTGTTGCTAAAGCCATTGAAAAAACTGCTTACCTCGTAATGTGCCACAAAATGGAGATCCACACCCACCATGGTGTTGCAGCGTACTTGATGGCGAAGGAATTCACCTTCAGTGCAGAGAGAAAAAACAAAATTCAGAACAAATGTACACAGTCACACATCACGTTTGTCAACACGGACAAGAACATGGCTGATGCCCTTAATGCGGAAGAAGGAATGACCCACGTCTGCGCAGAAAGAGCTGCTCAAGAACTTAAACTCAGACCAGACCTGGAAAATGAACCCATATTGACTGCAGACCTATGGCTGTACACTGACGGGTGTTGTTACAGAGGAGAAGAAGGCAACATAGCAGCATACGCAGTAGTACAACAGACTGAGGATGGAGCTCACACCACCCTGGAATCAGGTATAATACCTCAGCCCGCATCAGCCCAATTGGCAGAGATAATTGGACTCACCCAAGCATTAACACTGGCCAAAGGGAAAAAGGTCAACATATACACCGACTCAGCGTATGCTCATGGAGCAGTACACATCGATGGACCACAATGGGTCAGACGAAACTTTACCACTACTGGAAATCTACCAATCAAGCACAAGACCCAGATGGAGCGTCTGATTGCTGCTGTATCACTTCCTGAAAAAGTGGCCATAATGAAATGCAAGGGCCATCAGATATTGAACTCCAAGATCAGCAAGGGAAATGATGCTGCAGATCAGGCAGCTAAGAAAGCAGGAGGATACACTCCCAGACAAATGGTTCTCCAAATAAGTCCACCTAGGACTGAATTGACTAACCAACACATCAAAGAACTACAACAAGCAGCCGGACCATATGAACACTCAGTGTGGGAACAGAGGGGAGCGACAAAGGGTCCTGATGAACTGTGGCGATGCCATGATGGCAGACTAGTGGCCCCTGCAAACCTCTGCCCTGAACTAATCAGAGAAGCACATGGACTAACACACGAAGGGAAACTGAAGACTCTACAGAGAGTCTCTTACGTGTGGTGGCATCCTTACATGAAAGAAATTACAGATTTGTTCTGTGACAGTTGTGCCATCTGTGGAAGTCACAATCCAAAGAAACCTTACCAAACACCAATGGGTCACTATCCGGTACCTAATGCCTGTTTTCAAGACATCAGCATAGATTTTACAGACATGGGAGCAGATCAAGTGAAGGGAGGAAAGAGATATTTGCTAGTAATGGTAGACAGATTCTCTAAGTGGGTAGAGGCCATTCCTACAGCAAAGGAGGATGCGAAGTCAGTCATTAAGTGGCTACAAACGGAACTTATACCCAGGTATGGGGTTCCTCGACAAATCAGGTCCGACAATGGGTACCACTTCTCAAATCAGCACCTGAGACAGGTGGAGGAGAGGTTTGGCATTACACACAAGTTTGGCTCTGTGTATAAGCCGCAATCGCAGGGCCTTGTGGAACGCTGTAATCAGACTCTGAAAGCTAAAATAGCTAAAGTATGTGCAGGAACCAAATTGACCTGGGTGGAAGCCCTGCCCCTGGCACTGATGGCCATGAGGTCCTCACCAGGTGCAGGGACACATCTTTCACCCCATGAAATAATGACAGGTAGAGTAATGCCAGGGCCACCAAGAGAGGGAGGTCATATGCCCCCTCTTGATGTGCACCAGATAGGGATGTCTGACTATGTGAAGAAATTGACGGAATTGTCTGCAGCTCTCTCCAAACAGATACACCGTGTCGCAGAGGGGGAGCTGACTGACGTCCCGGAACAACCAAGGGTAAAAGTTGGAGACTGGGTAAGGATCAAGGTCCACAAGAGAAAGTGGGCTGATCCCAGGTGGACTGGACCGTACGAAGTGAAGGAGGTTACTTCACACTCAGTCCAGGTCAAAGGTAAATCAGGCGCACCTTGGCACCACCTGACACATTGTACACCAGCCCCAACCCCTGCCAGAACACTGGCTGAAGTAAGAAGTGATTTACTCACATCCAATTCGAATTCAAATTCTGACATCCCTCCCGTCTGATCATGTGGAGGATACTCCCATCTTCAGATGATAGGGACACTAGAGTAGCACCATGGGCTAGGAGAAGTAGGAGACCATGGGAAAGACTGGGTTGTTCTGGCCCATTGTGTGTCCTAATTGTAGTCAATGTTGTTTTGACATTGGGAGTAATGATATGGGAAGCCCAGGTGGCGGTTATGGTACTCATGCAATCAGTTGGTCTAGATCAGTGTGGTACATGACAGAAGGGGGGTATAATAAATAGACGTGGAAGAATTTAGTGGCGGAGACTGGTCCTGACTGGTCTAGCTGGACAGTGCATCAGATGGCACTCCTGTGGCGGAGCAGGTTGACGTTAACTAAAGTTACAACTGGTTTGAAATTGGTAATCAAACACAGGGAAGGTGGTATCGGCTGTACCCCCTTCTTATTGGCACCATGGGAAGAGCAGAGAGTCTATTGGCATCTTAAGATTTGTTTTACTAACATAACCACCCCTCAAGCTGTTCTTTCTAAGCGACAGGTGGTATCCACTTCAGATCCAGGATTGGGGCCTATTATCATCTCGTCCGGATTGAATCCGCCTACAGTGGATGATTCCATCCTGATGGCTTCTGGAGTCTCTGGTTTCTCCAATAATTGGTTACTACTGACTGAAGAAGCTGGAAAGGCGGCCCGTACTGACTGTGTGGTATGTATGGGAGCTAGGCCTCTCCTTCGCATTGTGCCTGCAGCCTTACCTGTCAATTGTGTTTTCCCTGTTATGAGATTTAATAACCCACCCCAGAATTGTTCTTCCTGGGATAAGGTTTATCCACTAGTCAAGGGCAGACAGGCACCGATCTTCTCCTCAGAGGTTGCTGAAGGGAATTTCACATGTGTGAACATGACCCGAGGACCTCCAGATTTAGGTACTGTCCCACCCCACTGGTGTAATGCTACTTACTTTCCTAATTCTCCCCTTACAGTTGTCGCCAGAGCAGATGTCTGGTGGTGGTGCGGTGGTAAGCGGCTGTTTGGGCGGTTCCCAAAGAATTCTACTGGCCTTTGTGCTCTTGTCTCTCTGCTTCTTCCCATTTCAGTATACCCAATAGGTGTGACTGAGTTGGTGGCTCAATTTGAAAAGGATGCCTTCCCGTCCAAGAAAAAGAGGACGGCTAGATCTGATGGTGGTGACCCTACGTACATACACGCCATAGGAGTTCCCAGAGGGGTCCCGGATGAGTATAAACTTGTTAACCAGATTTCTGCTGGGTTTGAATCTTCTATTTGCTGGTGGAGTACCATCAACAAAAATATAGATCGAATTAACTATATACATTTTAATGTTCAGAAATTGGGCAACTGGACACAGCAAGGTTTTGAAGCCGTCCATGGTCAACTGGCTGCAACCAGCCTTATGGCTTTCCAGAATCGTATCGCAGTTGACATGCTCTTAGCTGAGAAAGGAGGTGTCTGTTCTATGTTTGGGAAACAATGCTGTACTTTTATCCCCAATAACACTGCTAGTGATGGAAGCTTGACTGTGGCTCTACAGGGTCTTAGGACTCTTAATGGTAAAATGAAATCTCACTCCGGCATTGACAACTCTATGTGGGACTCCTGGATGGATGCCTTTGGTAATTACAAGACTCTCGTTTCCTCTATTTTAGTTTCTATTTCTGTTTTTTCGGCTATTCTGGTTTTGTGTGGGTGCTGTTGCATTCCATGTATTCGCTCGCTTACCAATAAGGATAAATTAAGGCTATTGACCCTAGCGCCCCGGCTCAGATGTATCCTCTCTTGGCAGAGGATGACTATGTTGATCTGGGCCCGGAGGATGAGACTGTATATCAGACCACTGACCACACCGCTGTCTAGAGAGGGAATCTACTTTTTCTATTTCCTTTTTGAGCTGTTGTTCCCCATTATGTTAATAAGGGTTGGAATTTCCTAGGTGGCTGGTAGCCAACTTAGTACATGTTGAGATGTGGATGGAGAACATGTTGGTATTATCCGCTTATGCTTCTGCTTGTGCCTTATTGATTTGTCACGTCTCTTGGGAGACGTGAAGAGAGGGACTACCAAACTTTCTCCCTGAGAAAGTTTCTAGTACATTGTCACGTCTTTGTAGACGTGAAGAGAGGGATTTGTAAGCATGAGCACTTAGCTGTGTTCATTGTAACCAGGCCTTTTGCTATAACATATTAACTTCAGCATACTAACTTCATCTGTCTACCAAGTATTACTCAATAGGAAACAGCACTCAATAACGCTGACACAAGCAGGCTGATGTCTCCACTCACAGCACATAAACAGGAACTGGCCCAACCACAATGCCTTAGTCTCAGTATCGGCCAACGGCTGGCTATGTGAAAACAGGAACTACACATACATTAAGGCACACAAACTCATTGCACACATATGCTGCACAAGATTATAACTTATCTAGGACACACACACACACACACCCACCCTGGACTCAAGAAGACAACAAGGACATTGAGCAACGGCTGAAGCGATGGACTGCAGGAGCCAATCATCGGAGACTACGCCTGGACCTGAACCAACCATAGAACCAGAACTTCAAGACTCAACCTACTTTCTGTGCTGTATAAAATATGTAAACAAACTGTATTAGGCGCTCTCTCTTTTAGCTCACTCGGAGTTACTTGACAGAGCCCATGCATGCTGTACCAGATATCTTTACTCTGAATAAACTGTCACTTGTCATACAATAGATCACTTTGTCCGAATCGATCCTTGACCGACTCGTCCGCCTGCACATCTCATTTTATCAACAATACTCTGGGTTTGTCTGAGTGGATGTATCTCGTCAAGGTAATCTCATTAAGGATCAAATAATTTGAGATTTCTGGGTTCGTTTTTGGTTTTGTGTAACGTTAAAATTCACGAGCTGGTAAAATGGCGGCTCCCTCTCGGTCTGCATCAACGGACTTCAGTGCAGGCAGTGAGGGTGCAGCAGAGAGACACCATTTTACGGTTGCACTACTGTTTTGGAGATAAATGTAATGATGATCAGTTTTTTACACGTGTACTAATATTGAGACATTCAGTTGTTTCTGTCGGTCTATAAATGTTACTATGGTGTGAACGGAAATAATATTGTTTTTTGATTGAAATAATACAGTGAAGACCAGGTTATTCAGGAAAATAGTACATAGTGCTGCCTAAAACATACTGCAACCTTGTACTAAATGTTTTTTGAGTCATTTATGTCAATTCAGAAATCTACTATAGATTAAGTTCTGTAGCCTAATATAAAGTGTATACTTTGTCTAATGTGAATGAACTCGTGTTTTGTTGTCAATGCTTAGCTACCAGATCTATTGAAATGAGATCAGTGCTTGAATTGGACAGGAGCTCACTGGAGCTGAGTACCAGCACCTCAAATTTCTACCGCTTGAGCTCATGTTCCTCTTCTAGAGAATAAAGTGCCAGAACTGTCAAGAGTAACTTTTGTATCCGTTCCTATTTATTACTACTGGCCGACTCAGATTAAGCCTGAGGCTGGTAACATCAACAGTGAGGACAAACCCAGCCTGCCTCTTATTGGGAATTTTCCAGTAAATGTGTGCACATTATACATCTTAGAGTAGTCAGCAGAATAAGTGCACTCTATATGTGTGTCTAGGTCATTAGGCACCATTAAACATGCACCTGTCTTGAGAGTGGGTGTGTCTGTTTATTGTTGTACCATTGCTATGGCTTCATGTTGACTGTTGCTATGGTTATGCCAGGAATGGAATCTATGCCCTACATGCACCTGTCTTGGGAGTGTGCATATCTTGTCTATTTTTGTACCATTGCTATGAATGGAATCTATGCCCTAATGTGAAACCAAGCTAAAGTTAGTGCAAGGCAAAAAGATAATGGTGGCTAAATGGCCGAGGGGATGAACCATTAACATAAAGAGGAGTTACGTAAAGGAGGAAAACTATAACAAGTGTATGCCAAGGCTGGAAAGACACTTGCTTCATGAACCAGCTCGGGTTCTATTACTTTGTAATAAAGTCTTTTTGAACTCACAGGCTCCGGTATTTCCACGACACTCTCCTTCCACACTGAGTCCAAACCTACAGTCACTGGGTCCTGATTGTGACAGTGGAGTCCAGTTTGCTCTGCAGGATCCAGAGATGGCATCAGTGAAGCTGGAAGACTGCAGTCAAACAGTGGAACTGAATGCCAACATTAAAGATGAAGAAGTGGAGGAGAAGATTGGGACATCTGTTTCTCATGGTAAGAGCAGGTTCTATCTAACTAAGTTTGTTGTTCATTCCAACTTCCCAATGTGTATGAAAAGTTGCAGTAGAACTGTTTCATGATGAACTGTTTCAATGAGAAGGTAGATGTTATTTCATGCTACTGACTAGGGATACACAATATATCGGTGAACATATCAGGTGTCTAGTTTAACGCTGATGTGCAAAACCGATGTCAAAGCTGACGTAAATACCTACCAATATAACGTAGGTACAGGACGTAATGAACTCGCGTAAACTTTTGCGACACAGCATTCCCATCCTAGCCCACCATGTCTGCTGTGTGTTGACTTCAAATTCTGGGGTGTGAACTACGTTTCTATGTAAGCGTTGATAGACATGGTAATGGCTTCATAGTATTGGAGAAAAGCTGAAAAAAACTGACCCTCCGTTACATCGTGACGTGTCATGCTGTAACGAACAGCATGCATAAAGCAACTATTTATGTCTTACAATCTCTCTCCACCAGGTGTAGCACTTCTCTCATCGTTTTAAAAACAAGAAATGGACAGTGACGGGGGTAAGGAGAGGATACCTAGTCATTTTTTGCGTCATCATTGCATGCGATCAGCATTCTCAAAGGCGCTGTTTACTTCTAAGATCACTTTAGCACTGCCCTAAAAACCCTATTAAAATTCGACACAAACCTTCAAATAGGAATCTAATAAAACATGTACATAAACTCTTTATCGTGTTTTATTGACATTTGAGGCGATAAGTTGGACAGATCGAGTGGGGAAAAAAGCTATTTTCCCACACAACATCTCTCCTTCTCACTATCACGCATTAGTTTCGCTTCCCCACCTGCCATTTAAAAAAAGACCCCACAGGGCTCATTGCCTGCTTGAATTATGCAAAAAACGGGCAGTGTTTACATCATGTAATTGATAATGTTGGAAAGGGGAGAAATTGTGCTTTACAATGGTATTGACATTACAGTTGATCTGGAAGTATTACGCTTTTGGGGCGCTAAAATAAGGGTAATTGTACGGACCAAGGCGATGTACGAGTTTACGTGAGTTTACGTTAGCACCAATACAACCAGCCTGAAAACAATAGCTAGGTTGCCACTTGTTGTTCGCCTATTGAAATTGAATTTCAGTTCATGAAAATAAACAGTTAGCCAGCTACTTTACCCTGTTGCCCAAAGCTTCTGTTATAAGCAGCCAACTAGCTTCATGTGTTGTGAAGCTAGCCACAATAAGGATTGGCACAAAAGTGGAATTTGCTGTTTTCAAAATAAAGGTATGTCATTGATAGTGATGCAAATGATTACAAATAGTAGAATTATGCCCTACCTTTACTTTGAAGGCTAACTGCAAATTCCACTATTGTGGCTAATCCTTATTGTCTCTAGTTTCACATAGATGGGTCCAACCACCATTAATCAAATAAGAACCGTCTTATAAATTAGGGCTATTTTAGATAATGATACCTAGCTATATAGTTAACTACCTGACTATAGCTACTGAAACAGATTATGTCGGTTTGCGATGTTTTTGGGGAAGAACATTGTTTGCATTCATGAGTTAGCTAGCTTTTTTTATGACCAGCATCAGAGCATACGTATTGATGAATCGTTGACATGTGAAATTCGAGTGATTGTGTAATCAATGTGTAATAACTACGTAAAAAAAATATGAACGCGTAAAATTATTATGTGACGGCCAGTCATATTCAGGTCCTGATTGGTCAACAAGCTTGTTTTTTGACACGCAAAGACCCAAACGGCTTCCATAGAAATCCTGGTTGAGAATGAAACGACGGAACAAATGAACAAGGAAACAGCACAGCAAGTAAGTGAGGAAATAGGTTTTGATTATGTTTTACTGGTAATGGGGACATATGGAAATGCCAACAAAATAACTTTTTGGTGTGTTTGTGTAACCTTTTATTTAACTAACTAACAAATTCTTATTTACAATGATGGCCTACCCCGGCCAAACCCGGACGACGATGGGCCAGTTGTGCGCCGCCCAATCATGGCCGGATGTGATACAGCCAGGATTTGAACCGGGGACTGTAGTGACGCCTCTTGCACTGAGATGCTGTGCCTTAGACTGCTGCGTCCATGTGTGTGTTTGTGTGTGTGTTAACTATTTAACTGTACTAAAATGCATAAAAGGCCACAAAAAATGTCAATATCGGGTATCGGTAGCTGTTTTTTTTGTCAAGGAAAATATCGGAATGGGCAAAAAATGTCATAGCGGTGCATCACTACTACTGACACTTGCATGGTTTGACACCAGTATTGCCAGCATTTGTTTTATTAACTGGACTGTCTGGAGTGTTCAGAGAGGAGACTAAAGAAGTGAAGTGGACAAACTGCCAGTGTTTTAAAGTTCTATGAAATGAGTCTGTGTCGTTACTAACCTTTGTGATAGTGAGTGGAGGAAAGGTTGCTGGATTGAATCCCCGAGCTGACAAGGTAAAAATGTTATTCTGCCCCTGAGCAAGGCAGTTAAGCCACTGTTCCCGGGGCACCGAAGACGTGAATGTCGATTATGGCAGCCCCCCCCCCTCCACCTCTCTGATTCAGAGGGGTTGGGTTAAATGTGGAAGACACATTTCAGTTGAATGCATTCAGTTGTACAACTGACTAGGTATCCCCTCTCCCATTCAGAAAGTATTCAGACCCCTTGACTTTTCCCACGTTTTGTTACGTTACAGCCTCATTCTAAAAAGACAGAGAGACAATTTCATGGTCACACTCCAGTTTTGAAGCTTAATGTAATGATCATCAGTTTTCTACATGTGTACTAATAGTCAGACACCTTCAGTTGCTTCTATCTTTATCTATAAATGTTACTGTGGTGTGAACGGGAAACACAATTGGTTTTTGATTAAAATAATACAGTGAAGACCAGGTTAACTAAACGTATACTAAATGTGTTTTTGTCATTTATGTGAATTGGGGAAATCTACTTTAGTTTAAGTGCACTTAGTTTGTGTAGACTAATTTTAAAGTGTGTACTTTGTGATATTAATGAATTAGTGTTTTGTTGTCAATGCTTAGCTATCTGATCCATTGAAATGAGATCAGTGCTTGACTTGGACAGGAGCTCACTGGAGCAGAGAACCGGCACCTCAAATGTCTACTGTTTGAGCTCATGTTCCTGTCAAGGCTTTGGGTAACTGGTGAAAAGGAGTCAGACGCAGGAGAGTTGAGATGCGTGGACAAGGTATTTAATACACGAAAAAACACGGGTATAGAAATAATACAATGATCCGTGAAATTTTCCGGTACCACGAATAAACTGCCGTTCATACAAAGCCCGGCAACAAAATACCAGCCATCAGATACGTATGTATGTGTGAAACAGAGGGTTAAATACTGAATCTGTAATGGGGGAATTGAAACCAGGTGTGAAAAAAACAAAGACAAAACAAATGGAAAATGAAAAGTGGATCGGCAATGGCTAGAATACCGGTGACGTTGACCGCCGAGCGCCGCCCGAACAAGAAGGACTGACTTCGGTGGAAGTCATGACACCGACCTCGGGGACGACCCGGATGGAGACGGTGGAACTACTGCAGCATCGACGGGTCCAATACGTCCTCCACCGGCACCCAGGATCTTTCCTCCGGACCTTACCCCTCCCACTCCACGAGGTACTGAAGGCCCCTCGCTAGACGCCTCGAGTCCAGTATGGCTCGAACTGCATATGCCGGGTCCCCCTCGATGTCCAAATGGGAGGAGGAACCTCCCGCACCTCAGACTCCTGGAGTGGACCAGCCACCACCGGCCTGAGTAGAGACACATGGAACGAGGGGTTAATATGGTAATCGGGGGAAGCTGTAACCTGTAACAAACCTTGTTCAGTCTCCTCAGGACTTTGAATCGCCCCACAAACCGCGGGCCCAGTTTCCGGCAGGGCAGGTGGAGGGACAGGTGGAGGGTCGAGAGCCCCGGTGTGCTGTGGCGGTCTGTGCCAGTCCGCTGACGCCTCCCGGCCCACTGAAGGTGCACAAGAGCGGTGTCCCATGTCTCCTCCGAGCGCCTAAACCAGTCGTCCACCGTAGGAGCCTCGATCTGGCACTGATGCCTAGGTGCCAGAACCGGCTGGTACCCCAGTACGCACTGGAAGGGGGAGAGGTTAGTGGATGAGTGGCGGAGCGATTTTTGGGCAATCTCTGGCCAAGGTATGAACGCCGCCCACACCCCCGGCCAGTCCTGGCAATAGGACCGCAGAAACCTACCCACATCCTGGTTCACTCTCTCCACCTGACCGTTACTCTTGGGGTGAAAACCTGAGGTAAGGCTGACCGAGACCCTCAGACGTTCGATGAACGCCCTCCAGACCCTTGATCAGATACTGTGTCCTCAGGCACCCCGTGTTGCCGGAAGACGTGTGTGAACAGGGCCTCCGCAGTCTCTAGGGAGGTAGGGAGACCGGGCAAAGGGAGGAGACGGCAGGACTTAGAAAACCAATCCACAACGGCCAGGATCGTGGTGTTCCCCTGTGAGGGAGGAAGATCTGTTCGGAAGTCCACCGACAGGTGCGACCACGGCCGTTGTCGAATGGGTAAGGGTTGTAGCTTCCCTCTGGGCAGGTGCCTAGGAGTCTTGCACTGGGCGCACACCGGGCAGGAGGAAGCATAAACCCTCATGTCCTTAGCCAAGGTGGATCACCAGTACTTCTCACTGAGACAACGCACTGTCCGGCCGATACCCGGATGACCAGAGGAGGGTGACGTGTGGGCCCAATAGATCAAACGGTCGCGGACAGCAGACGGAACGTACAGACGCCCAGCTGGACACTCGGGGGAGTGGGCTCTGCACGTAACACCCGCTCGATGTCCGCGTCCAGCTCCCACACTACAGGTGCCACCAGGCAAGAGGCCGGGAGTATGGGAGTGTTATCCATGGACCTCTGTGTCATACATCCGGGACAGTGCATCTGCCTTAGCGTTCTAGGAACCTGGTCTGTAGGACAGGGTGAAAACAAAACGGGTAAAGAACATGGCCCACCTTGCCTGGCGAGGGTTCAGTCTCCTCGCCGCCCGGATGTACTCCAGATTGCGGTGGTCAGTCCAGATGAGAAAAGGGTGTTTAGCCCTCTCAAGCCAATGTCTTCACGCCTTCAAGGTCTTGACGACAGCCAACAGCTCCCGGTCCCCCACGTCATAGTTTCGCTCCGCCGGGCTGAGCTTCTTCGAAAAGAAGGCACAGGGGCGGCGCTTTGGTGGCATACCTGAGCACTGAGAGAGCACGGGTCCTAACCCAGCCTCAGACCTGCGTCCACCTCCACTATGAACGCCAAAGAGGGATCCGGATGAGCCAGCACAGGAGCCGAGGTAAACAGAGCCGTGACCAAAAGCCCTGTCCGCCTCAGCCGACCACTGCAAACGCAGTGGTCCCCCCCTTTCAGCAGTGAGGTAATGGGAGCTGCTACCTGACCAAAGCCCCAGATAAACCTCCAGTAGTAGTTGGCAAACCCTAGAAACCGCTGCACTTTCTTTACCGTGGTGGGAGTCGGCCAATTACGCACAGCTTAAATGCGGTCACTCTCCATCTCCACCCCCTGATGTGGAAATGCGATACCCTACGAAGGAGATGGCCTGCTGGAAGAACAGGCATTTCTCAGCCTTGACATACAGGTCATGCTCCAACAGTCGTACAAGTACCCTGCATAAATGGCGCGGGTAGAGGAGTAAATCAGAATGTCATCGATATACACCACTACACCCTGCCCGTGCAGGTTCCTGAAAATCTTGTCTACAAAGGATTGGAAGACTGATGGAGCATTCATCAACCCGTATGGCATGACAAGGTACTCATGGCCTGATGTGGTACTAAACGCCGTCTTCCACTCTTCTCCCTCCCGGATACGCACCAGGTTGTAAGCGCTCCTGAGATCCAATTTTGTGAAGAAGTGTTCCCCGTGCATTGACTCGATCGCACTGGCTATGAGAGGCAGCGGGTAAATACCTCACAGTGATTTGGTTAATGCCTCAGTAGTCAATACACCTCTATCCTTCTTCTTCACGAAAATGAACTCGAGGAGGCAGGTGAAGTGGAGGGCCGAATGTACCCCTGCCCCAGAGATTCGGAAACGTATGTTTCCATAGCCGCCGTCTCCTCTTGCGACAGGGGATACACGTGACTCCTGGGAAGTGCTGCGTCTACCGGGAGATTTATCGCACAATTCCCCTCCCCCCGTCGATGGGGTGGTAATTGAGTCAAATCGGTATATTCAGAGGGGATGCGCACGGTGGAGACCTGGTCTAGGCTTTCCACTGTAGTAGCACCGATGGAAACCCCTACTCACCTGGGTTGACACGAGAGTGTCCCGACAGACGTCCTCGCGCCTGCTGCTTCGACTCCCAGAGGAACCTCCCCAGCACCGACCGGCAGTGTGCCCTCTGCGGCCACAGATGGTGCATGGAATGGCCCCGCCTCCGGTCGCCCTAAGTGCAGCACCTCCCAGCTCCATGGGCGGTGGTGCTGGGGGATGGAATTGACAGACCCCGATCTGGATGTCCGCGGGTAGCCAGCACGTTATCCAGCCGGATGGACAGGTCCACCAGCTGGTTGAATGTGAGAGTGGTGTCCCTGCAGGCAAACTCCCGACGGACGTCCTCGCGCAGACTGCACCGGTAGTGATCGATCAGGGCCCTGTCATTCCATCACGAACTCCTGTGCGCTCCTCGTCCCCTGCCTCAGGTGTACGAGACGTGAAATCCCAGTGGTCCAACAAGCTGCTTCTTCCCCAACATAAGGCGTTGGCCCACTCCAGGGCCTTCCCTGAGAATCAGGAAACGAGGGCGATACTTAGCCCGGCAACAAAATACCAGCCATCAACATAGAACTAACACGCACACATACATGTGGGAAACAGAGGGTTAAATACTGAACATGTAATGGATCGGCGATGACTAGAAGACCGGTGACGTCGACAGCCGAGCGTCGCCCGAACAAGGAGAGGGATCGACTTCGGCGGAAGTCGTGGCAGTTCCTCTTATAGAATATTAGCTCAACAGTATTGTGGAGCTCCTGTGCCTAAATATAAACAGTACCAGCACCCATTTCAGTCCAAGTCAAGCACTGAATTAGATAATTGAACATATAATATATTTTTAGAGAGTAAGGAAAGTGCCAGAACTGTCAAGACAATAACATTTGTTTCTGTTTCTCATTGTTACTACAGGACTAGAATTAAGTCTGAGGCCAGTAACATCAACAGTAATGACAAACCCAGCCTGCCTCTCTCCTTCCACACTGAGTCCAACCCCACAGTCACTGGGTCCTGATTGTGACAGTGGAGCCCAGTTTGCACTGCAGGATCCAGAGATGGCATCAGTGAAGGTGGAAGACAGCAGTCAAACACTGGAGCTGAATGTCAACTTTAAAGATGAAGAAGAGGAGGAGAAGATTGGGAAATCTGTTAATCATGGTAAGAGCAGGTTCTATCTAACTAAGTTTGTTGTTCATTCCAACTTCCCACTGTGTATGAAAAGTTGCAGTAGAGCTGTTTCATGATGAACTGTTTCAATGAGAAGGTAGATGTTATTTCATGCTACTGAGATGTGCATGGTTTGACACCAGTATTGCCAGCATTTGTTTTATTAACTGAGCTATCTGGAGTGATCAGAGAGTAGACTAAAGAAGTGAAGTAGACCAACTGCCAGTGTTTAAAGTTCTATGAAGTGAGTCTGTGTAGTTACTAACTCTTGTGATAGTGAGTAGAGGATGATATGAAATTAGTCTGTGTCGTTACTAACCCTTGTTATAGTGAGTGGAGGATGATATGAAATTAGTCTGTGTCGTTTCTAACCCTTGTTATAGTGAGTAGAGGATGACAAGCCCCTTTTTTTAGCTTTCATCTCTTACCCACTTTTAGAATAGTTTTATTCCCCTGTATTGTACAGGCTACTGATATGAATACATATGTCACCCAGTACAGACAGAAGAGGACCGGTCACCCCTTTGAGCCTGGTTCCTCTCTGTTTCCTCCAAGGTTCCTGCTTTGTAGGGAGTTTTTCGTGGCCATTGTGCTTCTACATCTGCATTGCTTGCTCTTTGGGGATTTTGGGTTGGTTTCTGTAAAGAACTTTGTTACAACTTATGTAAAAAGAGCTTCATAAAATACATTTGATTGATATGTATATCACACCAATTGACTGGTTGTTCTGATATTGTTCACACAGGAGACCACGTTGAGACATTCTCTATATCCAGAGAGCATCAACAGGAAGATCACATAGCAAAGAGGTCTCACCACTGCACACATTGTGAGGAGATTTTCCCATTTCTATCTAAGCTAAAAATACACCTAAAAATACACACAGGAAAAAAGCTTTACTCCTGCTCTGAATGTAGAAAATGCTTCAAAACGTCAACTAAACTAAAAGTTCATCAGAGAACACACACAGGAGAGAAGCCTTACTCCTGCTCTGAATGTGGAAAATGCTTCAAAACGTCAACTGCGCTAAAAGTTCATCAGAGAACACACACAGGAGAGAAGCCTTACTCCTGCTCTGAATGTGGGACGAGTTTCTCAAATTGGTACACCTTAAAACGACATGAACGTATACACACAGGACATGAACGTATACACACAAGAAAGAAGCCTTACTCCTGCACTGAATGTGGGGCGAGTTTCTCTGAACTGGGTACCTTAAAACGACATGAACGTATACACACAGGAGAGAAGCCTTACTCCTGCTCTGAATGTGGGGCGAGTTTCTCTCAACTGGGTACCTTAAAACGACATGAACGTATACACACGGGAGAGAAGCCTTACTCCTGCTATGACTGTGGGGCGAGTTTCTCTCGTCCGGACACCTTAAAACAACATGATTGTATACACACAGGAGAGAAGCCTTACTTCTGCTCTGACTGTGTAAAATGCTTCAAAACATCAACTGACCTAAAAGTTCACCAGAGAACACACACAGGAGAGAAGCCTTACTCCTGCTCTGACTGTGGAAAGAGTTTCTCTCAACTGGGTATCTTCAAACAACATGAACGTATACACACAGGAGAGAAGCCTTACTCCTGCTCTGACTGTGGAAAGAGTTTCTCTCAACTGGGTACCTTCAAACAACATGAACGTATACACACAGGAGAGAAGCCTTACTCCTGCTCTGACTGTGTAAAATGCTTCAAAACATCAACTGACCTAAAAGTTCACCAGAGAACACACACAGGAGAGAAGCCTTACTCCTGCTCTGACTGTGGAAAGAGTTTCTCTCAACTGGGTACCTTCAGACAACATGAACGTATACACACAGGAGAGAAGCCTTACTCCTGCTCTGACTGTGGAAAGAGTTTCCATCAACTGGGTGCCTTAAAACAACATGAACGTATACACAAAGTAGAGAAGCCTTACTCCTGCTCTGACTTTGAAAAGAGTTTCTTTCAGGAGTAAGAGAAGCCTTACTCCTTTTCTGACTGTGGGGCAAGTTTCTCTCGTCCGGACACCTTAAAATGACCTGAACATATACACACACTGGAGAGAAGCCTTACTCCTGCTCCGACTGTGGAAAGTGTTTCTCTTGAATGTGCCATTTAAAAAGACACCAAAGGAAACACGAGTGGAGCCTTACCACTGATCTGACTGTAGGAAATGTTAAAACACCAGCTGAGCTTTAAGGTCATTTGAGAAAAGACAAAGGAGAGAAGCCTCATTTCCGCTCTCAATGTGGCAAGAGTTTTTCCCAATTGGGTAATGTAAAAACACACCAACGGATACACACTTCAGAGAAGCCTTATCACTGCACTGACTGTGGGAAGAGGTTCTACAGATTGGGTCATTTAAAAAGACACAAATGTATACATAAAGGACAGGCCTCATCAGTTCTCTCAGACCAGCTAAGATTAGACACTCCACTTAATTCTCATGTCATTAAATAATTGGCAACGTTGAATTTGATAAAATGAAGAAAGTGTAGAACACTATTGTAATCGTATAGTTTCTCACTGTGAGAGAACAATGCAGAGGAAAGGGAGCATTATAGAATGTTAGTCTCTCTTTACTGATCAGTGTGCACCTTGTCAGTTTTGGTGTGAGAGAGAATAAAGTAGACGGCACACGTCAAACGTTTGATTTATGACCCTATGTCCGGATGACGTGTGCATGCCCATATTTGGGCATCCGGTAAGGTCATCCTGGTGGGAAGTGATCACGTGGTTATGCCCATATATGTTTATCCTGTTCCTGTTCTCACGCCTTAGAGTGAGTGAGACAATATGTCTATAATGCCTTTGAAGTTGTCATGATGATTGATGTCTAGTGACCTCTTTGAACTGGGGGGATGGCCATTTCAAAGAGTTTGACCCCCCCCACCCCCTGTTTATTGACCTTAGGGTTGTTGTCTATGAAACACGAATGTCCTGGGGTATTGGGGTTGGCAGACGTCTTGTTCTGGGCTTTATTTATATGGCATGTGTCCCCAGAACACTAAACAAGATTTTATAAATCAGCATGGATTTTGTGATCAGTGGCAAAGCTGTGATGACTGTAACAACGGAAGCAGGACCTCGGTTGAATACGATGCGCCAAAAAAGGCGGTTTCTAAGTGTGTATAGAACCCAAATACCGCCCGCAACTACGCTGAAAGATCAAGTGCTGATGTCTAATGGACATCAATCGGGGTATCGGTTTGATTACCTGGCCTGTAGAGTGAACCTCTATACGGTAGCCGAAGGAGAAGAATATACAGACCAGACTTTAGGAGTGGACTACGGGCTTGAAGACTGGACGGTTTTTCGCAAGGTTGTGTGTCCCGAACTGAGCCTTATCACCAAGGGGTATAGCTTGTTCAAGGTGCCCCTGACTCCTCAGGAAGAATAATTCACAGGGTGAAAATACAAAGAAAGAATGGACTTCCATGTGGCTACGTGGAGTTCTATTTCGGCAACGAGGAAACCCGCAACCAAAACATTTGTGATGGAGGGGATTTTAGGTTGCTCATGCTTATTCCTTTTCAAATTTGGGATCAAATGGAATTGAAAATGTTCCAGCTGTTGGACGCTCTCTTTGTACAGAGCCAACAGTGGCAGAGCATTGTTCATGTAAAGAAGTGCATAATATATACGAATCCTGAGGATTATGATTCAAAGGAGCCCCAAGAAGGTACATCCTCAGAAGGGACAGCCTCCGAAGAAAACTAAGTACGCGGTTGCGTTAACCACGCCCTGATACCCAAAGGACTGGTTCAACAATAAAAGGAGTGCCCTTAAAGCCTCCAGTTCTTCATTTCATCATACACCATGGATATTCATACAACATACCAGGACTCCGATACGACATGGGGGCCAGACCCTAAGGACTCTATGCCTCGCAGCCCGGCTTTCTACTCCCCCCTGGCGAGACCCACGACACCCCCTACATGTACACAGCCTGAGGACGTGTTTGATGGGGTAGTCAGTACTATTTTTGTGGACACCATCAAGGCCTCTGTAGCCACACTTCTAGACGTGGTGATTGGAGAATATATAAGAGAAATGCATCGGTTGTGAGATCAATCACCCCAGCAAGCGCCGTATATGACCCGCCAAGATACTACTTCTTCAACCAATTTGAGGAGCTGGTGAAAAGACTGTGGTCCTGCAGGTTTATACCATCGCTGGTCAGAGCCCTGGAGTCTATGGGTCTTGTGCCGTCTATCCCCAGAGTTTACTTGGTAACCACGGCATTCCTACACGAACTGAAGGAGGCCATCTACATCCACGATAAACTCAAAGAAATCCGACACACCCTGTTGGACGACAATAAATACCGGGAAGTTGTGGTGGCTGATGTGATGACTTTCTGGCTCAATAAACCCCAAGAGACCGAGTGACATGTTGTTATTTAGATGTAATGCAATGGGCAACTATGTGTATACGATGTTAGAGATAATAAATAAATGTCTTATTTTGAGAGAACTTACAAATGTTATGCATCAGATTATTGAAAATAAAGTGAACGATGTATCGTTCTACACAACACACAATGCCTGGGTTAATGTAGAGCGTGTGCTGAAAATGGAACAAATCATGAATCATGTTGTGGATGATTCTGAAGAACTAGAAACAACTTTGTCTAAGATTTGACTTGTTTGAAACACCATTTAATTGTAACGTGTATCATATTTGTTGTTTATATGCTTATATATCTGACATGTGTGTTTTCAAAGTTCAGCGACACAAGTCTGTAACTCAAAACCAAATATACAGGGTGTTGCATGCTGTGATCGTTGAGAAAACTGGGACTGAATATACAGACAATCCTGAATTGTCTGTATACGTAATACTTGATGCATGAATAAAATAATTCTATAATGAAAATGAAATGTTGTCGTTATTTGAAAGTGGCTCATTAACGTTATTGTACCTCAGAGAGGCAAGAAGGATGGCGGAGCAGATGTTGAAAAACATTTATTATAATCCCTCTAACCCCGGGTCTTATGGGGGTAAGGAACGTTTACAGAGAGCTATAGCCGAAGAAACAGGTAGCCGGTTAAGTGATGCTAAAGTGAATGAGTGGTTATCAGAGCAGGATGCATATACTCTCCATAAACCTGTAAGAAAGGCGGATCTATGTGACATGCAGGTCCTTGCAGATAAAAATGATGGAAATCGCTACATGCTAACGGTTACAGATATTTTCTCTAAAATAGCATTTGTAAGGGGCTTAAATAAGAGCGGGGCAGAGGTGACCCGGGCCTTTGACCCTATCTTGAAGGATGGAGGAGCCCCCAAGAAAGTGCAGACTGATGCCGGAAAATAATTGTTTTAATAATACTTTTCAGAAACTCATGAAGAAGGACAATATAGTACATTTTGCTAGAGGCTCGGATTTGAAAGCTTCAGTTGTTGAACGCTTTAACAGAACTCTGAAGGAGCGGATGTGGCAATATTTTACAGCTCACCACACGCATAGATATATCGATATAGTTCAAGGTTTAGTGAAGGGATACAACAACAGCTGCCATAAGAGTATATGTATGAAGCCCTCCGAGGTCTCTTCTGAAAACTCTTTTCTTCAAGTCTTTAAAAATCTGTATGGTTTGTTCCCCCTTCGCCGTAAGAAAAAAAATATTTTTAAATTCATAGTTGGGGACTTGGTGCGTATATCCAAGTTGAGGGGTGTTTAGACTAAAAATATGAGCAGCGATGAGTTGTTCACCGCTACCGAGTGTTGTCTTGGAGGATCGTTACAAAATATAACACTTACAAGAACTTGTGAATTCAATATAGGCTTTTAATACAAACATATCAGAAGCCTAGATGGTCCGCGGAACACACCCTTTTCCAGAGCACTGGCTCTGTTTTTATACACACACAGTATATGAGTCCATTCCACATGTTAATAAAGTTACTTCCCTCATAAAGTTAGTCCATCTGCCACCATTATCTTTCAATCTGTGCTTCCTGCTTGTTCACGCCCAATAACGCCCATATCTGCTTTCAATCAAGTTATAATGGTGACAGGACCTCTTCATGTCCCAAAAATAATACATGCCCATCTTATCCTATGGGCCCCTTATGTTTAGCTTGTCCTTATTAGGACTAGTAGACTATGTGTCTCTTCTCTTCATGTCCTAAAAATATATGCCCTATGTCTATAGTCCATCAGTTGGTCATTTGGCTGACCCCCTCCTTTGTATGTCCCTCTGACCTTGGTATGTCCAGCTGTCCTATGCTCTCATGGCCTTACTTTGGCTTCCTGTCCTATACAATAGACAATGCATTTTACCAGAATGGCAAATGCACTCTAAGTGTATCTTTCTCTTGTGGTACAGTATTATGTTTCTCCCTATATGTACATCTTGCTCCCACAGTGTCTGCCACGCATACCCCAGGTCTACAAGTTAAAATATTATGACGGGGAGCTTATAGAGGGATCTTTTTATGAGCAGGAATTACAGAAGGTACAGTTGGGTAAAGACAAAGTCTTTCACGTGGAGGAGATTCTAGATCAAAAGAGAGAAAAGGGTAAAAAAAAAAAAATGGGTGCTGGTCCGCTGGAAAAACTGGCCCCAAAAGTTCAACAGTTGGGTATTAGAGCAGGATGTGGTGGAGGCATCGGGGGTTAACTTAAACCCTCATGCATGATAAATACCCCATCATTCGCGTGTACACAGGAGTGCATCATGGAACACACCGGCTTCTACCTGACTCTCCCCAGTAATGCGTCGTAATAATCAGAGTTAGAATTATACAACCAATTTTCCAAAGCCTATAGAGTTACCAGAGGCCTGTAGGTCTCAGCGAGATTACATACCCCCATAGTTGGTATAATATCAAAGATAAGGACCGTGATTTTTATTGCAAAGGGATATCGGAACCTGCAAAACTTATTAAGCTTAAAAAAGCTTAAAAAACTGTCGACAGGATCGTCTCAGAGTTGAATGAACTCTTAACCCTGAACAATATGGAAATATTCCTGATCTACAACCCTATACATAAACGTGTACAAATCTCAGGGGATGCTGACGGGGGTATAAAGACCAGCGGTAAGTTAGCCTACATGTTGGGGATGGGTCCCAATAAATGGACGTATGTGAAAGATAAATTATTCCCATTCCCTGCGGATATACATTCAGGATTTTACAACATATTTGTGTATACCGACATCATATCCTATCAAAGGGTCGGAGACAGCTGTGTGCCCCTCCTGAGAACAGTTCATATAGACGGAAAGGATGGGGACATAGTCACTGTCACCTACGACAAGCCACACTACGTACCTGTAAGCAAGAAATATATTGAAAACATTCTGGTTGAGCTTAAAACGGATCAGAACGAAAACATTGAATTTACTTATGGTAAAACGATTGTAAAACTCCACTTTAGACCCACCAAAACCTCTCTACAAATATAATATTAGTATTATATATTTTTATAAACATAATACAAATCAATTTAAATAGGGTTATGGACCATCAACATCTCGACCCTAACCGCTATGTCTCATACTATGTTGATCAAGTGGGTAATGGCTGTTATGGATCCCCGACCATGTACGGTTCGGGGATAGGAGGGATAGTTCGTAACCTCTTTAGGATGGTTTTACCGTTTATGAAGAGAGGCTTCAGCATAGCCAACCCACATTTAAAATCAGTGGCTAAAAATACAGTAAGTGAGGTTGTAGCCAATGCTATGACCAGAAGGGCGTCACCAGATGCAGAGCATCAAGAAAGCTTGGGGCTTATGATGTTGTCTCGAAGACCAAAAAAGAGACCTCCGGGTATAAGGCGCAGGCTTGCTTCTAAAAAGCGGAGGTTAACAGTTAAAAGAAACTCAGTAAGTCAAAGACGTGGTACAGTGAGGAGGTCTGGACCAAAAACGACAAAAATACTCTGAAGTATTTTCTAAAAGAAGAGTGCAACATGGCTCTTTTACACCGCATGTCCTCTGAAGCTGTAAAGACAGAGCTCGATCTTTTCACGCCCCCCTTAACCCAACATTCAAATAGAGAGGTCCAGTTATGTGGAGATAGCCCCACTCTCTGCCATTACAGACAACGGTCCCATAGAATTGTTCATACCAGGCCACGGTGACAACTATCTGGACTTCAACAACACCTTGGTGCATTTGCGTCTAAAAGTGACCAAAAGAGATGGTACTAATATTGCAGGCAATGCCAAAGTGAGATGACCCAAGATGGCCGTCCGTTCTTTAGCTGTAGCCCCAACTAGGATTCTCAAGAGGGGCAGGTTTCTTTTTAAACGCAGAGACATAGCCGTTACTTTTTAGGAATGTACGCAGCCGGCCACTCCCATGAGGAGCAGGCTGGTTCGTAGCCTCAGGTGTTCTGGAATATTTGCTTTTAAATCCACGATTAAATAAGAAAATGGCACTTTGGTAGCGTCCTCATAGCTCTCCATGAAGTAGGATTTCCTTCCCGGGTACATCTGCTGAGCTAGAATGCTAATTTGCAGTTTGTCTCTAGGATTTTTGAACAAAACCATGTAATTGGCGTTCAAGCTAATGCTACGACTATTTTTACCTTGGTGAAACACATTCTGCACCAAGTAAAGCACGGACAGGTTCCTATGATGAGTATATTGGGTAAAAGCTCGTGCAATTTCGGGATGTTCGCTACCTGCAAATAGCATATCGTCCAAAACCAGCAGATTGTTTTTATGAGGAGGGAGAAGTTCATCATCAGACAGGGATTCAGGTTTTCCTTCAACAAACGTGATTTTTATTGTCTTCAATAATTCATCATACAGAGGTTGATAACATGAATAACACCACACAACATTATCAGGCTTTTGAGATAACACATGTTCAGAATTCTCTAAAACACTTTTTACAAAGCAAGTTTTACCACTATTTGATGGGCCTGCGATTTAGGCTGAAAATGGCAGTTGCAAACGGGGGTCAAAATCAGCTACAGCAGTCATTATATCTTAAGCTTTAAGACACACTGGGGGGGCTTGTAGCATAAGTCAGTAGCCAAAGGGCAATGTGGTCCCGTCAGGCAATAGCAGTCTCTTGTCATAGACTACCCTGAATCTTTTAGTTAGTGGGGTGTTCCTTAGATGGAAGCCCTTTTTATCCCTAACAATTTTTTTGTAGGAGCTCAAAATCTCCAAATCACTATTCCTGTTGTTTATGAAACCCTCGACCAAGCGTGTGATTGATTCCAAGTTTACACGCGGGGCATTTTCATAGTTTTGAGTCACGCCTTTGGCTTTCAACACCACGTGATTGTCTTTAGTCCTAAAAGCATAGCTTTCGGGTCCACATGAGGACCATTCTGTGATATGGTCACCCTCTTCAAGTTCACTCGTTAAACCACCCAGATAGTCGCCAAGTGGGGGGTTCCAATCACGCATCAAAGAAGAAAGGGTCTCTCTGATCTCCGAACAGCCAGCAAGGCTCACAATACGTGCAATCTACCTTGGCCGAATAACATAGCCATGTACGTGGTCATTTTGATTCCAGCCTTGGTTGTAGTGGTGTAATACGACTCGGAAAAACGCCGCCTTTGGATCCACATTTGTTGCATAATGCCCCCTGTCAGTTGGATAGGTAAAAATGTTGTCTGTCCCACTTCCACCTGTTTCCTCAGCCACCACGATTCTAGCCTCGCCCTGATCCTCTTCCTCCCTGCCCGGCCCGGGGATAGCTTGTCCGGCCTGGCTTGTGCTCAGGGTCGTATCCGCCGATACCTGACAACCTGTATCCTCCTCTGTCAAAGTTGCTTCTTCTGGTATGATGGAACAGCTCGGCCTTGGCTCACTTAAAACGCTAAAAGCCGCTGCTGGTGATGATAAACCTACATCCTCTTCTGGTCCTGCTACATTGCTTGTGCTAGCAATGGCTGCACTTGAACTGCATTTGAAAAAGGAATCTAATTTAACTAATTTGATACCTCCTCTCATCCTTTCTCATTTTTGATCCTTGCTCTTTTGGTCTCCACTTTTGTGTTGATACATTGCTGATTTTTAAATCCGTAATTTTCTATTCTCGACATTCTCTCTTTATTTTTCTTTTGCCCGTTGTCTCTTGACAGCTAGCTCAACTGTTGCTTTAAACGATGACAGAAACAACAACGCTTTGGAGAGTATTTTTGCACAATGAATCCCAGAATGCATTTCATTATCTTAACATGGTATTGAATAATATGATTTATTTAGCAAATGAATTAGATGTATTGTCATCAATACACTAAAATATCATGCTGACATGTAGTGACAAAAAAACATTTTGTTGGTGAAACCATCAGTGAGATCATTTATCATATGGCCTAAATTAAAGAAGTAATCGGTGCGATGGACTCGTGTCAACAATTAGTATTTGGTATGGTAGGGTGGAATTAAAATGACATAGGGGGCCTGTGGCTCCGCAGATCCGGGCCCGTCACCGGGCTCATGTACGACACGGGCCCTGGTGCAACCACACCGGCTGAAGCTACGCCACTGGGTGGTATACAGAAGATTTGGTAAAATACCAAGTCCATATTATGGCAAGAACAGCTCAAATAAACCATTTGTAACAGAATTTTAGTTAGTCCAACATAATGCTAGAGCTTTGCTTTCAGCACCATGGAGTGAATCCTTACCACCGTTGCACCTGGCTATCAGCCACAGGAGCCTCGTCTGGCAGCTAATTCACCCTCATTTACTGCCTTTTTAAAAAACATAGCTGATATGGCTGACTTGCTTAAACAAATGTGGTTTCTACTGACTCTTTGTGGATTTGTGTAAGTCGATAAGAACCGCCTAGTTAAATTAAGGTTAAATAACAATAAAATATGTACATGCTAAAATCGCCACTGTAAAGCACACAGGGTGTTCACTCCTTAGGCCCACCTTCCTTTCTGCATCAGACTTCAGCTTCATATCTGGGGTGGAACATCTACTTCTGAAAGTACCATGGTTAGATTCATAATGACATCTCAGATTGAACTCTTTGCAAACAGCAACAGTCTCGTTACAAAGAAGACATACTGGTTTGAAATTGGAGAAGTACGATGAATATGGGTGATCAAATCCAACAGGTGTAGTTAGACCTTACAGTGAAATACTTACTTACAAGCCCTTAACCAACAATGCAGTTTTAAGAAGAAAAATAATAAATAAAAGTAACAAATGATTAAAGAGCAGTAAAATAACAATAGCGAGGCTATATGCAGGGGGTACTGGTACAGAGTCAATGTGGAGGCTATATGCAGGGGGTACTGGTACAGAGTCAATGTGGAGGCTATATGCAGGGGGTACTGGTACAGAGTCAATGTGGAGGCTATATGCAGGGGGTACTGGTACAGAGTCAATGTGGAGGCTATATGCAGGGGGTACTGGTACAGAGTCAATGTGGAGGCTATATGCAGGGGGTACTGGTACAGAGTCAATGTGGAGGCTATATGCAGGGGGTACTGGTACAGAGTCAATGTGGAGGCTATATGCAGGGGGTACTGGTACAGAGTCAATGTGGAGGCTATATGCAGGGGGTACTGGTACAGAGTCAATGTGGAGGCTATATGCAGGGGGTACTGGTACAGAGTCAATGTGGAGGCTATATGCAGGGGGTACTGGTACAGAGTCAATGTGGAGGCTATATGCAGGGGGTACTGGTACAGAGTCAATGTGGAGGCTATATGCAGGGGGTACTGGTACAGAGTCAATGTGGAGGCTATATGCAGGGGGTACTGGTACAGAGTCAATGTGGAGGCTATATGCAGGGGGTACTGGTACAGAGTCAATGTGGAGGCTATATGCAGGGGGTACTGGTACAGAGTCAATGTGGAGGCTATATGCAGGGGGTACTGGTACAGAGTCAATGTGGAGGCTATATGCAGGGGGTACTGGTACAGAGTCAATGTGCGGGGGCACTTGACTGTCATTCCCAGTCAAGGTAATTGAGGTAATATGTACATGTAGGTGGCGTTATTAAAGTGACTATGCATAGATAATAACAGAGAGTAGCAGCAGCATAAAATAAGGGGGGAGGCAATGCAAATAGTCTGGGTAGCCATTTGATTAGCTGTTCAGGAGTCTTATGACTTGGGGGTTGAAGCTGTTTAGAAGCCTCTTGGACCTTGACTTGGCGCTCCGGTACTGCTTGCCGTGCGGTAGCAGAGAGAACAGTCTATGACTAGGGTGGCTGGAGTATGTGGTGGAAAATCGTCTTAGAAATATAACACTTACAAGAACTTGTGAATTCAATAAAGGCTTTTAATACGATATGAGTCCATCCCACATGCAAATGAAGTTACTTTCCTCAGTCCATCTGCCACCATTACCTTTTAGTTTAAGCTTCCTGTTTGTTCACGCCCAATAACGCCCATATCTGCTTTCGGTTAGGTTATAATGGTGGCGGGACCCTTTCATGTCCTAAAAGTAACATATGTCCAGCTGTCCTATGGGCCTGTGTCTTTGGCCTTTGTACTTGTGTTTAGCTTGGTGTGCTCTTTGGTATGTTGCCCTTATTAGGACTAGTATATTGTGTGTCCCTCTGACATTGGTATGTATTATTATTACTGGGTTCGGGTTAAATATCAACATTTAGACATGACAACTCACTACGGAGTTACTGGGTTATTACAGGCTGGCTAAACCGCTCGCTTCGCCTGCGCGCACCCCGCTAAATCGGGAGTTAATGTCATGTATGCTGAGAAAACATAGGAACAATAATTACATTGACAGGATGTAGAGATGATGTAATCTCGTGTATTTGTTGCTTCTGGGCAAAACAACATGCCAATGATTACATTAAGTTAATGTACATGACTACATTAGCTGAGGTCATAATTACATTTGTTACATCTGGACATACTAATTACAGGAGTAAGCGGAGAGAAAATGGTAGCAAATATGACCAACATATGAAACATGGAGTATACAAACATTAGCTATATTTGGATCAAAACAGACGGACAATTTTGGGCGAAATAAAGTCATTGATGGATGGACCTGCAAAGCCAGCGTGAAATTCCCATTTAACCGGTAGATGTTGGCTTTTTTCAATGCAGGATTCTACATGCAGGAGTTAGTCGGTAGCGTGGTGTGTCTGGTTTTGGGTAGGGAAATATGGCGAAGCCGAAGTGCTGTTCGAGTCTGGTGGCTCCAAGTTGAGTTAATTGGTAAGAATTAATTGAATGGAAGACGGAGACGACGAAAAATGGAGCAAACAGGCCAAAAGTTGTAAATGAACATCGGTTTCTTATGGAGTGCGATTCATCAACAATTATGTATTGTTGGGAGATCATTTGAGGTCAGGAAGATGGTAAAGGAGGCATTAGGAAAGGTAGAGTCAGTCAGAGTGACCAGTAGTGGTTTTGATTTCATGCGTCTCAGAAGAGCAGAAGGAGAGAGCATTGTTTTTTGGAGCAGGGCACCGATAAAATGTGTTATATCTGGAGTTTCGTTGGAAGAGTGAAGAGTGTCTGCCTACTCATGTGATGCTGCGATATGTAAGATACGCAGTGAGAGGGATTGTGAATAAACCACTGCAGTTATGAAATTGATAAAATAATGGCCATGTTTCAAGTGTGTACCGACGGAATATTTTTGGTATTTATTAGGATCCCCATTTAACCACTGCAAAAGTATCAAAATTGTTCACTTCTCTCATTGACTTCTCAAACCCATGCTTGGTCCGCTTCACAAGCGTTCTCTGAAGTCTCGCGTTGTTTGCGTCTCTGGGTTTAGAAACTGGTAGTGGGGGAACAGGAAATTACACTCATGCGCACATCATTCTTCACAACAAAGGACACGCCAGAATTGTGCAGTCGAGACCACAACTTCTGTGTACGTTTCAAATGTATTACTACTGGTATGTAATAGCACGTTTTAATATCTTAAGAACATGTCATAACATGCTAGGTAACAAATACGTCAAGTTATTATCACGTTTGGTAGAAGAAAAAAAATGTGCCAAACCGCGTGAGTGAACGTGATCACTTTTTAAATTATTTTTTTTTTTACAATTGACATAGATACTCTGTGTTTGTCTGAGTGGATGTATCTCGTCAAGGTAATCTCATTAAGGATCAAATAATTTGAGATTTCTGGGTTCGTTTAACATGTCGTTTTTGGTTTTGTGTAACGTTAAAATTCACGAGCTGGTAAAATGGCGGCTCCCTCTCGGTCTGCATCAACGGACTTCAGTGCAGGCAGTGAGGGTGCAGCAGAGAGACACCATTTTACGGTTGCACTACTGTTTTGGAGATAAATGTAATGATTATCAGTTTTCTACACGTGTACTAATATTGAGACATTCAGTTGTTTCTGGCTGTCTATAAATGTTACTATGGTGTGAACGGAAATAATATTGTTTTTTGATTGAAATAATACAGGGAAGACCAGGTTATTCAGGAAAATAGTACATAGTGCTGCCTGAAACATACTGCAACCTTGTACTGAATGGTTTTTGAGTCATTTATGTCAATTCAGAAATCTACTATAGATTAAGTTCTGTAGCCTAATATAAAGTGTATACTTTGTCTAATGTGAATGAACTCGTGTTTTGTTGTCAATGCTTAGCTACCAGATCTGTTGAAATGAGATCAGTGCTTGAATTGGACAGGAGCTCACTGGAGCTGAGTACCAGCACCTCAAATTTCTACTGCTTGAGCTCATGTTCCTCTTATAGAGAATAAAGTGCCAGAACTGTCAAGAGTAACTTTTGTATCCGTTCCTATTTATTACTACTGGCCGACTCAGATTAAGCCTGAGGCTGGTAACATCAACAGTGAGGACAAACCCAGCCTGCCTCTTATTGGGAATTTTCCAGTAAATGTGTGCACATTATACATCTTAGAGTAGTCAGCAGAATAAGTGCACTCTATATGTGTGTCTAGGTCATTAGGCACCATTAAACATGCACCTGTCTTGAGAGTGGGTGTGTCTGTTTATTGTTGTACCATTGCTATGGCTTCATGTTTACTGTTGCTATGGTTATGCCAGGAATGGAATCTATGCCCTACATGCACCTGTCTTGGGAGTGTGCATATCTGTCTATTTTTGTACCATTGCTATGAATGGAATCTATGCCCTAATGTGAAACCAAGCTAAAGTTAGTGCAAGGCAAAAAGATAATGGTGGCTAAATGGCCGAGGGGATGAACCATTAACATAAAGAGGAGTTACGTAAAGGAGGAAAACTATAACAAGTGTATGCCAAGGCTGGAAAGACACTTGCTTCATGAACCAGCTCGGGTTCTATTACTTTGTAATAAAGTATTTTTGAACTCACAGGCTCCGGTATTTCCACGACACTCTCCTTCCACACTGAGTCCAAACCTACAGTCACTGGGTCCTGATTGTGACAGTGGAGCCCAGTTTGCTCTGCAGGATCCAGAGATGGCATCAGTGAAGCTGGAAGACTGCAGTCAAACACTGGAGCTGAATGTCAACATTAAAGATGAAGAAGAGGAGGAGAAGATTGGGAAATCTGTTTCTCATGGTAAGAGCAGGTTCTATCTAACTAAGTTTGTTGTTCATTCCAACTTCCCACTGTGTATGAAAAGTTGCAGTAGAACTGTTTCATGATGAACTGTTTCAATGAGAAGGTAGATGTTATTTCAAGCTACTGACTAGAGATACACAATATATCGGTGAACATATCAGGTGTCTAGTTTAACGCTGATGTGCAAAACCGATGTCAAAGCTGACGTAAATACCTACCAATATAACGTAGGTACAGGACGTAATGAACTCGCGTAAACTTTTGCGACACAGCATTCCCATCCTAGCCCACCATGTCTGCTGTGTGTTGACTTCAAATTCTGGGGTGTGAACTACGTTTCTATGTAAGCGTTGATAGACATGGTAATGGCTTCATAGTATTGGAGAAAAGCTGAAAAAAACTGACCCTCCGTTACATCGTGACGTGTCATGCTGTAACGAACAGCATGCATAAAGCAACTATTTATGTCTTGCAATCTCTCTCCACCAGGTGTAGCTCTTCTCTCATCGTTTAAAAAACAAGATATGGACAGTGACGGGGGTAAGGAGAGGATACCTAGTCATTTTTTGCGTCATCATTGCATGCGATCAGCATTCTCAAAGGCGCTGTTTACTTCTAAGATCACTTTAGCACCGCCCTAAAAACCCGATTCAAATTCGACACAAACCTTCAAATAGGTATGTAATAAAACATTTATATAAACTCTTATTTGTGTTTTATTGACATTTTAGAGGCGATAAGTTGGACAGATCGAGTGGGGGAAAAAGCAATTTTCCCACACAACATCTTTCCTTCTCACTATCACGCATTAGTTTAGCTTCCCCACCTGCCATTTAAAAAAAGACCCCACAGGGCTCATTGCCTGTTTGAATTATGCAGAAACGGGCAGCGTTTACGTCATGTAATTGATCATGTTGGAAAGGGGAGAAATTGTGCTTTACAATGGTATTGACATTACAGTTGATCTGGAAGTATTACCCTTTTGGGGCGCTAAAATAAGGGTAATTGTACGGACCAAGGCGATGTACGAGTTTACGTGAGTTTACGTTAGCACCAATACAACCAGCCTGAAAACAATAGCTAGGTTGCCACTTGTTGTTCGCCTATTGAAATTGAATTTCAGTTCATGAAAATAAACAGTTAGCCAGCTACTTAACCCTGTTGCCCAAAGCTTCTGTTATAAGCAGCCAACTAGCTTCATCTGGCTAGTGAGGCTTGACCGGACCGGGTTATGTGTTGTGAAGCTAGCCACAATAAGGATTAGCACAAAAGTGGAATTTGCTGTTTTCTAAATAAAGGTATGTCATTGATAGTGATGCAAATGATTACAAATAGTAGAATTATGCCCTACCTTTACTTTGAAAGCTAACTGCAAATTCCACTATTGTGGCTAATCCTTATTGTTGCTAGTTTCACATAGATGGGTTCAACCACCATTAATCAAATAAGAACCGTCTTATAAATTAGGGCTATTTTAGATAATGATACCTAGCTATATAGTTAGCTACCTGACTATAGCTACTGAAACAGATTATGTCGGTTTGCAAAGTTTTTGGGGAAGAACATTGTTTGCATCCATGAGTTAGCTAGCTTTTTTTATGACCAGCATCAGAGCATACGTATTGATGAATCGTTGACATATGAAATTCGAGTGATTGTGTAATCAATGTGTAATAACTACGTAAAAAAAATATGAACGCGTAAAATTATTATATGACGGGCAGTCATATTCAGGTCCTGATTGGTCAACAAGCTTGTTTTTTGACACGCAAAGACCCAAACGGCGTTCCATAGAAATCCTGGTTGAGACGACGGAACAAATGAACAAGGAAACAGCACAGCAAGTAAGTGAGGAAATAGGTTTTGATTATGTTTTACTGGTAATGGGGACATATGGAAATGCCAACAAAATAACTTTTTGGTGTGTTTGTGTAACCTTTTATTTAACTAGGCAAGTCATTTAATAACAAATTATTATTTACAATGATGGCCTGCCTCGGCCAAACCCGGACGACGCTGGACCAGTTGTGCGACTCCCAATCATGGCCGGATGTGATACAGCCAGGATTTGAACCGGGGACTGTAGTGACACCTCTTGCACTGAGATGCTGTGCCTTAGACTGCTGCGTCCATGTTTGTGTGTGTGTTAACTATTTAACTGTACTAAAATGCATAAAAGGCCGCAAAAAATGTAAATATCGGGTATCGGTAGCTGTTTTTTTTGTCAAGGAAAATATCGGAATGGGCAAAAAATGTCATAGCGGTGCATCACTACTACTGACACTTGCATGGTTTGACACCAGTATTGCCAGCATTTGTTTTATTAACTGGACTGTCTGGAGTGTTCAGAGAGGAGACTAAAGAAGTGAAGTGGACAAACTGCCAGTGTTTTAAAGTTCTATGAAATGAGTCTGTGTCGTTACTAACCTTTGTGATAGTGAGTGGAGGAAAGGTTGCTGGATTGAATCCCCGAGCTGACAAGGTAAAAATGTTATTCTGCCCCTGAGCAAGGCAGTTAAGCCACTGTTCCCGGGGCACCGAAGATGTGAACGTCGATTATGGCAGCCCCCCCCCTCCACCTCTTTGATTTAGAGGGGTTGGGTTAAATGTGGAAGACACATTTCAGTTGAATGCATTCAGTTGTACAACTGACTAGGTATCCCCTCTCCCATTCAGAAAGTATTTGGACCCCTTGACTTTTCCCACGTTTTGTTACGTTACAGCCTCATTCTAAAAAATAATTAAATAAATAAAAGAGATGTTTTATTTTTGTGTGAAACCGAGTGATTGTGATCAACTATTTTACAATTCACATAGCTAGAATCTTTTGGTTTGTCTGAATAAATGTACATAATGTAGTTTTAATAAAGAATACAAGTATTTGAGCTTTCTGAGTTTGTTTAGCATGTTATTGGTTTTGTGTAAAATTCATGAGCTGGTAAAATGGAGCTGTCCACTCTGTCTGCTCCAACGGACTTCAGTGCTGGTGCAGAGAGACAATTTCATGGTCACACTCCAGTTTTGAAGCTTAATGTAATGATCATCAGTTTTCTACATGTGTACTAATAGTCAGACACCTTCAGTTGCTACTATCTTTATCTATAAATGTTACTATGGTGTGAACGGGAAATACAATTGGTTCTTGATTAAAATAATACAGTGAAGACCAGGTTAACTAAACGTATACTAAATGTGTTTTTGCCATTTATGTGAATTGGGGAAATCTACTTTAGTTTAAGTGCACTTAGTTTGTGTAGACTAATTTTAAAGTGTGTACTTTGTGATATGAATTAGTGTTTTGTTGTCAATGTTTAGCTATCTGATCCATTGAAATGAGATCAGTGCTTGACTTGGACAGGAGCTCACTGGAGCAGAGAACCGGCACCTCAAATGTCACTGTTTGAGCTCATGTTCCTGTCAAGGCTTTGGGTAACTGGTGAAAAGGAGTCAGATGCAGGAGAGTTGAGATGCGTGGACAAGGTATTTAATACACGAAAAAACACGGGTATAGAAACAATACAACGGTCCGTGAAATATACCGGTACCACGAATAAACTGGCGTTCATACAAAGCCCGGCAACAAAATACGAGCCATCAGATGTATGTGTGAAACAGAGGGTTAAATACTGAATCTGTAATGGGGGAATTGAAAACAGGTGTGAAAAAAACAAAACAAATGGAAAATGAAAAGTGGATCGGCAATGGCTAGAATACCGGTGACGTTGACCGCCGAGCGCCGCCCGAACAAGAAGAAGGACTGACTTCGGTGGAAGTCATGACAGTACCCCCCCTTGAGCCGCGCGCCGACACCGGCCTCGGGGACGACCCGGATGGAGACGGTGGAACTCCTGCAGCATCGACGGGTCCAATACGTCCTCCACTGGCACCCAGGATCTCTCCTCCGGACCTTACCCCTCCCACTCCACAAGGTACTGAAGTCCCCTCGCTAGACGCCTCGAGTCCAGTATGGCCCGAACTGTCCCCCTCGATGTCCAAAGGGGGCGGAGGAACCTCACGCACCTCAGACTCCTGGAGTGGACCAGCCACCACCGGCCTGAGTAGAGACACATGGAACGAGGGGTTTATATGGTAATCGGGGGGGAAGCTGTAACCTGTAACAAACCTTGTTCAGTCTCCTCAGGACTTTGAATGGCCCCACAAACCGCGGGCCCAGCTTCCGGCAGGGCAGGTGGAGGGGCAGGTGGAGGGTCGAGAGCCCCGGTGTGCCGTGGCGGTCTGTGCCAGTCCTCTGACGCCTCCCGGCCCACTGAAGGTGCACATGAGCGGTGTCCCATGTCTCCTCCGAGCGCCTAAACCAATCGTCCACCGCAGGAGCCTCGATCTGGCACTGATGCCTAGGTGCCAGAACCGGCTGGTACCCCAGTACGCACTGGAAGGGGGAGAGGTTAGTGGATGGGCAATCTCTGGCCAAGGTGTGAACGCCGCCCACTCCCCCGGCCGGTCCTGGCAATAGGACCGCAGAAACCTACCCACATCCTGGTTCACTCTCTCCACCTGACCGTTACTCTTGGGGTGAAAACCTGAGGTAAGGCTGACCGAGACCCCCAGACGTTCGATGAACGCCCTCCAGACCCTTGATGTGAACTGGGGACCTCGATCAGATACTATGTCCTCAGTGCATCTGCCTTAGCGTTCTAGGAACCTGGTCTGTAGGACAGGGTGAAAACAAAACGGGTAAAGAACATGGCCCACCTTGCCTGGCGAGGGTTCAGTCTCCTCGCCGCCCGGATGTACTCCAGATTGCGGTGGTCAGTCCAGATGAGAAAAGGGTGTGTAGCCCTCTCAAGCCAATGTCTCCACGCCTTCAAGGTCTTGACGACGGTCCCCCACGTCATAGTTTCGCTCCACCGGGCTGAGCTTCTTCGAAAAGAAGGCACAGGGGCGGCGCTTTGGTGGCATACCTGAGCGCTGAGAGAGCACGGGTCCTAACCCAGTATCGGACCTGCGTCCACCTCAACTATGAACGCCAAAGAGGGATCCGGATGCGCCAGCACGGGAGCCGAGGTAAACAGCCGTGACCAAAAGCCCTGTCCGCCTCAGCCGACCCCTTCAGCAGTGAGGTCATGGGAGCTGCTACCTGACCAAAGCCCCAGATAAACCTCCGGTAGTAGTTGGCAAACCCTAGAAACCGCTGCACTTTCTTTACCGTGGTGGGAGTCGGCCAATTACGGGAAGTGCTGCGTCTACCGGGAGATTTATCGCACAATTCCCCCCCCCCCGTCGATGGGGTGGTAATTGAGTCAAATCGGTATATTCAGAGGGGATGCGCACAGTGGAGACCTGGTCTAGGCTTTCCACTGTAGTAGCACCGATGGAAACCCCTACTCACCTGGGTTGACACGAGAGTGTCCCGACGGACGTCCTTGCGCCTGCTGCCTCGACTCCCAGAGGAACCTCCCCAGCACCGACCGGCAGTGTGCCCTCTGCGACCACAGATGGTGCATGGAATGGCCCCGCCTCCGGTCGCCCTAAGTGCAGCACCTCCCAGCTCCATGGGCGGTGGTGCTGGGGGATGGAATTGACAGACCCCGATCTGGATGTCCGCGGTTATCCAGCCGGATGGACAGGTCCACCAGCTGGTTGAATGTGAGAGTGGTGTCCCTGCAGGCCAACTCCCGACGGACGTCCTCGCGCAGACTGCACCGGTAGTGATCGATCAGGGCCCTGTCATTCCATCACAAACTCGTGTGCGCTCCTCGTCCTCTGCCTCAGGTGTACGAGACGGGTGAAATCCCGAAGTGGTCCAACAAGCTTCTTCTTCCCCCACATAAGGCGTTGGCCCACTCCAGGGCCTTCCCTGAGAGGCAGAAGACGAGAGCGATACTTAGCCCGGCAACAAAATACCAGCCATCAGATACAGCCATCAACATAGAACTAACACACACACATACATGTGGAAAACAGAGGGTTGATTACTGAACATGTAATGGATCGGCGATGACTAGAAGACCGGTGACGTCGACAGCCGAGCGTCGCCCGAACAAGGAGAGGGATCGACTTCGGCGGAAGTCGTGGCAGTTCCTCTTATAGAATATTAGCTCAACAGTATTGTGGAGCTCCTGTGCCTAAATATAAACAGTACCAGCACCCATTACAGTCCAAGTCAAGCACTGAATTAGATAATTGAACATATAATATATTTTTAGAGAGTAAGGAAAGTGCCAGAACTGTCAAGACAATAACATTTGTTTCTGTTTCTCATTGTTACTACAGGACTAGAATTAAGTCTGAGGCCAGTAACATCAACAGTAATGACAAACCCAGCCTGCCTCTCTCCTTCCACACTGAGTCCAAACCTACTGTCACTGGGTCCTGATAGTGACAGTGGAGCCCAGTTTGCACTGCAGGATCCAGAGATGGCATCAGTGAAGCTGGAAGACAGCAGTCAAACACTGGAGCTGAATGTCAACATTAAAGATGAAGAAGAGGAGGAGAAGATTGGGAAATCTGTTAATCATGGTAAGAGCAGGTTCTATCTAACTAAGTTTGTTGTTCATTCCAACTTCCCACTGTGTATGAAAAGTTGCAGTAGAGCTGTTTCATGATGAACTGTTTCAATGAGAAGGTAGATGTTATTTCATGCTACTGAGATGTGCATGGTTTGACACCAGCATTGCCAGCATTTGTTTTATTAACTGAGCTATCTGGAGTGATCAGAGAGTAGACTAAAGAAGTGAAGTAGACCAACTGCCAGTGTTTAAAGTTCTATGAAGTGAGTCTGTGTAGTTACTAACTCTTGTGATAGTGAGTGGAGGATGATATGAAATTAGTCTGTGTCGTTACTAACCCTTGTTATAGTGAGTAGAGGATGACAAGCCCCTTTTTTTAGCTTTCATCTCTTACCCACTTTTAGAATAGTTTTATTCCCCTGTATTGTACAGCCTACTGATATGAATACATATGTCACCCAGTACAGACAGAAGAGGACTGGTCACCCCTTTGGGCCTGGTTCCTCTCTGTTTCCTCCAAGGTTCCTGCTTTCTAGGGAGTTTTTCGTGGCCATTGTGCTTCTACATCTGCATTGCTTGCTCTTTGGGGATTTTGGGTTGGTTTCTGTAAAGAACTTTGTTACAACTTGTGTAAAAAGAGCTTCATAAAATACATTTGATTGACATGTATATCACACCAATTGACTGGTTGTTCTGATATTGTTCACACAGGAGACCATGTTGAGACATTCTCTATATCCAGAGAGCATCAACAGGAAGATCACATAGCAAAGAGGTCTCACCACTGCACACATTGTGAGGAGATTTTCCCATTTCTATCTAAGCTAAAAATACACCTAAAAATACACACAGGAGAAAAGCTTTACTCCTGCTCTGAATGTAGAAAATGCTTCAAAACATCAACTAAACTAAAAGTTCATCAGAGAACACACACAGGAGAGAAGCCTTACTCCTGCTCTGAATGTGGAAAATGCTTCAAAACATCAACTAAACTAAAAGTTCATCAGAGAACACACACAGGAGAGAAGCCTTACTCCTGCTCTGAATGTGGGACGAGTTTCTCAAATTGGTACACCTTAAAACGACATGAACGTATACACACAGGACATGAACGTATACACACAAGAAAGAAGCCTTACTCCTGCACTGAATGTGGGGCGAGTTTCTCTGAACTGGGTACCTTAAAACGACATGAACGTATACACACAGGAGAGAAGCCTTACTCCTGCTCTGAATGTGGGGCGAGTTTCTCTCAACTGGGTACCTTAAAACGACATGAACGTATACACACGGGAGAGAAGCCTTACTCCTGCTATGACTGTGGGGCGAGTTTCTCTCGTCCGGACACCTTAAAACAACATGATTGTATACACACAGGAGAGAAGCCTTACTTCTGCTCTGACTGTGTAAAATGCTTCAAAACATCAACTGACCTAAAAGTTCACCAGAGAACACACACAGGAGAGAAGCCTTACTCCTGCTCTGACTGTGGAAAGAGTTTCTCTCAACTGGGTACCTTCAAACAACATGAACGTATACACACAGGAGAGAAGCCTTACTCCTGCTCTGACTGTGTAAAATGCTTCAAAACATCAACTGACCTAAAAGTTCACCAGAGAACACACACAGGAGAGAAGCCTTACTCCTGCTCTGACTGTGGAAAGAGTTTCTCTCAACTGGGTACCTTCAAACAACATGAACGTATACACACAGGAGAGAAGCCTTACTCCTGCTCTGACTGTGGAAAGAGTTTCCATCAACTGGGTGCCTTAAAACAACATGAACGTATATACACAAAGTAGAGAAGCCTTACTCCTGCTCTGACTTTGAAAAGAGTTTCTTTCAGGAGTAAGAGAAGCCTTACTCCTTTTCTGACTGTGGGGCAAGTTTCTCTCGTCCGGACACCTTAAAATGACCTGAACATATACACACACTGGAGAGAAGCCTTACTCCTGCTCCGACTGTGGAAAGTGTTTCTCTTGAATGTGCCATTTAAAAAGACACCAAAGGAAACACGAGTGGAGCCTTACCACTGATCTGACTGTAGGAAATGTTAAAACACCAGCTGAGCTTTAAGGTCATTTGAGAAAAGACAAAGGAGAGAAGCCTCATTTCCGCTCTCAATGTGGCAAGAGTTTTTCCCAATTGGGTAATGTAAAAACACACCAACGGATACACACTTCAGAGAAGCCTTATCACTGCACTGACTGTGGGAAGAGGTTCTACAGATTGGGTCATTTAAAAAGACACAAATGTATACATAAAGGACAGGCCTCATCAGTTCTCTCAGACCAGCTAAGATTAGACACTCCACTTAATTCTCATGTCATTAAATAATTGGCAACGTTGAATTTGATAAAATGAAGAAAGTGTAGAACACTATTGTAATCGTATAGTTTCTCACTGTGAGAGAACAATGCAGAGGAAAGGGAGCATTATAGAATGTTAGTCTCTCTTTACTGATCAGTGTGCACCTTGTCAGTTTTGGTGTGAGAGAGAATAAAGTAGACGGCACACGTCAAACGTTTGATTTATGATCCTATGTCCGGATGACGTGTGCATGCCCATATTTGGGCATCCGGTAAGGTCATCCTGGTGGGAAGTGATCACGTGGTTATGCCCATATATGTTTATCCTGTTCCTGTTCTCACGCCTTAGAGTGAGTGCGACAATATGTCTATAATGCCTTTGAAGTTGTCATGATGATTGATGTCTAGTGACCTCTTTGAACTGGGGGGATGGCCATTTCAAAGAGTTTGACCCCCCCCCACCCCCTGTTTATTGACCTTAGGGTTGTTGTCTATGAAACACGAATGTCCTGGGGTATTGGGGTTGGCAGACGTCTTGTTCTGGGCTTTATTTATAAGGCATGTGTCCCCAGAACACTAAACAAGATTTTTTAAATCAGCATGGATTTTGTGATCAGTGGCAAAGCTGTGATGACTGTAACAACGGAAGCAGGACCTCGGTTGAATACGATGCGCCAAAAAAGGCGGTTTCTAAGTGTGTATAGAACCCAAATACCGCCCGCAACTACGCTGAAAGATCAAGTGCTGATGTCTAATGGACATCAATCGGGGTATCGGTTTGATTACCTGGCCTATAGAGTGAACCTCTATACGGTAGCCGAAGGAGAAGAATATACAGACCAGACTTTAGGAGTGGACTACGGGCTTGAAGACTGGACGGTTTTTCGCAAGGTTGTGTGTCCCGAACTGAGCCTTATCACCAAGGGGTATAGCTTGTTCAAGGTGCCCCTGACTCCTCAGGAAGAATAATTCACAGGGTGAAAATACAAAGAAAGAATGGACTTCCATGTGGCTACGTGGAGTTCTATTTCGGCAACGAGGAAACCCGCAACCAAAACATTTGTGATGGAGGGGATTTTAGGTTGCTCATGCTTATTCCTTTTCAAATTTGGGATCTAATGGAATTGAAAATGTTCCAGCTGTTGGACGCTCTCTTTGTACAGAGCCAACAGCGGCAGAGCATTGTTCATGTAAAGAAGTGCATAATATATACGAATCCTGAGGATTATGATTCAAAGGAGCCCCAAGAAGGTACATCCTCAGAAGGGACAGCCTCCGAAGAAAACTAAGTACGCGGTTGCGTTAACCACGCCCTGATACCCAAAGGACTGGTTCAACAATAAAAGGAGTGCCCTTAAAGCCTCCAGTTCTTCATTTCATCATACACCATGGATATTCATACAACATACCAGGACTCCGATACGACATGGGGGCCAGACCCTAAGGACTCTATGCCTCGCAGCCCGGCTTTCTACTCCCCCCTGGCGAGACCCACGACACCCCCTACATGTACACAGCCTGAGGACGTGTTTGATGGGGTAGTCAGTACTATTTTTGTGGACACCATCAAGGCCTCTGTAGCCACACTTCTAGACGTGGTGATTGGAGAATATATAAGAGAAATGCATCGGTTGTGAGATCAATCACCCCAGCAAGCGCCGTATATGACCCGCCAAGATACTACTTCTTCAACCAATTTGAGGAGCTGGTGAAAAGACTGTGGTCCTGCAGGTTTATACCATCGCTGGTCAGAGCCCTGGAGTCTATGGGTCTTGTGCCGTCTATCCCCAGAGTTTACTTGGTAACCACGGCATTCCTACACGAACTGAAGGAGGCCATCTACATCCACGATAAACTCAAAGAAATCCGACACACCCTGTTGGACGACAATAAATACCGGGAAGTTGTGGTGGCTGATGTGATGACTTTCTGGCTCAATAAACCCCAAGAGACCGAGTGACATGTTGTTATTTAGATGTAATGCAATGGGCAACTATGTGTATACGATGTTAGAGATAATAAATAAATGTCTTATTTTGAGAGAACTTACAAATGTTATGCATCAGATTATTGAAAATAAAGTGAACGATGTATCGTTCTACACAACACACAATGCCTGGGTTAATGTAGAGCGTGTGCTGAAAATGGAACAAATCATGAATCATGTTGTGGATGATTCTGAAGAACTAGAAACAACTTTGTCTAAGATTTTACTTGTTTGAAACACCATTTAATTGTAACGTGTATCATATTTGTTGTTTATATGCTTATATATCTGACATGTGTGTTTTCAAAGTTCAGCGACACAAGTCTGTAACTCAAAACCAAATATACAGGGTGTTGCATGCTGTGATCGTTGAGAAAACTGGGACTGAATATACAGACAATCCTGAATTGTCTGTATACGTAATACTTGATGCATGAATAAAATAAGAATTCTATAATGAAAATGAAATGTTGTCGTTATTTGAAAGTGGCTCATTAACGTTATTGTACCTCAGAGAGGCAAGAAGGATGGCGGAGCAGATGTTGAAAAACATTTATTATAATCCCTCTAACCCCGGGTCTTATGGGGGTAAGGAACGTTTACAGAGAGCTATAGCCGAAGAAACAGGTAGCCGGTTAAGTGATGCTAAAGTGAATGAGTGGTTATCAGAGCAGGATGCATATACTCTCCATAAACCTGTAAGAAAGGCGGATCTATGTGACATGCAGGTCCTTGCAGATAAAAATGATGGAAATCGCTACATGCTAACGGTTACAGATATTTTCTCTAAAATAGCATTTGTAAGGGGCTTAAATAAGAGCGGGGCAGAGGTGACCCGGGCCTTTGACCCTATCTTGAAGGATGGAGGAGCCCCCAAGAAAGTGCAGACTGATGGCGGAAAATAATTTTTTTAATAATACTTTTCAGAAACTCATGAAGAAGGACAATATAGTACATTTTGCTAGAGGCTCGGATTTGAAAGCTTCAGTTGTTGAACGCTTTAACAGAACTCTGAAGGAGCGGATGTGGCAATATTTTACAGCTCACCACACGCATAGATATATCGATATAGTTCAAGGTTTAGTGAAGGGATACAACAACAGCTGCCATAAGAGTATATGTATGAAGCCCTCCGAGGTCTCTTCTGAAAACTCTTTTCTTCAAGTCTTTAAAAATCTGTATGGTTTGTTCCCCCTTCGCCGTAAGAATTTTTATTTTTTTTAATTCATAGTTGGGGACTTGGTGCGTATATCCAAGTTGAGGGGTGTTTAGACTAAAAATATGAGCAGCGATTAGTTGTTCACCGCTACCGAGTGTTGTCTTGGAGGATCGTTACAAAATATAACACTTACAAGAACTTGTGAATTCAATATAGGCTTTTAATACAAACATATCAGAAGCCTAGATGGTCTGCGGAACACACCCTTTTCCAGAGCACTGGCTCTGTCTTTATACACATACAACATATGAGTCCATCCCACATGCAAATGAAGTTACTTCCCTCAGTCCATCTGCCACCATTATCTTTCAATCTGTGCTTCCTGCTTGTTCACGCCCAATAACGCCCATATCTGCTTTCAGTCAAGTTATAATGGTGACAGGACCTCTTCATGTCCCAAAAATAATACATGCCCATCTTATCCTATGGGCCCCTTATGTTTAGCTTGTCCTTATTAGGACTAGTAGACTATGTGTCTCTTCTCTTCATGTCCTAAAAATATATGCCCTATATCTATAGTCCATCAGTTGGTCATTTGGCTGACCCCCTCCTTTGTATGTCCCTCTGACCTTGGTATGTCCAGCTGTCCTATGCTCTCATGGCCTTACTTTGGCTTCCTGTCCTATACAATAGACAATGCATTTTACCAGAATGGCAAATGCACTCTAAGTGTATCTTTCTCTTGTGGTACAGTATTATGTTTCTCCCTATATGTACATCTTGCTCCCACAGTGTCTGCCACGCATACCCCAGGTCTACAAGTTAAAATATTATGACGGGGAGCTTATAGAGGGATCTTTTTATGAGCAGGAATTACAGAAGGTACAGTTGGGTAAAAACAAAGTCTTTCACGTGGAGGAGATTCTAGATCAAAAGAGAGAAAAGGGTAAAAAAAAAAAAATGGGTGCTGGTCTGCCGGAAAAACTGGCCCCAAAAGTTCAACAGTTGGGTATTAGAGCAGGATGTGGTGGAGGCATCAGGGGTTAACTTAAACCCTCATGCATGATAAATACTCCATCATTCGCGTGTACACAGGAATGCATCATGGAACACACCGGCTTCTACCTGACTCCCCCCAGTAATGCGTCGTAATAATCAGAGTTAGAATTATACAACCAATTTTCCAAAGCCTATAGAGTTACCAGAGGCCTGGGAAGTAGGTCTCAGCGAGATTACATACCCCCATAGTTGGTATAATATCAAAGATAAGGACCGTGATTTTTATTGCAAAGGGATATCGGAACCTGCAAAACTTCTTCATCCTACCCCCTCCTTTTTTGAAAATTCTGTTAAAAATCGCGCAACTTTTCAGCGTCCTGCTACTCATGCCAGGAATATAGTATATGCATATGATTAGTATGTGTGGATAGAAAACACTCTGAAGTTTATAAAACTGGTTAAATCACGGCTGTGACTATAACAGAGCGTGTGCTTCATTGAAAAACGCAAGAAAAACTGCTCTCTGAAAGCAAAAAATAATTTCCATAAGTCACTTCCACCAGTTGTTAAAAGAGAACAGAATTTAATGGAAATTTGCCTGCACCTCATACAAATTCCGCACGATGGCGCCATTGTACTAATTTTCAATCGAATTAATTGTTGGAAAATCCATCTGTCTGACCTCAAGTTCTCCAGTCTTCACCCGGATGCAGTTTAGGGAGAGATCAGATTGCATTGTTTTTGAAGTGAGGACCTATTGAAGAGACATCGCCCTGTAATCATTTTGATAGATTATAAACGTTTACTAATACCTAAAGTTGGATTACAAAAGGATTTCGAAGTGTTTTGTGAAAGTTTATCGTCGACTTTTTTAATTTTAAAAAATTACGCAGCGTTTAAAAACGATGATTTTCTCAGAATGACACTACTTCTATACAAAGCTATTTTGGGTATATATGGACCGATTTTAACGAAAAAAAGACCCAATAGTGATGTTTATGGGGCATATAGGAGTGCCAAGAAAGAAGCTCGTCTAAGGTAATGAATGTTTTATATTTTATTTCTGCGTTTTGGGTAGCGCCGGCTATCGCAAAATCTGTTGTTTACGTGTCGAGCTGGCATTTTGGGGGGTGCATGCTATCAGATAATAGCTTCTCATGCTTTCGCCGAAAAGCATTTTAAAAATCTGACTTGCTGGCTAGGTTCACAACGAGTGTAGCTTTAATTCAATACCCTGCTTGTGAATTTTGATCAAGGTTTGAGTTTTAACGAGTACATTTAGCATTTAGCGTAGCGCATTTGCATTTCCAGGTGCCTACTTGAGACATATGCGTCTCAAGTAGATTCAAGAAGTTTTAAGCTTAAAAAAGGATTCTACAGAACCGTCGACAGGATCGTCTCAGAGTTGAATGAACTCCTAACCCTGAACAATATGGAAATATTCCTGATCTACAACCCTATACATAAACGTGTACAAATCTCAGGGGATGCTGACGGGGGTATAAAGACCAGCGGTAAGTTAGCCTACATGTTGGGGATGGGTCCCAATAAATGGACGTATGTGAAAGATAAATTATTCCCTGCGGATATACAGTCAGGATTTTACAACATATTTGTGTATACCGACATCATATCCTATCAAAGGGTCGGAGACAGCTGTGTGCCCCTCCTGAGAACAGTTCATATAGACGGAAAGGATGGGGACATAGTCACTGTCACCTACGACAAGCCACACTACGTACCTGTAAGCAAGAAATATATTGAAAACATTCTGGTTGAGCTTAAAACGGATCAGAACGAAAACATTGAATTTCCTTATGGTAAAATGATTGTAAAACTCCACTTTAGACCCACCAAAACCTCTCTACATATATAATATTAGTATTATATATTTTTATAAACATAATACAAATAAATTTAAATAGGGTTATGGACCATCAACATCTCGACCCTAACCGCTATGTCTCATACTATGTTGATCAAGTGGGTAATGGACTACCCGGCTATTATGGATCCCCGACCATGTACGGTTCAGGGAAAGGAGGTATATTTCGTAACCTCTTTAGGTTTTACCGTTTATGAAGAGAGGCTTCAGCATAGCCAACCCACATTTAAAATCGGTGGCTAAAAATACAGTAAGTGAGGTTGTAGCCAATGCTATGACCAGAAGGGCGTCACCAGATGCAGAGCATCAAGAAAGCTCGGGGCTTATGATGTTGTCTCGAAGACGAAAAAAGAGACCTCCGGGTATAAGGCGCAGGCTTGCTTCTAAAAAGCGGAGGTTAACAGTTAAAAGAAACTCAGTAAGTCAAAGACGTGGTACAGTGAGGAGGTCTGGACCAAAAACGACAAAAATACTCTGAAGTATTTTCTAAAAGAAGAGTGCAACATGGCTCTTTTACACCGCATGTCCTCTGAAGCTGTAAAGACAGAGCTCGATTTTTTTCACGCCCCCCTTAACCCAACATTCAAATAGAGAGGTCCAGTTATGTGGAGATAGCCCCACTCTCTGCCATTACAGACAACGGTCCCATAGAATTGTTCATACCAGGCCACGGTGACAACTATCTGGACTTCAACAACACCTTGGTGCATTTGCGTCTAAAAGTGACCAAAAGAGATGGTACTAATATTGCAGGCGATGCCAAAGTGAGATGACCCAAGATGGCCGTCCGTTCTTTAGCTGTAGCCCCAACTAGGATTCTCAAGAGGGGCAGGTTTCTTTTTAAACGCAGAGACATAGCCGTTACTTTTTAGGAATGTACGCAGCCGGCCACTCCCATGAGGAGCAGGCTGGTTCGTAGCCTCAGGTGTTCTGGAATATTTGCTTTTAAATCCACGATTAAATAAGAAAATGGCGCTTTGGTAGCGTCCTCATAGCTCCCCATAAAGTAGGATTTCCTTCCCGGGTACATCTGCTGAGCTAGAATGCTAATTTGCAGTTTGTCTCTAGGATTTTTGAACAAAACCATGTAATTGGCGTTCAAGCTAATGCTACGACTATTTTTACCTTGGTGAAACACATTCTGCACCAAGTAAAGCACGGACAGGTTCCTATGATGAGTATATTGGGTAAAAGCTCGTGCAATTTCGGGATGTTCGCTACCTGCAAATAGCATATCGTCCAAAACCAGCAGATTGTTTTTATGAGGAGGGAGAAGTTCATCATCAGACAGGGATTCAGGTTTTCCTTCAACAAACTTGATTTTTATTGTCTTCAATATTTCATCATACAGAGGTTGATAACATGAATAACACTACACAATATTATCAGGCTTTTGAGATAACACATGTTCAGAATTCTCTAAAACACTTTTTACAAAGCAAGTTTTACCACTATTTGATGGGCCTGCGATTTAGGCCGAAAATGGCAGTTGCAAACGGGGGTCAAAATCAGCTACAGCAGTCATTATATCTTAAGCTTTAAGACACACTGGGGGGGCTTGTAGCATAAGTCAGTAGCCAAAGGGCAATGTGGTCCCTTCAGACAATAGCAGTCTCTTGTCATAGACTACCCTGAATCTTTTAGTTAGTGGGGTGTTCCTTAGATGGAAGCCCTTTTTATCCCTAACAATTTTTTTGTAGGAGCTCAAAATCTCCAAGTCACTATTCCTGTTGTTTATGAAACCCTCGACCAAGCGTGTGATTGATTCCAAGTTTACACGCGGGGCATTTTCATAGTTTTGGCTTTCAACACCACGTGATTGTCTTTAGTCCTAAAAGCATAGCTTTCGGGTCTACATGAGGACCATTCTGTGATATGGTCACCCTCTTCAAGTTCACTCGTTAAACCACCCAGATAGTCGCCAAGTGGGGGGTTCCAATCACGCATCAAAGAAGAAAGGGGCTCTCTGATCTCCGAACAGCCAGCAAGGCTCACAATACGTGCAATCTACCTTGGCCGAATAACATAGCCATGTACGTGGTCATTTGATTCCAGCCTTGGTTGTAGTGGTGTAATACGACTCGGAAAAACGCAGCCTTTGGATCCACATTTGTTGCATAATGCCCCCTGTCAGTTGGATAGGTAAAAATGTTGTCTGTCCCACTTCCACCTGTTTCCTCAGCCACCACGATTCTAGCCTCGCCCTGATCCTCTTCCTCCCTGCCCGGCCCGGGGATAGCTTGTCCGGCCTGGCTTGTGCTCAGGGTCGTATCCGCCGATACCTGACAACCTGCATCCTCCACTGTCAAAGTTGCTTCTTCTGGTATGATGGAACAGCTCGGCCTTGGCTCACTTGACACGCTAAAAGCTGCTGCTGGTGATGATAAACCTACATCCTCTTCGGGTCCTGCTACATTGCTTGTGCTAGCAATGGCTGCACTTGAACTGCATTTGAAAAAGGAATCTAATTTAACTAATTTGATACCTCCTCTCCTCCTTTCGCATTTTTGATCCTTGCTCTTTTGGTCTCCACTTTTGTGTTGATACATTGCTGATTTTTAAATCCGTAATTTTCTATTCTCGACATTCTCTCTTTATTTTTCTTTTGCCCGTTGTCTCTTGACAGCTAGCTCAACTGTTGCTTTAAACGATGACAGAAACAACAACGCTTTGGAGAGTATTTTTGCACAATGATTCCCAGACTGCATTTCATTATCTTAACATGGTATTGAATAATATGATTTATTTAGCAAATGAATTAGATGTATTGTCATCAATACAATAAAATATCATGCTGACATGTAGTGACAAAAAAACATTTTGTTGGTGAACCCATCAGTGAGATAATTTATCATATGGCCTAAATTAAAGAAGTAATCGGTGTGATGGACTCGTGTCAACAATTAGTATTTGGTATGGTAGGGTGGAATTAAAATTACATAGGGGGCCTGTGGCTCCGCAGATCCGGGCCCTTCACCGGGCTCATGTACGACACGGGCCCTGGTGCAACCACACCGGCTGAAGCTACGTCACTGGGTGGTATACAGAAGATTTGGTAAAATACCAAGTCCATATTATGGCAAGAACAGCTCAAATAAACCATTTGTAACAGAATTTTAGTTAGTCCAACATAATGCTAGAGCTTTGCTTTCAGCACCTTGGAGTGAATCCTTACCACCGCTGCACCTGGCTATCAGCCACAGGAGCCTCGTCTGGCAGCTAATTCACCCTCATTTACTGCCTTTTTAAAAACATAGCTGATATGGCTGACTTGCTTAAACAAATGTGGTTTCCACTGATTCCTTGTGGATTTGTGTAAGTCGATAAGAACCGCCTAGTTAAATTAAGGTTAAATAACAATAAAATATGTACATGCTAAAATCACCACTGTAAAGCACATAGGGTGTTCACTCCTTAGGCCCATCTTCCTTTCTGCATCAGACTCCAGCTTCATATCTGGGGTGGAACATCTACTTCTGAATGTACCATGGTTAGATTCATCATGACATCTCAGATTGAACTCTTTGCAAACAGCAACAGTCTCGTTACAAAGAAGACATACTGGTTTGATATTGGAGAAGTATGATGAATATGGGTGATCAAATCCAACAGGTGTAGTTAGACCTTACAGTGAAATACTTACTTACAAGCCCTTAACCAACAATGCAGTTTTAAGAAGAAAAATAATAAATAAAAGTAACAAATTATTAATTAAAGAGCAGTAAAATAACAATAGCGAGGCTATATGCAGGGGGTACTGGTACAGAGTCAATGTGCGGGGGCACTTGACTGTCATTCCCAGTCAAGGTAATTGAGGTAATATGTACATGTAGGTGGCGTTATTAAAGTGACTATGCATAGATAATAACAGAGAGTAGCAGCAGCATAAAATAAGGGCAATGCAAATAGTCTGGGTCGCCGTTTGATTAGCTGTTCAGGAGTCTTATGACTTGGGGTTGAAGCTGTTTAGAAGCCTCTTGGACCTAGACTTGGCGCTCCGGTACTGCTTGCCGTGCGGTAGCAGAGAGAACAGTCTATGACTTGGGTGGCTGGAGTATGTGGTGGAAAATCGTCTTAGAAATATAACACTTACAAGAACTTGTGAATTCAATAAAGGCTTTTAATACGATATGAGTCCATCCCACATGCAAATGAAGTTACTTCCCTCAGTCCATCTGCCACCATTATCTTTTAGTTTAAGCTTCCTGTTTGTTCACGCCCAATAACGCCCATATCTGCTTTCAGTTAGGTTATAATGGTGGCGGGACCCTTTCATGTCCTGAAAGTAATATATGTCCAGCTGTCCTATGGGCCTGTGTCTTTGACCTTTGTACTTATGTTTAGCTTGGTGTGCTCTTTGGTATGTTGCCCTTATTAGGACTAGTAGATTGTGTGTCCCTCTGACATTGATATGTACAGTTTATCCTAAACACTTATGGCCTTGGCCATTGTACTTCTGTATGTTCCGCTCCATCTAATCTTTGGTATGCTGTCCTTTCCAGATTAGCAAATGCACTTAAGTGTCGCCTTCTCCTCCTGTGGTCTGATGTACACATGTCCTTGCTAATTTTATTAATACATCTGTCCCTATAAGTAACATTAACTCCCACGAGTCTTTGACCATTTTTAGGGCCTTCCTCTGACACCGCCTGATATAGAGGTCCTAGATGGCAGGAAGCTTGGCCCTAGTGATGTACTGGGCCGTACGCACAACCCTCTGTAGTGCCTTTGTGTCTCGGTTCGATTTTTAAGATAAAATGCTAATTTAGATTTGTTTATTTCACATCCATTAAGTAGATACTAAAATAACCTTCAACTCTTGTTTTCTTCAGCATGTCATGTCTGTTTTTGTTCTGTCTCACACCACTTTTGACATTCTTCTTTGTATTACACTTTGAAAAAGTCTTGATAATTACAAAATATTTAATGCACCTGTTTAAAAAGAGTCAAATACATGGAAACTATATACATATTAGATGTGCATAAGCCATTTGATACTTTCTTTACACAAAATACAGTCGTCTCTAAGTATTGTGTCATTAACACCACGACAAGCAAATGACATGACAAAACCTTTTTTTTCAAAAGTGTGTACTTGGTTACCATGGATATGAATAGTGACAGTGGAGCACATGGAAGTCATGGAGTCTATTTGGTCATTACCAAATAGGCTATAATTTCATCAAATTATGTTAATTTTTGAAATTGTTTTAATTATGTATATTTAGGGTACATTGTATGCTAGCTGTTCAACTGGAGTTAGCATGCTAGAATCCCTGCTATTTACGACCAAATGTCGTAAAATTGTTATTCCCACCACGTCATTACTACCACATAATGAACTGTGATGGTAAGGACAGAACCTGCTGGTAATGACTAAATGTTTTAGTTCATACATTTTTACTTGCTGTAAGACCTGAGAAGACAAACAAATGACATATATGATCATGGTTCAGTTGAAATTGAACACTAAATAAGACCATTACATGATGTATTATGTTAGGATGGTTGAGTGATTTTGATGTCTATTCATGTGACTTACTATGGTTATTACTGGGTTAGGGTTAAATATCAACATTTAGACATGACAACTCACTACCGAGTTACTGGGTTATTACAGGCTGGCTAAACCGCTCGCGTCGCCTGCGCGCACCCCGCTAAAGCGGGAGTTAATGTCATGTATGCTGAGAAAACATAGGAACAATAATTACATTAACAGGATGTAGAGATGATGTGATCTAGTGTATTTGTTGCTTCTGGGCAAAACAACATGCCAATGATTACATTAAGTTAATGTACATGACTACATTAGCTGAGGTCATAATTACATTTGTTACATCTGGACATACTAATTACAGGAGTATGCGGAGAGAAAATGGTAGCAAATATGACCAACATATGAAACATGGAGTATACAAACATTAGCTATATTTGGATCAAAACAGACGGACAATTTTGGGCGAAATAAAGTCCATGATGGATGGACCTGATGTAGCTGAAAATGGCAAAGCCAGCGTGAAATTCTCAGCGTGAAATGCAGCAGTTAGTCGGTAGCGTGGTGTGTCTGGTTTTGGGTAGGGAAATATGGCGAAGCCGAAGTGCTGTTCGAGTCTGGTGGCTCCAAGTTGAGTAAAATTGGTAAGAATGAATTGAATGGAAGACTGAGACGACAAAAAATGGAGCAAACAGGCCAAAAGTTGTAAATGAACATCGGTTTCTTATGGAGTGCGATTCATCAACAATTATGTATTGTTGGGAGATCATTTGAGGTCAGGAAGATGGTAAAGGAGGCATTAGGAAAGGTAGAGTCAGTCAGAGTGACCAGTAGTGGTTTTGATTTCATGCGTCTCAGAAGAGCAGAAGGAGAGAGCATTGTTTTTTGGAGCAGGGCGCCGATAAAATGTGTTATATCTGGAGTTTCGTTGGAAGAGTGAAGAGTGTCTGCCTACTCATGTGATGCTGCGATATGTAAGATACGCAGTGAGAGGGATTGTGAATAAACCACTGCAGTTATGAAATTGATAAAATAATGGCCATGTTTCAAGTGTGTACCGACGGAATATTTTTGGTATTTATTAGGATCCCCATTTAACCACTACAAAAGTATCAAAATTGTTCACTTCTCTCATTGACTTCTCAAACCCATGCCCGCTTCACAAGCGTTCTCTGAAGTCTCGCGTTGTTTGCGTCTCTGGGTTTAGAAGCTGGTAGTGGGGGAACAGGAAATTCCACTCATGCGCACATCATTCTTCACAACAAAGGACACGCCAGAATTGTGCAGTCGAGACCACAACTTCTGTGTACGTTTCAAATGTATTACTACTGGTATGTAATAGCACGTTTTAATATCTTAAGAACATGTCATAACATGCTAGGTAACAAATACGTCAAGTTATTATCACGTTTGGTAGAAGAAAAAAAAATTGCCAAACCGCGTGAGTGAACGTGATCACTTTTTAAAAAAAATGTATTTTTTTTTTTACAATTGACATAGATACTCTGTTTGTCTGAGTGGATGTATCTCGTCAAGGTAATCTCATTAAGGATCAAATAATTTGAGATTTCTGGGTTCGTTTAACATGTCGTTTTTGGTTTTGTGTAACGTTATAATTCACGAGCTGGTAAAATGGCGGCTCCCTCTCGGTCTGCATCAACGGACTTCAGTGCAGGCAGTGAGGGTGCAGCAGAGAGACACCATTTTACGGTTGCACTACTGTTTTGGAGATAAATGTAATGATTATCAGTTTTCTACACGTGTACTAATATTGAGACATTCAGTTGTTTCTGTCTGTCTATAAATGTTACTATGGTGTGAACGGAAATAATATTGTTTTTTGATTGGAATAATACAGGGAAGACCAGGTTATTCAGGAAAATAGTACATAGTGCTGCCTAAAACATACTGCAACCTTGTACTGAATGGTTTTTGAGTCATTTATGTCAATTCAGAAATCTACTATAGATTAAGTTCTGTAGCCTAATATAAAGTGTATACTTTGTCTAATGTGAATGAACTCGTGTTTTGTTGTCAATGCTTAGCTACCAGATCTATTGAAATGAGATCAGTGCTTGAATTGGACAGGAGCTCACTGGAGCTGAGTACCAGCACCTCAAATTTCTACTGCTTGAGCTCATGTTCCTCTTATAGAGAATATAGTGCCAGAACTGTCAAGAGTAACTTTTGTATCCGTTCCTATTTATTACTACTGGCCGACTCAGATTAAGCCTGAGGCTGGTAACATCAACAGTGAGGACAAACCCAGCCTGCCTCTTATTGGGAATTTTCCAGTAAATGTGTGCACATTATACATCTTAGAGTAGTCAACAGAATAAGTGCACTCTATATGTGTGTCTAGGTCATTAGGCACCATTAAACATGCACCTGTCTTGAGAGTGGGTGTGTCTGTTTATTGTTGTACCATTGCTATGGCTTCATGTTGACTGTTGCTATGGTTATGCCAGGAATGGAATCTATGCCCTACATGCACCTGTCTTGGGAGTGTGCATATCTTGTCTATTTTTGTACCATTGCTATGAATGGAATCTATGCCCTAATGTGAAACCAAGCTAAAGTTAGTGCAAGGCAAAAAGATAATGGTGGCTAAATGGCCGAGGGGATGAACCATTAACATAAAGAGGAGTTACGTAAGGAGGAAAACTATAACAAGTGTATGCCAAGGCTGGAAAGACACTTGCTTCATGAACCAGCTCGGGTTCTATTACTTTGTAATAAAGTCTTTTTGAACTCACAGGCTCCGGTATTTCCACGACACTCTCCTTCCACACTGAGTCCAAACCTACAGTCACTGGGTCCTGATTGTGACAGTGGAGTCCAGTTTGCTCTGCAGGATCCAGAGATGGCATCAGTGAAGCTGGAAGACTGCAGTCAAACACTGGAACTGAATGTCAACTTTAAAGATGAAGAAAAGGAGGAGAAGATTGGGACATCTGTTTCTCATGGTAAGAGCAGGTTCTATCTAACTAAGTTTGTTGTTCATTCCAACTTCCCACTGTGTATGAAAAGTTGCAGTAGAACTGTTTCATGATGAACTGTTTCAATGAGAAGGTAGATGTTATTTCAAGCTACTGACTAGGGATACACAATATATCGGTGAACATATCAGGTGTCTAGTTGAACGCTGATGTGCAAAACCGATGTCAAAGCTGACGTAAATACCTACCTATATAACGTAGGTACAGGACGTAATGAACTCGCGACACAGCATTCCCATGAAACTTTTGCGACACAGCATTCCCATCCTAGCCCACCATGTCTGCTGTGTGGATCGAGCAGGTATTTGAAAGAGTAAGAACATTTCAGCTGAGACAACTCGAAGACAAAATCCGTTAAAGCCAAGATAATGGAATTCGTTGCCCTTGACAATCAACCGTTCTCTGTCGTGGGTGATGTTGGCTTTCGCCGACTGGTCAAGCACCGGTACACACTAATGTAAACTCACCCCATTCCGTACAAATGTGCGCAACCGCAACATTCAAACGAGGCTGCAAAGAAAACGAATGGGACTGTAGCGACTGTGTTGACTTCAAATTCTGGGGTGTGAACTACGTTTCTATGTAAGCGTTGAAAGACATGGTAATGGCTCCATAGTATTGGAGAAAAGCTGAAAAAAACTGACCCTCCGTTACATCGTGACGTGTCATGTCGTAACGAACAGCATGCATAAAGCAACTATTTATGTCTTGCAATCTCTCTCCACCAGGTGTAGCTCTTCTCTCATCGTTTAAAAAACAAGATATGGACAGTGACGGGGGTAAGGAGAGGATACCTAGTCATTTTTTGCGTCATCATTGCATGCGATCAGCATTCTCAAAGGCGCTGTTTACTTCTAAGATCACTTTAGCACCGCCCTAAAAATTCAAATTCGACACAAACCTTCAAATAGGTATGTAATAAAACATTTATATAAACTCTTATTCGTGTTTTATTGACATTTTAGAGGCGATAAGTTGGACAGATCGAGTGGGGGAAAAAGCAATTTTCCCACACAACATCTCTCCTTCTCACTATCACGCATTAGTTTAGCTTCCCCACCTGCCATTTAAAAAAAGACCCCACAGGGCTCATTGCCTGCTTGAATTATGCAGAAACGGGCAGCGTTTACGTCATGTAATTGATCATGTTGGAAAGGGGAGAAATTGTGCTTTACAATGGTATTGACATTACAGTTGATCTGGAAGTATTACGCTTTTGGGGCGCTAAAATAAGGGTAATTGTACGGACCAAGGCGATGTACGAGTTTACGTGAGTTTACGTTAGCACCAATACAACCAGCCTGAAAACAATAGCTAGGTTGCCACTTGTTGTTCGCCTATTGAAATTGAATTTCAGTTCATGAAAATAAACAGTTAGCCAGCTACTTAACCCTGTTGCCCAAAGCTTCCGTTATAAGCAGCCAACTAGCTTCATCTGGCTAGTGAGGCTCGACTGGACCGGGTTATGTGTTGTGAAGCTAGCCACAATAAGCTAGCCACAATAAGGATTGGCACAAAAGTGGAATTTGCTGTTTTCAAAATAAAGTTATGTCATTGATAGTGATGCAAATGATTACAAATAGTAGAATTATGCCCTACCTTTACTTTGAAGGCTAACTGCAAATTCCACTATTGTGGCTAATCCTTATTGTTGCTAGTTTCACATAGATGGGTCCAACCACCATTAATCAAATAAGAACCGTCTTATAAATTAGGGCTATTGTAGATAATGATACCTAGCTATATAGTTAGCTACCTGACTATAGCTACTGAAACAGATTATGTCGGTTTGCGATGTTTTTGGGGAAGAACATTGTTTGCATCCATGAGTTAGCTAGCTTTTTTTATGACCAGCATCAGAGCATACGTATTGATGAATCGTTGACATGTGAAATTCGAGTGATTGTGTAATCAATGTGTAATAACTACGTAAAAAAAATATGAACGCGTAAAATTATTATGTGACGGCCAGTCATATTCAGGTCCTGATTGGTCAACAAGCTTGTTTTTTGACACGCAAAGACCCAAACGGCTTCCATAGAAATCCTGGTTGAGAATGAAACGACGGAACAAATGAACAAGGAAACAGCACAGCAAGTAAGTGAGGAAATAGGTTTTGATTATGTTTTACTGGTAATGGGGACATATGGAAATGCCAACAAAATAACTTTTTGGTGTGTTTGTGTAACCTTTTATTTAACTAACTAACAAATTCTTATTTACAATGATGGCCTACCCCGGCCAAACCCGGACGACGATGGGCCAGTTGTGCGCCGCCCAATCATGGCCGGATGTGATACAGCCAGGATTTGAACCGGGGACTGTAGTGACGCCTCTTGCACTGAGATGCTGTGCCTTAGACTGCTGCGTCCATGTGTGTGTTTGTGTGTGTGTTAACTATTTAACTGTACTAAAATGCATAAAAGGCCACAAAAAATGTCAATATCGGGTATCGGTAGCTGTTTTTTTTGTCAAGGAAAATATCGGAATGGGCAAAAAATGTCATAGCGGTGCATCACTACTACTGACACTTGCATGGTTTGACACCAGTATTGCCAGCATTTGTTTTATTAACTGGACTGTCTGGAGTGTTCAGAGAGGAGACTAAAGAAGTGAAGTGGACAAACTGCCAGTGTTTTAAAGTTCTATGAAATGAGTCTGTCGTTACTAACCTTTGTGAGAGTGAGTGGAGGAAAGGTTGCTGGATTGAATCCCCGAGCTGACAAGGTAAAAATGTTATTCTGCCCCTGAGCAAGGCAGTTAAGCCACTGTTCCCGGGGCACCGAAGACGTGAATGTCGATTATGGCAGCCCCCCCCCCTCCACCTCTCTGATTCAGAGGGGTTGGGTTAAATGTGGAAGACACATTTCAGTTGAATGCATTCAGTTGTACAACTGACTAGGTATCCCCTCTCCCATTCAGAAAGTATTCAGACCCCTTGACTTTTCCCACGTTTTGTTACGTTACAGCCTCATTCTAAAAAATAATTAAATAAATAAAAGAGAGGTTTTATTTTTGTGTGAAAGCGAGTGATTGTTATCAACTATTTTACAATTCACATAGCTAGAATCTTTTGGTTTGTCTGAATAAATGTACATAATTTCCTCAATGTAGTTTTAATAAAGAATACAAGTATTTGAGCTTTCTGAGTTTGTTTAGCATGTTATTGGTTTTGTGTAAAATTCACGAGCTGGTAAAATGGAGCTGTCCACTCTGTCTGCTCCAACGGACATCAGTGCTGGTGCAGAGAGACCATTTCATTTCATTTCACTCCAGTTTTGAAGCTTAATGTAATGATCATCAGTTTTCTACATGTGTACTAATAGTCAGACCTTCAGTTGCTTCTATCTTTATCTATAAATGTTACTATGGTGTGAACGGGAAATACAATTGGTTTTTGATTAAAATAATACAGTGAAGACCAGGTTAACTAAACGTATACTAAATGTGTTTTTGCCATTTATGTGAATTGGGGAAATCTACTTTAGTTTAAGTGCACTTAGTTTGTGTAGACTAATTTTAAAGTGTGTACTTTGTGATATGAATTAATTAGTGTTTTGTTGTCAATGCTTAGCTACCTGATCCATTGAAATGAGATCAGTGCTTGACTTGGACAGGAGCTCACTGGAGCAGAGAACCGGCACCTCAAATGTCTACTGTTTGAGCTCATGTTCCTGTCAAGGCTTTGGGTAACTGGTGAAAAGGAGTCAGACGCAGGAGAGTTGAGATGCGTGGACAAGGTATTTAATACACGAAAAAACACGGGTATAGAAACAATACAACGGTCCGTGAAATTTTCCGGTACCACGAATAAACTGGCGTTCATACAAAGCCCGGCAACAAAATACCAGCCATCAGATACGTATGTATGTGTGAAACAGAGGGTTAAATACTGAATCTGTAATGGGGGAATTGAAACCAGGTGTGAAAAAAACAAAACAAATGGAAAATGAAAAGTGGATCGGCAATGGCTAGAATACCGGTGACGTTGACCGCCGAGCGCCGCCCGAACAAGAAGGACTGACTTCGGTGGAAGTCATGACAGTACCCCCCCTTGAGCCGCGCGCCGACACCGGCCTCGGGGACGACCCGGATGGAGACGATGGAACTACTGCAGCATCGACGGGTCCAATACGTCCTCCACCGGCACCCAGGATCTTTCCTCCGGACCTTACCCCACTCCACGAGGTACTGAAGGCCCCTCGCTAGACGCCTCGAGTCCAGTATGGCTCGAACTGCATACGCCGGGTCCCCCTCGATGTCCAAATGGGAGGAGGAACCTCCCGCACCTCAGACTCCTGGAGTGGACCAGCCACCACCGGTCTGAGTAGAGACACATGGAATGAGGGGTTAATATGGTAATCGGGGGAAGCTGTAACCTGTAACAAACCTTGTTCAGTCTCCTCAGGACTTTGAATCGCCCCACAAACCGCGGGCCCAGTTTCCGGCAGGGCAGGTGGAGGGGCAGGTGGAGGGTCGAGAGCCCCGGTGTGCCGTGGCGGTCTGTGCCAGTCCTCTGACGCCTCCCGGCCCACTGAAGGTGCACAAGAGCGGTGTCCCATGTCTCCTCCGAGCGCCTAAACCAGTCGTCCACCGTAGGAGCCTCGATCTGGCACTGATGCCTAGGTGCCAGAACCGGCTGGTACCCCAGTACGCACTAGAAGGGGGAGAGGTTAGTGGATGAGTGGCGGAGCGATTTTTGGGCAATCTCTGGCCAAGGTATGAACGCCGCCCACACCCCCGGCCAGTCCTGGCAATAGGACCGCAGAAACCTACCAACATCCTGGTTCACTCTCTCCACCTGACCGTTACTCTTGGGGTGAAAACCTGAGGTAAGGCTGACCGAGACCCTCAGACGTTCGATGAACGCCCTCCAGACCCTTGATGTGAACTAGGGACCTCGATCAGATACTGTGTCCTCAGGCACCCCGTGGTGCCGGAAGACGTGTGTGAACAGGGCCTCCGCAGTCTCTAGGGAGGTAGGGAGACCGGGCAAAGGGAGGAGACGGCAGGACTTAGAAAACCAATCCACAACGGCCAGGATCGTGGTGTTCCCCTGTGAGGGAGGAAGATCTGTTCGGAAGTCCACCGACAGGTGCGACCACGGCCGTTGTCGAATGGGTAAGGGTTGTAGCTTCCCTCTGAGCAGGTGCCTAGGAGTCTTGCACTGGGCGCACACCGGGCAGGAGGAAGCATAAACCCTCATGTCCTTAGCCAAGGTGGATCACCAGTACTTCTCACTGAGACAACGCACTGTCCGGCCGATACCCGGATGACCAGAGGAGGGTGACGTGTGGGCCCAATAGATCAAACGGTCGCGGACAGCAGACGGAACGTACAGACGCCCAGCTGGACACTCGGGGGAGTGGGCTCTGCACGTAACACCTGCTCGATGTCCGCGTCCAGCTCCCACACTACAGGTGCCACCAGGCAAGAGGCCGGGAGTATGGGAGTGTTATCCATGGACCTCTGTGTCATACATCCGGGACAGTGCATCTGCCTTAGCGTTCTAGGAACCTGGTCTGTAGGACAGGGTGAAAACAAAACGGGTAAAGAACATGGCCCACCTTGCCTGGCGAGGGTTCAGTCTCCTCGCCGCCCGGATGTACTCCAGATTGCGGTGGTCAGTCCAAATGAGAAAAGGGTGTTTAGCCCTCTCAAGCCAATGTCTCCACGCCTTCAAGGTCTTGACGACAGCCAACAGCTCCCGGTCCCCCACGTCATAGTTTCGCTCCGCCGGGCTGAGCTTCTTCGAAAAGAAGGCACAGGGGCGGCACTTTGGTGGCATACCTGAGCACTGAGAGAGCACGGGTCCTAACCCAGCCTCAGACCTGCGTCCACCTCCACTATGAACGCCAAAGAGGGATCCGGATGAGCCAGCACAGGAGCCGAGGTAAACAGAGCCGTGACCAAAAGCCCTGTCCGCCTCAGCCGACCACTGCAAACGCAGTGGTCCCCCCCTTTCAGCAGTGAGGTAATGGGAGCTGCTACCTGACCAAAGCCCCAGATAAACCTCCGGTAGTAGTTGTCAAACCCTAGAAACCGCTGCACTTTCTTTACCGTGGTGGGAATCGGCCAATTACGCACAGCTGAAATGCGGTCACTCTCCATCTCCACCCCCTGATGTGGAAATGCGATACCCTACGAAGGAGACGGCCTGCTGGAAGAACAGGCATTTCTCAGCCTTGACATACAGGTCATGCTCCAACAGTCGTACAAGTACCCTGCGCACCAAGGACACATAAATGGCGCGTGTAGAGGAGTAAATCAGAATGTCATCGATATACACCACTACACCCTGCCCGTGCAGGTTCCTGAAAATCTCGTCTACAAAGGATTGGAAGACTGATGGAGCATTCATCAACCCGTATGGCATGACAAGGTACTCATGGCCTGATGTGGTACTAAACGCCGTCTTCCACTCTTCTCCCTCCCGGATACGCACCAGGTTGTAAGCGCTCCTGAGATCCAATTTTGTGAAGAAGTGTTCCCCGTGCATTGACTCGATCGCACTGGCTATGAGAGGCAGCGGGTAAATACCTCACAGTGATTTGGTTAATGACTCAGTAGTCAATACACCTCTATCCTTCTTCTTCACGAAAATAAACTTGAGGAGGCAGGTGAAGTGGAGGGCCGAATGTACCCCTGCCCCAGAGATTCGGAAACGTATGTTTCCATAGCCGCCGTCTCCTCTTGCGACAGGGGATACACGTGACTCCTGGGAAGTGCTGCGTCTACCGGGAGATTTATCGCACAATTCCCCTCCCCCCGTCGATGGGGTGGTAATTGAGTCAAATCGGTATATTCAGAGGGGATGCGCACGGTGGAGACCTGGTCTAGGCTTTCCACTGTAGTAGCACCGATGGAAACCCCTACTCACCTGGGTTGACACGAGAGTGTCCCGACAGACGTCCTCGCGCCTGCTGCCTCGACTCCCAGAGGAACCTCCCCAGCACCGACCGGCAGTGTGCCCTCTGCGGCCACAGATGGTGCATGGAATGGCCCCGCCTCCGGTCGCCCTAAGTGCAGCACCTCCCAGCTCCATGGGCGGTGGTGCTGGGGGATGGAATTGACAGACCCCGATCTGGATGTCCGCGGGTAGCCAGCACGTTATCCAGCCGGATGGACAGGTCCACCAGCTGGTTGAATGTGAGAGTGGTGTCCCTGCAGGCAAACTCCCGACGGACGTCCTCGCGCAGACTGCACCGGTAGTGATCGATCAGGGCCCTGTCATTCCATCACGAACTCCTGTGCGCTCCTCGTCCCCTGCCTCAGGTGTACGAGACGTGAAATCCTAGTGGTCCAACAAGCTGCTTCTTCCCCCACATAAGGCGTTGGCCCACTCCAGGGCCTTCCCTGAGAATCAGGAAACGAGGGCGATACTTAGCCCGGCAACAAAATACCAGCCATCAACATAGAACTAACACGCACACATACATGTGGGAAACAGAGGGTTAAATACTGAACATGTAATGGATCGGCGATGACTAGAAGACCGGTGACGTCGACAGCCGAGCGTCGCCCGAACAAGGAGAGGGATCGACTTCGGCGGAAGTCGTGGCAGTTCCTCTTATAGAATATTAGCTCAACAGTATTGTGGAGCTCCTGTGCCTAAATATAAACAGTACCAGCACCCATTACAGTCCAAGTCAAGCACTGAATTAGATAATTGAACATATAATATATTTTTAGAGAGTAAAGAAAGTGCCAGAACTGTCAAGACAATAACATTTGTTTCTGTTTCTCATTGTTACTACAGGACTAGAATTAAGTCTGAGGCCAGTAACATCAACAGTAATGACAAACCCAGCCTGCCTCTCTCCTTCCACACTGAGTCCAACCCCACAGTCACTGGGTCCTGATTGTGACAGTGGAGCCCAGTTTGCACTGCAGGATCCAGAGATGGCATCAGTGAAGGTGGAAGACAGCAGTCAAACACTGGAGCTGAATGTCAACATTAAAGATGAAGAAGAGGAGGAGAAGATTGGGAAATCTGTTAATCATGGTAAGAGCAGGTTCTATCTAACTAAGTTTGTTGTTCATTCCAACTTCCCACTGTGTATGAAAAGTTGCAAAAAGCTGTTTCATGATGAACTGTTTCAATGAGAAGGTAGATGTTATTTCATGCTACTGAGATGTGCATGGTTTGACACCAGTATTGCCAGCATTTGTTTTATTAACTGAGCTATCTGGAGTGATCAGAGAGTAGACTAAAGAAGTGAAGTAGACCAACTGCCAGTGTTTAAAGTTCTATGAAGTGAGTCTGTGTAGTTACTAACCCTTGTTATAGTGAGTAGAGGATGACAAGCCCCTTTTTTTAGCTTTCATCTCTTACCCACTTTTAGAATAGTTTTATTCCCCTGTATTGTACAGGCTACTGATATGAATACATATGTCACCCGGTACAGACAGAAGAGGACCGGCCACCCCTTTGAGCCTGGTTCCTCTCTGTTTCCTCCAAGGTTCCTGCTTTCTAGGGAGTTTTTCGTGGCCATTGTGCTTCTACATCTGCATTGCTTGCTCTTTGGGGATTTCGGGTTGGTTTCTGTAAAGAACTTTGTTACAACTTGTGTAAAAAGAGCTTCATAAAATACATTTGATTGACATGTATATCACACCAATTGACTGGTTGTTCTGATATTGTTCACACAGGAGACCATGTTGAGACATTCTCTATATCCAGAGAGCATCAACAGGAAGATCACATAGCAAAGAGGTCTCACCACTGCACACATTGTGAGGAGATTTTCCCATTTCTATCTAAGCTAAAAATACACCTAAAAATACACACAGGAGAAAAGCTTTACTCCTGCTCTGAATGTGGAAAATGCTTGAAAACATCAACTAAACTAAAAGTTCATCAGAGAACACACACAGGAGAGAAGCCTTACTCCTGCTCTGAATGTGGAAAATGCTTCAAAACGTCAACTGCGCTAAAAGTTCATCAGAGAACACACACAGGAGAGAAGCCTTACTCCTGCTCTGAATGTGGGACGAGTTTCTCAAATTGGTACACCTTAAAACGACATGAACGTATACACACAGGACATGAACGTATACACACAAGAAAGAAGCCTTACTCCTGCACTGAATGTGGGGCGAGTTTCTCTGAACTGGGTACCTTAAAACGACATGAACGTATACACACAGGAGAGAAGCCTTACTCCTGCTCTGAATGTGGGGCGAGTTTCTCTCAACTGAGTACCTTAAAACGACATGAACGTATACACACGGGAGAGAAGCCTTACTCCTGCTATGACTGTGGGGCGAGTTTCTCTCGTCCGGACACCTTAAAACAACATGATTGTATACACACAGGAGAGAAGCCTTACTTCTGCTCTGACTGTGTAAAATGCTTCAAAACATCAACTGACCTAAAAGTTCACCAGAGAACACACACAGGAGAGAAGCCTTACTCCTGCTCTGACTGTGGAAAGAGTTTCTCTCAACTGGGTACCTTCAAACAACATGAACGTATACACACAGGAGAGAAGCCTTACTCCTGCTCTGACTGTGTAAAATGCTTCAAAACATCAACTGACCTAAAAGTTCACCAGAGAACACACACAGGAGAGAAGCCTTACTCCTGCTCTGACTGTGGAAAGAGTTTCTCTCTACTGGGCAACTTCAAACAACATGAACGTATACACACAGGAGAGAAGCCTTACTCCTGCTCTGACTGTGGAAAGAGTTTCTCTCTACTGTGCAACTTCAAACAACATGAACGTATACACACAGGAGAGAAGCCTTACTCCTGCTCTGACTGTGGAAAGAGTTTCTCTCACCTGGGCACCTTAAAACAACATGAACGTATACACAAAGTAGAGAAGCCTTACTCCTGCTCTGACTTTGAAAAGAGTTTCTCTCAGGAGTAAGAGAAGCCTTACTCCTTTTCTGACTGTGGGGCAAGTTTCTCTCGTCCGGACACCTTAAAATGACCTGAACATACACACACTGGAGAGAAGCCTTACTCCTGCTCCGACTGTGGAAAGTGTTTCTCTTGAATGTGCCATTTAAAAAGACACCAAAGGAAACACGAGAGGAGCCTTACCACTGATCTGACTGTAGGAAATGTTAAAACACCAGCTGAGCTTTAAGGTCATTCGAGAAAAGACAAAGGAGAGAAGCCTTATTTCCGCTCTCAATGTGGCAAGAGTTTTTCCCAATTGGGCAATGTAAAAACACACCAACGGATACACACTTCAGAGAAGCCTTATCACTGCACTGACTGTGGGAAGAGGTTCTACAGATTGGGTCATTTAAAAAGACACAAATGTATACATAAAGGACAGGCCTCATCAGTTCTCTCAGACCAGCTAAGATTAGACACTCCACTTAATTCTCATGTCATTAAATAATTGGCAACGTTGAATTTGATCAAATGAAGAAAGTGTAGAACACTATTGTAATCCTATAGTTTCTCACTGTGAGAGAACAATGCAGAGGAAAGGGAGCATTATATAATGTTAGTCTCTCTTTACTGATCAGTGTGCACCTTGTCAGTTTTGGTGTGAGAGAGAATAAAGTAGACGGCACACGTCAAACGTTTGATTTATGACCCTATGTCCGGATGACATGTGCATGCCCATATTTGGGCATCCGGTAAGGACATCCTGGCGGGAAGTGATTGCGTGGTTATGCCCATATATGTTCATCCTGTTCCTGTTCTCACGCCTTGGAGTGAGTGCGACAATATGTATATAATGCCTTTGAAGTTGTCATGATGATTGCTGTCTAGTGGCCTCTTTGAACTGGGGGGATGACCATTTCAAAGAGTTTGACCCCCCCACCTCCTGTTTTATTGACCTTAGGGTTGTTGTCTATGAAACACGAATGTCCTGGGGTATTGGGGTTGGCAGACGCCTTATAAATAAAGCCCAGAACAAGACATGCGTCCTCAGAACACTAAACAAGATTTTTTAAATCAGCATGGATTTTGTGATCAGTGGCAAAGCTGTGATGACTGTAACAACGGAAGCAGGACCTCGGTTGAAACATCGAGAAAGGGCCAAGAATCAAGCCACAATATACGATGCGCCAAAAAAAGCGGTTTCTAAGTGTGTATAGAACCCAAATACCGCCCGCAACTACGCTGAAAGATCAAGTGCTGATGTCTAATGGACATCAATCGGGGTATCGGTTTGATTACCTGGCCTGTAGAGTGAACCTCTATACGGTAGCCGAAGGAGAAGAATATACAGACCAGACTGGAGTGGACTATGGGCTTGAAGACTGGACGGTTTTTCGCAAGGTTGTGTGTCCCGAACTGAGCCTTATCACCAAGGGGGTATAGCTTGTTCAAGGTGCCCCTGACTCCTCAGGAAGAATAATTCACAGGGTGAAAATACAAAGAAAGAATGGACTTCCATGTGGCTACGTGGAGTTCTATTTCGGCAACGAGGAAACCCGCAACCAAAACATTTGTGATGGAGGGGATTTTAGGTTGCTCATGCTTATTCCTTTTCAAATTTGGGATCTAATGGAATTGAAAATGTTCCAGCTGTTGGACGCTCTCTTTGTACAGAGCCAACAGCGGCAGAGCATTGTTCATGTAAAGAAGTGCATAATATATACGAATCCTGAGGATTATGATTCAAAGGAGCCCCAAGAAGGTACATCCTCAGAAGGGACAGCCTCCGAAGAAAACTAAGTACGCGGTTGCGTTAACCACGCCCTGATACCCAAAGGACTGGTTCAACAATAAAAGGAGTGCCCTTAAAGCCTCCAGTTCTTCATTTCATCATACACCATGGATATTCATACAACATACCAGGACTCCGATACGACATGGGGGCCAGACCCTAAGGACTCTATGCCTCGCAGCCCGGCTTTCTACTCCCCCCTGGCGAGACCCACGACACCCCCTACATGTACACAGCCTGAGGACGTGTTTGATGGGGTAGTCAGTACTATTTTTGTGGACACCATCAAGGCCTCTGTAGCCACACTTCTAGACGTGGTGATTGGAGAATATATAAGAGAAATGCATCGGTTGTGAGATCAATCACCCCAGCAAGCGCCGTATATGACCCGCCAAGATACTACTTCTTCAACCAATTTGAGGAGCTGGTGAAAAGACTGTGGTCCTGCAGGTTTATACCATCGCTGGTCAGAGCCCTGGAGTCTATGGGTCTTGTGCCGTCTATCCCCAGAGTTTACTTGGTAACCACGGCATTCCTACATGAACTGAAGGAGGCAATCTACATCCACGATAAACTCAAAGAAATCCGACACACCCTGTTGGACGACAATAAATACCGGGAAGCTGTGGTGGCTGATGTGATGACTTTCTGGCTCAATAAACCCCAAGAGACCGAGTGACATGTTGTTATTTAGATGTAACGCGATGGGCAACTATGTGTATACGATGTTAGAGATAATAAATAAATGTCTTCTTTTGAGAGAACTTACAAATGTTATGCATCAGATTATTGAAAATAAAGTGAACGATGTATCGTTCTACACAACACACAATGCCTGGGTTAATGTAGAGCGTGTGCTGAAAATGGAACAAATCATGAATCATGTTGTGGATGATTCTGAAGAACTAGAAACAACTTTGTCTAAGATTTTCCTTGTTTGAAACACCATTTAATTGTAACGTGTATCATATTTGTTGTTTATATGCTTATATATCTGACATGTGTGTTTTCAAAGTTCAGCGACACAAGTCTGTAACTCAAAACCAAATATACAGGGTGTTGCATGCTGTGATCGTTGAGAAAACTGGGACTGAATATACAGACAATCCTGAACGTTATTGTACCTCAGAGAGGCAGGAAGGATGGCGGAGCAGATGTTGAAAAACATTTATTATAATCCCTCTAACCCCGGGTCTTATGGGGGTAAGGAACGTTTACAGAGAGCTATAGCCGAAGAAACAGGTAGCCGGTTAAGTGATGCTAAAGTGAATGAGTGGTTATCAGAGCAGGATGCATAGACTCTCCATAAACCTGTAAGAAAGGCGGATCTATGTGACATGCAGGTCCTTGCAGATAAAAATGATGGAAATCGCTACATGCTAACGGTTACAGATATTTTCTCTAAAATAGCATTTGTAAGGGGCTTAAATAAGAGCGGGGCAGAGGTGACCCGGGCCTTTGACCCTATCTTGAAGGATGGAGGAGCCCCCAAGAAAGTGCAGACTGATGGCGGAAAATAATTTTTTAATAATGCTTTTCAGAAACTCATGAAGAAGCACAATATAGTACATCAAAAATGACAAAAATACTCTGAAGTATTTTCTAAAAGAACAAGCACCATGGCTCTTTTACACCGCATGTCCTCTGAAGCTGTAAAGACAGAGCTCGATCTTTTCACGCCCCCCTTAACCCAACATTCAAATAGAGAGGTCCAGTTATGTGGAGATAGCCCCACTCTCTGCCATTACAGACAACAGTCCTATACAATTTTTCATACCAGGCCACGGTGACAACTATCTGGACTTCAACAACACCTTGGTGCATTTGCGTCTAAAAGTGACCAAAAGAGATGGTACTAATATTGCAGGCGATGCCAAAGTGAGATGACCCAAGATGGCTGTCCGTTCTTTAGCTGTAGCCCCAACTAGGCTTCTCAAGAGGGGCAGGTTTCTTTTTAAACGCAGAGACATAGCTGTTACTTTTTAGGAATGTACGCAGCCGGCCACTCCCATGAGGAGCAGGCTGGTTCGTAGCCTCAGGTGTTCTGGAATATTTGCTTTTAAATCCACGATTAAATAAGAAAATGGCGCTTTGGTAGCGTCCTCATAGCTCTCCATAAAGTAGGATTTCCTTCCCGGGTACATCTGCTGAGCTAGAATGCTAATTTGCAGTTTGTCTCTAGGATTTTTGAACAAAACCATGTAATTGGCGTTCAAGCTAATGCTACGACTATTTTTACCTTGGTGAAACACATTCTGCACCGAGTAAAGCACGGACAGGTTCCTATGATGAGTATATTGGGTAAAAGCTCGTGAAATTTCGGGATGTTCGCTACCTGCAAATAGCATATCGTCCAAAACCAGCAGATTGTTTTTATGAGGAGGGAGAAGTTCATCATCAGACAGGGATTCAGGTTTTCCTTCAACAAACTTGATTTTTATTGTCTTCAATAAGAGGTTGATAACATGAATAACACCACACAACATTATCAGGCTTTTGAGATAACACATGTTCAGAATTCTCTCAAATACTTTTTACAAAGCAAGTTTTACCACTATTTGATGGGCCTGCGATTTAGGCCGAAAATGGCAGTTGCAAACGGGGGTCAAAATCAGCTACAGCAGTCATTATATCTTAAGCTTTAAGACAC